>NC_135492.1:34116678-34716678 GCF_052094955.1 Ictidomys tridecemlineatus | reverse complement strand
GGGGTTGAATTCAGAGGCCTCGACCTCTGAGCCCCTTCCCCAGCCCTAGCTTGAAGTTTAGAGACAGGGTCTCACTGAGTTGCTTAGCACCTTGCTTTTGCTGAGGCTGCGGTGGCCACAGGATAACAGCCTTGCACAGATCAAGGCCACCCTGTTTCCTGACAGTCCCCTGGATCCCAGGCAATGGGATCCTGCCTCCTCCTAAAAACAAAGACCCCCTGCCTAGGTGTGCATCCTTAGTATCAGCTGAATACTCTGCACTTGACAAGAAAAAAGAAACAACAACAACAACAAAAGACAGACCCTACCTTCTTGTCTTGATGCAAATAAAGTCAATGTGTTTCCAAAGACAGCTCTGGTCTTGTCCCCCCAATTCAGTGGTGCAAAAAGTCACATAATACAGAGAAGACTTCTCATTAAGAGGGGCTCAAGGGTCTCTCTCTTTAAGAAATAACAATTTGCATTTGATTGGGAGTCCAGGAAAGCCAATTCCAGGTTTTCCTGATTTGGTAAATAACTCCATAGACTCCAATGCACCCTGCTCCACTCTGCCTTTGTGAACTGTAGAGGCCTGGAGGTTACCTGCCCGCTGGAACCCCTGCACTTGCAGATGAATGGGGGGTTCTATCTTCTCCATGCAGTGCCCTGAACCTCCACCTTCCCACAGGCTCCAACACCATTGGCAGCATCCAATGGGAGAGTGGTTTAGAAAATTCTGGAATATACCTAAAGACATTTCTTTATCCGGCTATGATTCTATCAAGTTAGACCCATGATCCTTTTAAGTACTTTTTATCTTTTTCTGTTTTATTCATTCTGTTTAGTTATACATGACCATAGAATCCATTTTGGTAAAATTATCCAAACATAAAATATACCTTATTCTCCTTAGGACCCCATTCGTGTGGGTGGCATGATGGACCGATTCACTTAGGTATTTTCATATATTTAAATAGGAAGATTATGGTCGACTCATTCTACTGTCTTTCATGTTCTTATCTCCCCTCCCTTCCTGTTGTGCCCCTTTTTCTAATTTACTGAACTTCTCTTTGTGCTGCCCACCTTCCTTGTGATGTAGATAACACATGTCAGAAAAAACATGTGACTTTTGGTTTGGGGAGATTCCCTTAATTTACTTTAGCATGATAATCTCCAGTTCCATTCATTCACTGGCCAGTGTTATGAAGTCATCATTTTTTAATGCTGAGTAATATTCCACCATGTATACATACCACGATTTCTTTATCTATTCATCTGTTCATGGGCATTTAGGCTTGTTATGTAGCTTAGCTATTGTGAGTTGTGCTACCATGAACATTGACGTGGCTGTGTCCCTGTAGTATGAAAATTTTAAATCCTCTGATTTATGCTGAGGAGAGGGATAACTGAGTCAAATGGTGGTTCCAGTCCTAGTTTCTTGAGAATTCTCCATCCTGCTTTCCAGAGGGGTTGCACCAATGTGCAGTGCATCCAACAAGGTGTGAGCATTCCCTGTACCCCACATCCTCACCAATTTATTGTTACTGTATTCTTGATAATTGCTATAGTAACTGGAGTGAAAGAGAAGATCAGTGCAGTTTTAATTTGCATTTCCCTAATTTCTAGAATATGTTGCCTTTTCAGTATTTATTTTTTAAAATATTTTTTTTCTATTAGAGTTGGACCCAATAACTTTATTCTATCCATTCCTTTTTCTGTGGCGCTGTGGATGGAACCCAGGGACTCCCATGTGCTAGGCAAGCACTCTACAGCCGAGCCTAAGCCCCAGCCCTCATTTTCAGTATTTTTTACATTTGCTTGTCAGTAACAGCAGCCCAGTTATTTGGGGGATCAGTTTTGCTGCATTTATGAAAGGGGAACATTTCTCTTGAAGGAAAACTGAGAAGGTCAAGCCTCATGCTCAGGATTCCAGGGATGAGTAGTACACAGCTGTCTTGCCCAGGATGAGGAGAACATTATGTGACTAAGAAGAGGGAAAGAGCCAGGGACCCCCTGGGGCCAGAACCCCTTCTTCCCCCTTGAGGGAAATGATTAATTATTATTGCTGTTACTATTCTTCACCAAAATATTAAATTTCCCTAAATTACAAGTTCCACTAAATTTAGGTCCCTGGATGGAGCTCAGATTTTTCTTGAGAGGCAAGAAAAAGTGAATAACCAACTCAGTGGTTCCAATAACCAAAAAGCCAGACCTTGGTCTCTTTGGAGACAAAACACTGGGTTTTACCCAATAATTAACAATCCAACAGCACCCGACACCCAATTAATGGGGGACAGAGAATTGGATCAGTGGGTGTGGGGGTCTGTGAGTGGCCAGCTGCAGAGCTTGCTTATGGATGCATTCCTTGCATCTGGGAGATTTTTCAACACCAATGAGATAAACAAAGTGGTGAGAACATAAGCAAAACCCTCTGCAATATTCTAGCCAGGAAAATTCATAAGCACTTTAAAAACCTCTTAATGTTTACCCTCAGTCAAATGTGCCTCAATCTGAAGGAAACCATTTGAAAAGAGTTGTCAACATGAAAAGTTTCTGAAATCTGCTGGTTTGTGGATCACTGCAAATCCATATGAGTCCATGGCTAAATACAAAGTAAAAATCGAAATCTAATAATGAGCATTTTCTTAAAACATCAGTCCTGAAAACACTGCCCTATGTGCTTTGATAACTAAATTATCCTTTAATCATTCCTCTAGTAACACTTGAGGTCCATAAACAACTATGGAACACGTCTGATTGGGACAGAAATGCTGGGATACTAAGAAAAAAGTTACTCTGAACCTCAAAGGAAAAGATTCATAAATCACCACAATGCAGGAATGCCCATAAAATATTGAAATTAAAAACAAGGAACTGGGGTTAGGGCTCAGTGACAGAGCACCTGCCTAGCAACTGTGAGGCACTGGGTTCAATCCTCAGCACCACATAAATAGAAATATGTAAAATAAAGGTATCCTGTCCAACTAAAAACTATTTTTAAAAATAAAGATCAGATTTTTTTTTTAAAAAAGAAACTCCCTGCAATGCAGCATTTCTCCTAGACCAGCTTCCTGTACCCTCAAATACTAGCATGATGTGAGCAAGCTTAGAAAAATGGGTGAGAAAGTACAGAAGTCTGATCTGGCCCCATCTCTAGTCCAGCCCCACTTAAATGTCCCTTTCCAAATAGCAACACCTCAGACCACATATTTGCTGTCTCTCTCTTTAGAGCTTTCTCACATTTTTTTCTTTATTTCTTCTTGTGGTGCTGGGGATTGAACCTGGGACCTTGTGCATGTAGGGCAAGCACACTACAGACCACACTGAATCCCCGGCTCCTCACGTTCTTTTCTGAATGTGCATCTGCTTTTCTAAATAGGTGCATCCATGCACCTGACAAATGAAGTTCTTTTCTGCCATGAAAACCAAGGAACTTACTTTTTCTGAGCTGTTTTCCCTCTCTCTCCCTGGAGTCCCTTCCCATTACAAAAACTCACACAGCCAGAGTCAGACTTGAGCTTTGGAATTGTGTGGGTTTTTTATTGTTTGGGGTCTGATATCACATACATCACTGGAGGGAGGTAACCAACAGCTATGCCCTTTTTTTAATAAGCAAAGAACAAGGTTTGGTAGCACATGTCTGTAAGGCCAGGCATTTGGGAGGCTGCTTTGGGAGGATCTCAAATCGGAGGAAACAGTTGGCCTCATAGAAAGACCCTGCTTCAAAATAAAATATTCAAAGTTCTGACACTGAGTGAGTCTTCATGAACAATGAAGGGTCAAAATTCCTGTTTCAAAAGTCTTTCCCTAGGATGCTGTGTGTAGGTGTGTAACTGTGACCTTCCAACAGGACCTAGAGCTGTCGCTGGTGTCCACCTGTATTAATAAATAGATCAAATGAAGTGAGTAAATAAGTAAAGCAATAAAAGATCTGACATTGTTGCTGATTGTGATCCCACAGATACAAAGGTTATGTTGTGTTTCTTGGATCTTGTGTTTTTTCAAGAGTGAATTTTAGATAATACATAAAATGTAATCAAAGTAGAGTAAAGATTATTAAAGATTATTGGCCCAGAAATCACTATCAAGAAAGGGGGAGGAAACAGTGAGTCTTCTCTGACATCTCTAGGCCTCATACCCCTTTGATCCTCTGGTTTATGGGAGATGCTGTGCGTGATTCCAGAGGCCTGCCCATGGAACAATTTCTACTCTTAACTGGAAGTAGGATGACATTGTGTTTGTAGGTTCCTAGTCCACATGATCTTGTCCAGAGACACCAAAGCAAAACCCGAGTGTGTGTGTGTGTGTGTGTGTGTGTGTGTGTGTGTGTGTGTGTGTCTTTGTGAATTTTACTATAATTAAAATTTTATTATGGCAGCTATTATGAAGACAAACAACAACAAGTGTTGGCGAGGATGTGGGGAAAATGGTACACTCATACACTGCTGGTGGGACTACAAATTGGTGCAGCCAATATGGAAAGCAGTATGGAGATTCCTTGGAAATCTGAGTATGGAACCACCATTTTACACAGCTATCCTGTGGAGCCAACCTATATGCCCTTCAGTGGATGAATGGATAAAAAAAATATGCATTATTTATACACAATGGAATGTTATTCAGCAATAAAAGAATAAAATCATGTGTGTGTGGGAGATTATGGTCTTGTTCTCTTGGTTTCTGACTTTTGGTTTCTGACTTTTAGGGAATAGAGTTTTTCTGAGATTCTCACCAGTAGCTTTGCCTTTGTCAAATGGTTATTGCAACTTACTTCTGTTTCTTGCTATCTAACTTTTGTGGTTTTCCAATATGAGGTATGAGGTAGAAGTAGATTTTAAGTGTATATTTTTAATGTAGGAGTTCACTAATTACTATTAGAAGCATCAGATGAGCTCAGAACGGTAATAAAATTTAGTATCATCAGTTTATGTATGTGCATAAGAAAGTAAGTAGCAAACATAAAATTAAAGACAGTTCTAATGACCATAATATCAAAAGCAAAATAATTGGGAATTTTATGAAGAAATGTGAACACTTGCACATTTAACATGGCTTGTTTTTAGAAAATATAACATTATCCCTAAGCCACCTTCTTTTTTGTGGTGACCTTAACTCATAGAAAAAAGATAGGAATTAAAAGTTTCCCCTGTAATCCTGAGGACAGGACTTAGGTATGGTCTACCAGTGAGCTCTATAATCATCCCATTTTTATTTTTCTTTGAGATATGATCTTGCCAAGTTAGTGAGGCTAGACTCAAAGTTGTGACCCTCAAGGCTCAACTTCCAGGGTAGCTGGGGTTACATGCATGTGCCATCACAACCCTGGTAGGGATTAGTCTTTTATGTTTTCTTTAGTTGTAGTGGACAGAGTATCTTTATTTTATATATTTATTTTTATGTGGTGCTGAGGATTGAACTCAGTGCCTCACATGTGCTAGGCAGGTGCTCTAACCCTGACCCCAGACCCAGAAATTAAATTCTTGAGTTTAATATTATAGGTTGGCTCAACTACACAACCACTTTCCCAGTCGTGTTTATTTTTTTTTTTAGAAACAGGGTCTCGCTGAGTTGTACAGGTCCCTATTAATTTACAGAGTCTGTCTTTGAACTCGTGAATTTTCTGCCTCAGCCTCCCAAGCCATTGGGATTGCAGGTATGTACCCCCACTCCCAGTTTCTTCATTCTTTTGCAGTTGTTGCTTTCTTTTGTTACATAAATTCAAGTTGAATAACAGTATGTTTAACAATACAGATATAGAGAAAAGCCAGTGGTGTAGGTAAGCAATTGAACATATCCACCAGAAAGTACATTTCATATTCACCATGGTTTATTACTCAGCCATCAATACAAACTCCTCTAACGGTCAGCAAAATAGATGAAATTGGATGATGTCATACTAAATGAAGAAATACACAATAGTGTAACATCTCATATGTTAACTAATATAATATCATGTGCAAGTACAATAGTGATTAGTATGGCTGAGGAGTGTGTGGGGGCATCAAGGTCAGAAGAGGGTGTTTGAATATTATGAATACATGTATATGCATATATATAAACATCACTCTGAATCCCATTAGTATTTGCAATTGATATGTGATGATAAAACCAACCATCTCTCATAATTATCCATTCTTCACTAAGAACAGAATCCTGCTGTTTTTTGTAATTTCCAGTATATGATGCAATATTATTGATGATGCTCCCTGATAACAACCAGGCTCTTCCTATACATCCATTCTATTTTCTTCCAGGCTCTGAACATAGAGTATACAATGTATTTCTGCATCTGAATCATCTCACTTATCCTAAAGTCCTCCAGCTTGTCTGTGTTATTGGAGAATATTCTTTTGTTTCTGGGGTTTCAACCCAGGGTTGCCTTACCAGTAACAGAGATCCACCATCATTTTCTTTTTCAGTTTTAAGACAGAATGTTATCAAACTACTAAGGCTGGCCTTCACATTTTGGCATCACTGCCATAGACACCATCCTTATTTTAAAGTTGAGTAATAAGTGAGGTGTGGAGGCACATTTCTTTTGTCATGCTAGGGACTCAATAGGCTGAGGGACGAGAATCACTATCTTATAGCCAGCCTCGCATCTTGGTGATACCCACTGCACCGTAAAAGTCCTTGTCTCAAAATAATGGTAGAAAAACTGAAAAAGTTATATATGTGTGTTGATACATTTGTGTGTAATCACAATGATAAATCTCTCTTTCTCTATTATCTGTAATATACCATAGGTTCCTCTTCCTGAGTTACTCTTTGGAAATTTAGGTTGTGAATAGTATGGTGGTAACATGGGAGGGTAGATATTCCTAAAGATGCATTTTATTTCCTTCAATTGTTAAAGTGGTTAATGTCAGATGTCCATTTGAGTGGATTGAGATACCCAGAGAATGGTGTGGACGATCTCTCCATGTGTCTGTGAGTGTGCTTCCAGAAGGCTGAGTCAGAAAGCCTGAGGAATACCTGTAATGAACATATATATTGGTGTTCAATAGTTTTGATTTGGAAAAACGCAAGAGAAGCAGTCACATGCTTATGCTCCAGGCTTCTTGAAGTCCCCTTTGGGGTCTTGCACCATTGGCTCTACCGGGGTCTTTTTAAAAAAAAATTATTTGTTTCAGTTAGTTATCCATGACAATAAAATGCATTTATATACTTTGATATATCATACATAGATGGGATATAATTTCTCATTTTTCTGAGTATACATATTGTAGAATGACATGTGTCATACAGTCACATACATACATAAAGAAATCATGTCTGTTTCATTTTCTTTCTTATTCCCACATCCCCTACCTTCCCCTCATTTCACTTTCCTCTACCTAATGTAAGTTAATGCGATTCTTTTTTCTTTTGCATTACATTTCTTAATACACATATATACCACAGTTTTTGTATCTTTTTTATGTAACGTTATGTTGACACCCAATTCAAGTCTTCATACATGTACTTTGGATGATGTTGTCCATTGCATTCTACCATCTTTGCTAATCCCCGTCCCCCTCTCTTTTTCTTCCACCCCTCTGCCCTATCTAGAATTCATCTCTTCCTCCTACGCTCCCCCTGTGTACTCCTCTATGAATCACCCCCTTATGTCAGGGAAATATTCGACATTTGTTTTTAGTTTTTAGAGGGAGAGCATTGGCTAACTTCACTTATCATTATCTTCTCCAACTCCATCCATTTACATGCAAATGCCACGATTTTATTCTTTTATTGCTGAGTAAAATTCCATTGTGTATATATGCCACATTTTTTTATCTATTCATCCACTGAAGGGCATCTGTGTTGGCTCCATAGTTTAGCTATTGTGAGTTATGCTGCCATAAACATTGATTTGGCTGTGTCCCTGAAGTATGATGTTTTTAAACCTTTATGCTTAAACTGAGGAGAAGGATAGGTGAGTCAAATGGAGGTTCCATTCCCATATTTCCAAGGAATCTCCATGCTACGTTCCAAATGGGCTGCATCAATTTGCAGTCCCACAAGCAGTGTATAAATGTAACTTTTCCCCACATCTTCACCAACACTTGTTGTTGTTCGTCTTCATAATAGCTGCCATTCTGACTGGAGTTAGATGATATCTTAGAATAGTTTTGATTTGCATTTCTCTGATTCCTAAAGATGATGAGCATTTTTCATATATTTATTGATTGTATATCCTCTTCTGACATGTATCTGTTCAGGTCTTTAGCCCACTTTAATCATGTTATTTGTTTTTTCATCTACCAGGATCATTTAAGTCCTCTGTTTTGGACCACAGCTGCTTCATTTGCTTTCTCATATTGTGAAGCTTCCAGCTTCTTGGACTTAGCTGTTACCAGTTTCCCAGTGTTGCCACCCTGTAGGCAAACATTTGGTGACTATTACTCCCATGATTATGTGAGTGAATATAATAAGCTCTCTTCTGTATACACATGTATATTTTTTGTGTATTCTACTTTTCTGAAGAATCCTAAAATTCCAGGCATATTCGCAATGTCTGGGTCATATGGCATCTCTAGTTCTAATTTTTTGAGAAACCCCCTTATAGTATTTTTAATGTCTATTCAAATTTATATTCCTGGCAAGGATGTCCAAATGTTTCCTTTTCTGCATATCCTCTGCAGTATGTGTTACCTACCAACATTTTGAGGATTGAGCCCACAAGTCTGTGGTTATATCTCATTGTGATATAACCTGAAAGCATAAAAATTCCAGAAGAAAATGAGAATTTTTTTTGCCATTTGTGTTGGCAATGGTTTTAGATATAATATGCAGAGACTGTACAAGGAAAAACAGCTGAGACTATATAAAGCTAAAAACGCTTCTGTACAGCAAAGGAATCAATCAATGAAATCTAAAGTAGACTAGGTTAAAGAAAACCGATTCTAGCCTCATGTCTGAAAAAGCTCGACATCCAAAATATAAGAACCTTACACAACTCACCAAAATTTAATATAAACCCCTCATAACCTAATTTAAATATGGTAAAATACTTAAATTCTGCCCTAAAATTAAAAAAGTGTGTAAAGCCATATGAAAGTTACTCAAGATCACGTATTAGGCTACATAAAATGATAATTTAGCGTTTCTGCTTTATTTGTCTCACACAATTATGGGTGCACACTCTCCATCCTTCACAAGGCATTTGAGATCAATTAGCAAAATTCCAGGTTCTCATTTTCCCACCTTATGCTTTCTCATTATTCCATGTTAATTGCCAAGAAAATCTCGAGCCAGGAAAACAACAAAATATAGATAAACTGCTAGATAATCATCAACTTTGAAAATTACTTCACAAATCAATAGAATACATTAGTAGACCCAGATGTGAAGAAATGTAAAATAGATCTACAAATCAACATTTAACTTTACAGCTGCTCAAAAAATACATGCAGTTATGCTGATATGGGAGCACATGCCACTAGTCTTGACTACCTTGAGGCCCCAGAAATAGGAAAATTTAGGCTAAGTAACTTGAGGCCAAAGTGGCAAAAACCTAGCTCTAAAAATTGACCCACATAAAAACCAAACAGTAATCACATTTTTAAAAAGGAGCCTTCGTGGGTGATTTCTATAAAACATGTAATTAGGATCAGTAACAATAATTCATGATCATGTCTAAATGTAGAAGAAGAAAATTGACTAATTCTTTCCTTAAGGTGATAAATACCAGCTAACACAGCATAAGAATGGAAATTGCAGACCATGTTTTTATAGATGTTAGTGCAGATATTAAAAACCCCAAGAAACTGAGAACAACAACAAAAAGAATGATTGGACTTCATGACCAAGAGGGACATTGTCATATGGGAAGTTTCCAAAAATAATTTTGATAGAGAAAAGCTCTGGAAAATCACTTACTAAAATACTGTAAAACCTTTGGCAAATTATGAAAAGAGGAAAATTCTTTTTCAATCCACTTAAAGGCACCTATGAACTATTTTCATACTTAATGGTGTGAACTAAAGTATCAATTTATTTTTAGGAAAAGAAAAAAAATGTATGCTTTTCTAACTTATAAATATTGTTTGAGAATATTAAATGATATTTTATACATCAAAAATCAAACAGCATTTGCAGATGATATTATTATTTCTATAAAGTTTCTAAGCAATTTCCATGAACTAATGAAACATAAGAATTACTTGAATAATGTCATGGGTTAAATGGTCAACATTAAATCACTTAAATTATATACAGTAGCAATGAGCAGTGTTAAAATTGAGGCACAATCCATTCAAAAACATAGGGAAAACAATCTAAATGAAAGTATTAACAAAAGAATTGTTCACTGCAAAGTAAAAAATTAAGGTGAAATTAAAATGCAAAAAAGATCATGGAAACAAAATGGGAAAACTGTTAATATTCAATAATTAAAAGTTTGATTTTGGGTTTTAAGGGTTGATAGGCTTCCTCCAGATTAGCACGTGGGGTGGGGCCAGGCTTCCTCCTCCAATCTGATATGTATTCTATATATGTGAGTTATTAATTGTGTTATTGAGCTCTATAATTTCTTTATTCAACTTTTGTTTGGAATATCTATCCAGTGGTGAGAGAGGTGTGTTAAAGTCACCCCAGATCACGTTGTGGTCAATTTGATTCTTGAACTTGAGAAGAGTTTGTTTGAATATAGGTGCCCCATTGTTAGGGGCATATATATTTATGATTGTTATGTCTTGTTGGCATATGGTTTCCTTGAGCAGTATGAGATGTTCTTCTTTATCTATTTTGATTAACTTTGGCTTGAAGTCTACTTTATTTAATATAAGTATGGAGACCTCTGCTTGCTTTCAAGGTTCATATGAGTGGTATGTTTTTTCCCAATCTTTCACCTTCAGTCTATCTTTTCCCGAGTCTCCTGGAGGCAGAATATGGTTGGATTTTTTTAAAAATCCAGACTACTAGCCTATGTCTTTTTATTGGTGTGTTAAGCCACTAACATTTAAGGTTACTGTTGAGGCATGGTTTGTATTTCCAGCCATCCTTGTTTATTTTTTTCTATTTGACTTGAAGTGTTAATTATTGTTCAATTTTTAATTGGTATCTACATATAGGATGCAATGTTTTAATAGAACATGTGTAGTGATCAAATCTGTGCAATTTCTACCTTCTAAAATATCATTTTGATGTTTGAAACCTGTGAACTCTTTTTAGAATGTCCACAGTCTAATAATTACTTATCCGATTCAAACTATGGGCTATGAAACCTAAGAGTTACTTTTCCCTCTTAACTGCTTTTTGGCACTTCTTGCCATCTGTCTCTTAAAACAAATATAAAAAGCTTTTCTCATTTGTGGTTTTTTGTGATCAACTTTTTCAGCTTCAACATATGAGTGCAAACACAGGATTTGTGAAATATGAAAAATCACTAGAAAAAGACAGTCTCCCATGGTAAATCCAGAAAAAAAAATATAAATTTAAAAATTGTAGACTATAGTCCCACTGCTTTGGGAGGCTAAGAAAGGAGGATGGTGAGTTCAAATCCAGCAACAGCAAGACCCTGAGCAACTTGGTGAGATGCTTTCTCTAAATAAAATACAAAATAGGAGTAGGGATGTGGCTCACTGGTTGAGTGCCCAAGAGTTTAATCCCTGGTAACCCCCCCAAAAATATATTAGGGTTCACGTTTAATCACTAAGCCTTAGATATTTTTTGGTGAGATCTATATATAAATGGCATATGCCAATTCTTATGAATTTTTTTATGTAAGTCAAATATAGTATAAATATTTTTATAGGATAAGCTTAAATTGATTTATATTAGCATGTAAAAAATAACATAAAAATGCTTTTAGGTGAGGCTGAATGTCTGCAATCCCATCGGCTCAGGAGTCAGAGGATTACAAGGCAAAAGCTCAGTAACTTAGCAAGATTTTCTCCCAATATAAAAAATGGCTGGTGAAATAGTTTAATGACTAACTGCCCAGGGTTCAATCTGAGGTACAAAGGAATGGAGGAGGGTTTTAAAATTGCCTTGTTTCAACAACAAAAAGACATGTGAAATTTAAAATCAAATACTGCATTCTATCACTTTTCTGTGACACACAGAATCTGCTTCAATTTATTTTAAATATTTGAATCTTACACAATCTAAGTTTTCTAACACTCAATAAATAACATGTTTTAGTCACGGGTGTCTCCAAGCCATTGGATGAATTTAAGATCAGTGTAGCTGAGGAAAATGCATTCATACAAACTGGATTGTGCAGGTGCCATGAATTTGCAGTAATAGTCAAGAACTCATTGATGGGTTGTTCATTGCCTTGAAACTGTTGGAAAATTGTTTTCTGATGGTAAATTTCTGTATCAGTATTGGGAAGAACTTAGACCCTTTCTTTATAGTATGCTTCAAAGAAAGGGATACAATTTCATGCAATAATGAGAACTAATCTTCATACAGGTAGTGGCCAGGGGAAAGCACAGTCTGGTCATTCTGCTAGCTCCAGTTTTCAACCACAATCATCACTAAATGATGTGCATCAAATATGATTAAAATTGTATAAATGTACCATGGTAGTGTTGTGAAGAAATATCTATTGTAATGTCCCTGCTGAGGCTCCATTGTTGTTAGGAAGCATCCTGGGGAATGGGAATGATTCATAGTTGACTGAAATCCTGAGCTATGTACCTTCCCAGCTGTGCACATTATGCCTGGCACAACATAGTCCAGGAGATCATGAGACATAATACAAACTCTCTGACATCAAAGATGTAATCTGAAAAACACCCCTCAAACAAGATTCTAAGGAGTGATACTTTCAGCTTGGTCCATGGTTGCCTTATTGTACTGGGCACTCGTTACCTTTATGCACTGGAGAAATCAAGCTACCCTCTAGAGTGGGAATTCTGTGTGGAAGGATCTGTAAATCACAGGGAATCTAACACAGATTTCTGAAATAGGTTATATTTGAAGAATTCACATATGGTAAGAAGAAGGAAAGGCCAAGGGAGGAGATAAGAAAAAACAGATCACACATGAAAAAGAAATTTTCAAAAAAAAAATCACAAGTTTTGTTTGTTAGAACTGATAGTAAAGACTCCCTCTAGTATCTGGATCCAGGAAGGAGTCATGTTAGATATGATGCTGTCACTAAAGTCAGGGGAAGCTGTGTGATACATGCACAATCATCTGTGTTTTCACCATCTAGTGAGGACTGCTAAGGCAGTGGACACGAGCTGGTGGTTAGTACAGAAGTAGAGAGAATTACAGGAGAAGGACACCCCACTGCAGGTCAGGGTTATTTGGACGCTCTGGGTGGGCACATTCCAGGGTGAAAGTGAGAGTAAGAAACATCTCTTCTCCCTTATGCAATCTGAGCACCATCCTGTTCATAACGGGAGAGGAAATAGGATCTGTCACCCCTAACAACACATGTGCAGACTTACAGCTTGGGGTTGTCCTCATCACCCAGCTCAGCTTCACCACTACTTCCAACCCTCTCCATGTCCTCTTGGTATTCACTAACAGACAAAAGGGAGATGGAGAATTGAGACTGGTCTTGCTTCAAGCAAGTGGGCTTGGGACTGATGTCAGCCTCGGATGAAACCTCTTACATGTGGCTCTTTGTGTGCTGGGAATCTATGAAGAGCACTAGGGAGAAATGACTGACACCTCAGAGAGGGCGACACCATCACCCAGCCCCTCTGCTGCAAAACACACCCTCCAGTAACACGACGAGCAAACCCTGGGCAAGACTTGACTGAATGAATGGCAGCTCTTTGTGAGAAGTAGATATGAGAACCATGGGTTGCTTTTATAAATTGTCAGGGTATTAAAATATAGCTCAGGGTTCACACTTACAGCTATGATATTTATATTACTATTATTTAAAATTTCTCCTGAGAAAAGCAACTAGAAGAGAAATTGTTCTTTAAAGTCAAGAAAGAAGAAGCCCCAGAGGTGCTTCTCTGTGGGGACAAGTGCATGGAGAACTGCATACAGGGCATAGGTTAAGGGCGTCTGCATGGCAGGGCTCTCCCCATGCTAGGCGTGTGAGTGGCAAATTGCTTACCCCATCGGCACAGCTCTGCCATGTGTTGTAGTCCCACTACTTTATTGTTCACTGCAAAGTCAGCTAGCAAACATTACATTGGCGGCTGTCTATATTTTGCTTAGGTACTGCCTGAGTACATATACATGGTAACTGCACAATAAAATCAGGCCTGCTTCCTGATTGGTCTCTGGAGGACTTGATTAGAGACCCCACAGCCACACTCTTTTCTACCCTGTTCTGTGGACCTCCTCAAAAATGAGAGAGCCCATGCACTTCTCTGCATACCCCAAGCTCTCATTACTTAGAAATCCACATGATCCTGCAGGAGAGTCTTTTTCCCCTGACTGATATTGCGATGGAAGGGTCAAGTTCAGCCTTCAGCTTTCCTGATTTATCTTGCTCTCTGTGTCTTGGGGTCACATTTATCTGTGCATGATAATGACATGAAAAATTGAATTTTGGAAAAAAATCTGAAAGTGACCAAGGCAGGATGGGTTTCAAGTGTCCTGAATGTTCTTCTAAGCAAAATTGAATTTACACATTTCCATTATTAGATATTACAAAAGGTTTTTAGGGATTAAAACAGAATGGACTAATACATAAAAATATTCTTCCAAATTCTTGTGAATTATATTCCTAAGCCTATAATTTGGCACCATGAATTGGATCTTACCAACACATTTATTTGATTTTCTAAAATATATAATGCACTTCTTTATGATCACAGTCCCTTGTGTGACACTTACCAACTGAAAATTCTTAACCATGTGAGATTCAATTCTATAAAATGAGGTTTTGAACATAGAACCTCATTTCCATCTAAAGATTTCAAAATGTACAATTATTCAAACCATAATTGTTCTATGAGTTATGAAGATGACCAAAGTAAGATTATCAATCAAAATATTAAAACTTATTAATTCCCTGGTAATAAGTATACAAATTAGTAGTGTTTAAAATCTCTACATGACATACCATATGTAAGTTATGTCCCATGAAGTTATTAAATTGAAAATTGAAGAAGTAAAACTGACATTCCCTATAAGAAAAATTGACTCATTTTAGCAGGATCTCAAAGAAGCAAACATCTTTAGAAGACAATATCCTCATTACACCATACAGAACATGGTCCTCTGGGCTGCAACAGTCCTAATGAGCTCAGAGGACCATGTTCTGTATGGTGCAATGAGGATATTGTCTTCGAAAGATGTTTGCTGCTTTGAAAAAGCAAAGAAGCTACTGGGAAACCTCTCTAGTAGATTGAATTCTCTCCTAAAATGCCCTTTTTAGAATCCACACTAACTCTGCATCTGAGGACACAGAGGTACTTTGTCAACTGAATAAGCTGAGCAGAGCACAAACACTTGTAAGTTTTATGGAAAGGATGTGTTCTGTCTCTGCAGATTTGTAATTTGTAATTTTAATGTCTGTAGAAAGGCAAGAAATTCCCACTGGAGAACACAAAACTGTGGCTTCCCCAGTGGGACATGTCATCTCTCTTAATTTTGTTGTCTTCTCTGATGGATAACACCAATCCAAGATATCTGGGCTTCAAATACTTAAAGTTTCCTGGACACATCTGGAAAAGGATCTTGATTGAGATTATTTTCTCATGTTGATAAGGAAACTTAAATTACTCTAATTCTGGTCCAAAAAATCAAATTAGTCCAAACCTTTCCCACAACTTATAGTGCCTCTACTTTGATGTGAGGGACTCCTGGCACCACCATAATTTTCCTGAAGCCTGAAGTATGTGATGGGCCCTTCTTTCCTAGTTTGCACATGGAGCACAACTTCTTGTGGTTAGTGATGGTTTGGTAAGTCATCTTTTCCAAAGTAACAGTTCTATGGCTCAAGCTCTAAGTGAAATGGTAAAATTAAAAAAGAAGAGGAAGACCTATAGGTCACATGTTGTAGAAATCACAGGCAGATGGAATCTAGTCAGAGCCGAGGCAGAGTCCAAGCTGGAGTCCACTCTAAGAAACCTACATGATCAACTCCACCTTCTCTGAGAGAAAACCGTGTAAAAAGCAGGCTCAGTGTCCTGGGTACTGTATATAAATATACATAAAAGCATTAAAGTGCTATATTAAAAGGATCCCCATTATCTGTAGTCAAAAGAAATGACAGTCATTTCAAGCAGACTCATTTATGTTCCAGTTGTAGAAATCAGATGATAGTTCTTGAACACTGCCATTATCGACATGTGAAGGGTTAGTACAGGCATGATAATGAATGAAACATTTGTTTTTTCTAGAGGTAATTGCAAACTTGGACTAAATGAAAATATATAAAATGAAAACTAATATCCACAGAGACAAATTCCACATGGATGGGATGAGAGAGGTTGGAAAACTGACGAAGAAAGTCACAATAATTGCCAAAGCATGAGACCTCCAAAGCCACATGAGAGGGAAACATAAAACAGGAAAAGGGTGCAAGTCATTGAACAAGTATTTCAGCATATGAACAGTTAGGAAAGACACATCAAGGGTGGAGGAAAAGTATCCCCTCATGCAGCCCCCATCCTGGACCAGCCACATGAAAGTTTTGTGCCTTTGGTGAATTGGGCTCTGCCTTACTCCCTGGCATAGCCCATTAATTACCAAGGTGTCACCTGGAATACTGTCCCTCATATACACTCACCTCCTGGGAGGCTTCTGAATGAGCCATGGCAGAGAGTTTGCAAGTACTCCCAACTTTGTGGAGCCAAGAGGATCTCTTTGGAGGGGTGGAGAATTGCATACCACACTTTTGTTGTAATGTGGACATGCTGTGTAATTAGATGTTGTCGAGTCCAATCTCTTTGTAGCCCTGATTTTTCATAGAGAGGAAAATAATTTCATCGCTATTTGTGAGGATTAGGCCAAAACATACTGAATAAGTGGGTTCCAACCAGTTAAAGAAGGCTCTCTGTGGAGCTGGGCATGGTGGCATTTGCCTCTCATCTCAGCAGATTGGAAGGCTGAGGAAGGAGGATCATGAGTTCAGAGCCAGCCTCAGTGAAAAAAAATTTACTAAGCAGATCAGTGAGATCTTATCTTTACATAAAATAGGGATAGGAAAGTGGCTCAGGGGTTGAGTGCCCCTGAGTTCAGTCTTCGTCATCGTACCCCCCCAAAAGAGAATGTCTGGGGAGTGAGTCTCAGGCTTTTGATTTATAACAACTGTCATGGAGTTCTAAAGTGTAGACCTAGTATAGAATAAGTGTTATGGGCCAAGCTCTGGGTTGGATGTGCATGCATTTGAATCCAAGATTTTATATATGTTTATATATATTAATGATTTGATGTTGATCTACTGATGGAATATTTTCTACAGAAGGCATGTATTTGCGTTATTTAAAGTCTGAAATAGTAGACATATATTTTAAACCATCTGCAGCTACATATTGAAAAATAATAGTCATCAGAAAATCATGTATGTGAAGCTAGCTCATTTCATGATTCTTTAGAACATGTAGATCTATAAGGCAAGATAGTGAGAGAAACAATAAATTGAAACATAAATAAACTTGGGATACCATTTAAAAATCTGAGGTGAATGTTGGTTCACAATCTTACTTCCATAACAAGACCCCTACAGCACAAATATTAAAAATCAAGAATAAATAAAGGGGATAGATTCAAACTAAAAAGCTGCTTCTCAGCAAAAGAAACACTAATTGAAGAAAAATCTAGATTTTATACAAATATTTAAACACATAATTCAGAAAAAGCACTAATGTCTAGGGAATATAAAGAACTCAAAATTTACAACCAATAAAAAAAAAACCCTCAAAATTAACACAAACAACAACAACAAAAACCAATTAACAAATTGACTCACTAAATGAACAGACAACTTCACAGAAGAAATATAAGCCATCAACAAATATATGAAAAAACATTCCACCTATCTAGCAATTAGGAAAATGTAAATCAAAATTACTTTAAGATTTTATCTCACTTCAGTCAGAATGGCAATCATTAATAATATAGGCAACAATAAATGTTGGTGAGGTTGTAGGGAAAAGGAACACTCACACATTGCTCATGAGATTGACTCCAAATTGGTGCAACCACCATGGAAAGCAGTATGCAGACGCCTTGAAAAACCAGAATGGATACATCATTTGACCCAGCTATCCCTCTCTTCAGACTACACCTAAAGGAATTAAAAACAGCATACTACAGGGAAACAGCTGCTCCAATGTTTATAGCAGCACAATTCACAATAGATAAACTATAGAACCAACCTACGTTTCCTTCAACAGATGAATGGATAAATAAAATGTGAGATACATATATGAAATTTCCCCCACCAATGGAATATTACTTAGCTTTAAAGATGAATGAAACTATGCCATTTGGTGGTAAAAGGATAGAGTTGAAGAATATCATGCTAAGTGAAATAAGCCGTCCTCCCACACACACTCAAACACAAAGGCAAAATGTTCCCTCCAATAAGTGTACGCTAACTCACAATGGGGGTGGGAAAGAATAGATGTTTAGATTAAGTAGAGAATTGCAGGGAAGCTAGGGAATATGGGGATAGATATGATAGTAGAATGAAACAGACATTACATATAATACATAATATATAGAGATGTTAAAGCACTCAACAAGGGAGACAAAGTTGGATTGAAGAAAAGAAAAGGGAAATAGGAGTAAAAATGACAGTAGAATTAATCAGACACAACTTTTCAATGTTTATATATAAATACACCACCAGGGAAGGTCCACACCATGTACACCTCAAGAATGTTATGCTAAATAAAATGAGTTTTACACAACGTATAATATGTCAAAATTTGCTCTACTACCATGTATACCTAAAAAGAGAAAGAAATTTTAGAAATGATAAGGGATCATTTGTATACTGAGGAGTTTTGTGCGTAAAAAACTCTTCAATGAATGTTAATGTCATTAAGGTGAAATAAAAGTATAAAAGTGTACCTTGAGCCCATACAAAACAACAATGATAAATAGATTTGCCCAAGTCAGTCAACTATCATTTATCACAAAATTTTTGGTTTACAACACTTTTCTATTTGTTTTACAAAGCAGCACAAAAACAATACTTACAAGTTGAGCAGAGAGGAAACATTACATAGCAGTGTTATGAATACTATAAATAGTGTTGTGTGCACTCAAAGAAAGCATTCTCAATTTCCTCCCCCGTGCAATAAAAAATCATGCAGTTGAAAGACACACTAGTTACTCATTATATAACACATACATGTGTTCGTGACATTCAGTATGTGGGCAGCTGCTCAGCTTGGCAGGTTAGATTCAATAGATAAGGAAGACACATTCATCACACAAGACAGTGTTTCCTTGAGTAATACTATGAAAGCAAGAGAGAAAGCAAAAGTAAAAGACAAAGGCAACTCTATTTCCAGACTAGGAAAACACCAACACTGAACCTATGTACTGGGGAGTCCCAAAGAGCTTTTCATGGTCCTGACTGGGAAGTGCTGGGCAGAGCATCCTCTCCACAGGTCAGAGTCTGAAGTCTTGTTCTAACTTGTATTGAAAGTGAGGCCAAATAAATACATGTTGGAAAAAAGAAAACTTCATTCCATCATCTTGCATGACCTGGTGATCCCCTGAAGAACACCAAGTCCTCCCAAGAGAAGGTCAGATCCTAGAGAAGTGAGTGATAGCCTTGAGATGACTAAATAAATTAGGATTCCAATGAGTGAGCCAATCAGCCAGTTGCATTGAGAAATAAGCATTCTTTATCTGTTTCATCAAGGACTTCAGACATTATTCAAACAAGAAAAGGGAAGATCTTTAGTATTTTCCTTAGACCTCTAGGACTGAATCTTCCCTCCTGGCTTTATAAAGAGTTTAAACTCTCATATGCAAAATGAAGCCAGTTTTCTGCATAAAATAATGTGGAGATAAGCATGAAACCTAGAGATTTACACTTTGGAATAAAGAATGTTGTGAATATTATTCTCCTAGAACTTATCATTATATTTCAATATTTATTTTCCCCAATAAAGTTAAATGAAATGTTGGTGGGTGGTGTTTTGTTGACCCAAAAGATTCACATATGAAGAGAATATTGTGTTTTTACTTTTTGAACAGGACTTGTAGATGAGAGTCTAAGTTTTATTTCAATCAAAATTGTGTTTCTCTCTCTGTGGTGTCATGGGCTTTTGGAGCTATAAGATCTGAGGAGGGACAGGGTTACTTTATAGTATCTTATAATTACAGGGTTGCAGAGGGTTCTCGGAGACCATGACACATGCTATCTATCGTATAATCTAATAAGTATAACAAACATTATATTCTGAATTATTAAGTAGAACCAAAGGGTCTACAAAATCAAAATACATAATGAAATAAAGAATGTGGGGGCATAAATGCTCCTACAGTATGTCTTTATCTTTTTACAGTCATCATTTTACATGTTTCTAGTTAAATTTTCTACTGGGTATACAAAACTAAAGAGGTGGTCCCAAATTGTGATGTTTTTCCTACACTAGAGGTGAGTATAGTCACCTCAGTGATGAACGTCATAGAATTCATGAGGATCTGCATGGTTTCTTCAGTCCAAGAGTCAGGATGGGACTATGAACCATGTGGATTCTCCAGGAAACATTAAGACTCTTTCCCCCTTCAGCAATCCTCCTTTATTGCCTGAATACACATGTTGGCTCCTACTCTCTTGGGTCTTTCTCCTCTTCCTTAGTGGGGGCTTGTATAACTCTCCGGAGTTGTAGATCCCTTAGGGAGTACTGCTACTCTATATGGTGAAATGTTAAACTCATAATTCAAACTAGGGATATCTGGGCATTATTTTAGTATCCCTAGATCCTTCGTATAACTCTCTTAATTTTCCCATAATTACAAACAAGAGAGTATATAATTTACATTAATCAAGTATTATTTGGAGAATATTATTTAACATATGAAATAATTAATGGAGATGTTATAGCATTATTTACCCAACAGAATGGTTTACTATTGTATCGATCCATTAGCAAAGTGAATAGTGGGAGATGTGTGAACTAATAACATCATTAAATGCATGACAAGGTTAACATTAAGAAATTCACACTTTATTTAGCAACAAATTACATCTGTTATGAAATATAAGTAAAAACACTCTGTAAAACTTGCATCGTGGACCATGCTTTGACCCTAGGGATGTGAGAAACTTTGCAAGTTCAAAGTCAGGCTCCATAACTTAGTGAGGAACTATGCAACTTAGCAAACCCTATCTCTAAATAAAAAAAAAAAAAATCTGAGGATGTAGTTTACTGAGTAAGGGTCCCTAACTTTAAGGGGCTCTGAAAATTTTAAATTTTAAATTTCATATTAATACTAAGACTTCTGAAATAATCAACTCTGAGTATTATTATTTCTCAAGTTGTGAAAAATGAGACTCTTTAGTAATAATTGTTGATTTATACTAAAATTATATCCTTTTAGGGATGCACAATTCTATACTTGTATTTCCTTATTTCTATAATATCAGCTCAAGATGTTAAGAAAATTTTCAGCAAATATCAAAAGCAATTACCCATTTTCTACATTTAAATGATTTTTTTCCCTCCTAGGTCCCAAGTACTTCAAGGGATGGGCTATAGATATGAAATTTACTACAATCTTTATATTTGTCAAGGCGTTTTTGTAAATATTTTGCTGTTATTTAAGGTACACACTTTGGACAGATGCTACTCCACATTTGCTACAGATATGAGGTCAGTAATTAACAAATGTCGGAAATTTGAATACAGTCTTGGAAACATTCTTTGGGTTTCTATATGCTATAAATCCTCCAGTGTTTCAAAAATGATGGATCAATCTTCAAAAGGTTTCCAAAAATTTTTGCGTACATCCTCTCTCTCGTATGAATTCTGAGGTGCTGAGTAGGGTGTGAACAACTATTGGAGACTCTGTCACCTATTTTACATTTATATGATTTCTGTGCTATCATATCTCTGGTGTGAAATAGTGTTGAACTACTGTGAAATAGGGTTGATGTATCCTTAAAGACACTGATGCAATATTTTCATTGAAAAACTTCTCTCCAGTATAAAATCTATAATGTTTAGTAAGATGTGATCTTCAATATTAAAAGCTTTGCCATTCTTCACATTTATAGGACTCCTCTCTAGTGTGGGTTCTCTGGTGTCGAGTAAGTGATGATTGTTGATTAAAATCTTTGCCACATTCTCTACATTTGTAAGGCTTCTCTCCAGTATGAATCCTTTTGTGACAATTAAGCTGTGAGATGGTATTAAAAGCTTTGCCCCATTCTTTACAGCTGTAGGGCCTCTCTCCAGTGTGGATTCGCTGGTGCTGTGTAAGTGATGATTTTTGACTGAAACTCTTGCCACACAATTTACATTTGTACGGCTTCTCTCCAGTATGAATCCTGTTGTGGCAATAGAGATGTGAGTTTGTATTAAAACTTTTGCCACACACTTTACATTTGTAGGGCTTCTCTCCAGTATGATACCTTTTGTGACAATTAAGCTGTGAGATGCTATTAAAAGCTTTGCCATATTCTTTACAGCTGTAGGGCTTCTCTCCAGTGTGGATTCGCTGGTGCTGAGTAAGTGATGATATGTGCTTAAAACACTTGTCACACTCTTTACACTTGTAGGGCTTCTCTCCAGTGTGGATTCGCAGGTGATGAGTAAGTGATGATTTTTGACTGAAACTTTTGCCACACACTGTACATTTGTAGGGCTTCTCTCCAGTGTGGATTCTCAGGTGCCGAGTAAGTACTATTTTTTGATTAAAACTTTTGCCACATTCTTTACATTTGTAAGGCTTCTCTCCAGTGTGGTTTTGCTTGTGCTGAGTAAGTGATGATTTTTGACTGAAACTCTTGCCACACACACTGTTCATTTGTAAGGCTTCTCTCCAGTATGAATCCTGTTGTGACAATCAAGATTTGAGTTTGTATTAAAACACTTGCCACACACTTTACATTTGTAGGGCTTCTCTCCAGTATGAATACTTTTGTGCCAATTACGCTGTGAGATGCTAAATAAAATAGAAGACATTGAAAGCATCAAGAAATTTCTTAAGTCATATGATATGCCCAGATTGAATCAGGGAGACACACAATTTAAACAAACCAAAATTAAATGATGAAATACTAGATTTCATCAGAAGCTTACAAACCAAGAAAAGCCTAGGCCCAGATTGATACACTGCTAAACAAGATCTTTAAAGAAGAAATTCAAAAATACCAATATTCTTCAATTTATTTCAGAAAATACAGAAAGAAGCAGCACTTCAAAACTCATTCTATGAGGCCAATATCACCCTGATCCCAAAACCAGGTAGGGACAAATAAAAGAAAGAAAACTTCAGGCCAATATCTCGAATGAACATAGATGCAAAAATTCTGAATAGAATTCTGGCAAATTAAATACAAAAACATATTAAAAAGGTCATGCACCAAGATCAAGTGGGGTTTGTTTAGGAATACAGGGTTGGTTCAAAATATAGAAATCAATATAGTTAATTCATCACATCAATAAACTTAAAAATAAGAATCATATGATCATCTCAAGAGACACAGAAAAGCCATTTGACAAAATACAGCACCCTTTCATGTTCAAAAAATTGGAAAAACTTGAGATAACAGGAACATACCTCAACATCATACTGGCTCTCTACATTAAGGTTAAAGCCAACATCATTCTAAAGGGTGAAAAACTAGAGGCATTCCCTCTAAAAACTGTTACAAGACAGGGGTGCTTTCTCTCACCATTTCTATTCAACATATTTCTTGAAACACTGGCCAGAGCAATTAGACAGATGAAAGAAATTTGAAAAAATAACTACAGGAAAAGAACTTAAATTAGTACTATTTGCTGAGAATACGATTCTATACCTAGAAAACCCCAAAAGCACCACCAGAAAACTTCTAGAACTAAAATATGAATTCATCAAAGCAGCAGGATATAAAATTAACACACATTTAAAAAAAGGCATTTCTGTATATCATTGACAAAGTCTCAAGTAGAAAATAAGAAAAACTACCCCATTTTCAATAACTCCAAAAAAAGAAAATATAAGATACTTGGGAATCAACTTAACAAAAGAGGTGAAGATCTATACAATGAAACCTACAGAACCCTCAAGAAAGAAATCAAAGAAGACCTTAGAAAATAGAAAGATCTACCTTAGTCTTCCATAGGCAGAATTAATATTATCAAAACGACCATACAACCAAAAGCCCTACACTGATTTAATGCAATTCTGATTAAAATTCTAATGATATTTCTCATATAAATAGAAAAATCAATCATGAAATTCATCTGGAAAAATAAGAATCCCAGAATAGCTAAAGCAATTATAAGCAGGAGAAGCAAAGCAGGTGGTATGACTATACCAAACCTTAAACTATACTACAGAGCAATAGTAACAAAAACAGCATGGTATTGGCACTAAAACAGGCCAGTAGACCAATGGTACAGAATAGAGGACACACAGACTCACTCACAAAATTACAATTTTCTTACATTAGACAAAGGTGCCAAGAACATGGATTGGAGAACAGATAGCCTCTTCAACAAACGCTGCTTTGAAAACTAGAAATCCACTTTCAAAAAACTGACATTAAAACCTTATCTCTCACCATGCACAAAACTCAACTCTAAGCGGATCAAGAACCTAGGATTTAAATCAGAGGCTCTGCATCTAATAGAAGAAAAAGTAGGCCATAATCTTCATCACATGGGGCTAGGCCGCCCCCAACTTTTTTTTTTTATTTTTGTTTCAGCTTCTAGTCCAACCAAGATTTAAGATTTACAGAAAACAGCTTTATGAGGCAAGGGGACAGAAATGTGGTAATGGGGAGAGGAGAACACAGGAAGTAGTAAACACATCCAGTAGAATTCAGGGATAAAAACATCCACACAAGTTCACGGAACACAGAGGAACAGGAAGGAACAATTCCTGAACCCTAAGAGGATCAGGGTACAGGGTGAGTGGGGCACAGTGGGTAATTATGAAACCTGTCAAATTAATTTTGAAGTGAATTGTCCTAGACAGGTCAAAGATTGTGCTTTAAAAATGTCATTAGAAGGTAACAGCTTTTTAAATATCCTTTTGCCTCCTGCTTCCAGATAACTCTTTTGGTTAAAAAACCAGAAATAATATAAACCTCACAGGTTAGAAGCACAGTCTTTTGATACTGGTGAGGTGAGGAGCTAGATGAACTTACATAGTAAGTGAGAGCGTTTATATTTCTTGGTCTTCTCCCTTGACCACTCCAAGTCTTTGACCTGCCAGAAATAGCAGTTATTTCCTCTGAAAGAAGCCAGTAATGGACACTTGTCGGTTGGATTTGCCCAGAGCAGCAGTCCCTTTTTTGGGGCCCTTTCGTTCCTCTTTTGGCTCTTTTTTCACAGTCATGGCAGGAGGTCTTTGGACACAGGATGTCTTCGTCTTAAGCTCTTCTTCACTATCTGTGCAAGATTCACTCTCGTAAACTTTTTCAGTTACTATGCAGACTTCCTCATCCAAAAATGTTTTAGATTTCAGTACACGTTTTCGTTTTCTTTTGTTTTCTCCACCTGAACTCTTGACAGAAGGAGGCTCAGGCTCAGGCTCAGACTTCCGCACGGGATCAGGAGGTGGAGATACAGGAGGAGGTGGGGACGGTGACTTAGCTTCATAAGGCCCAGGAGAATCTGGGAAGACTTCATCTTCACTGCTATCAGACTGAGAAAGTTTGATTCTTCACCTCTTTTTCTTCATGATTTCAGTTTCCTTTGTTTCATCATCACATAAATCTACTTGCTTCCCCCATTTTTTTTCCTTCTGCTGCATCTTAACAGGCTCTGCTTTTTTGCTGGATTTCTTCAGGTCTGCAGGAGTTGCCAGTTTTGGTTCAGTGACAGGCATTTGAGGTTGCTCCACTATTTTTTCTTCTTTCACAGCTTGTTCTGAATCCAAATTGACTTTAAGTTTATTCATAGCAGCTTTTCCAAAAAAATTGCTCATCACATTCCCCTTTCCTCGTACTTTGCTGCCTTTTGAAGATGCATTTGTTACTTCTTTAGTCTCTATTTTGGTCTCCTTGTTTGTATCTTGGCTTTTAGAAGCAGCTTTGGAGGCAAACATTCCCATAATTCCCTTGGGCTGCTGGGAAGCCTGTTTGGAGGCAGGTGGGCCATGACCATTGGTTGTCAGCTCATTACTGGCTTGTGTCTCACTGGATGCCTGAAGATTTGACTGTTCAAAATTGCTAGAAGATGAGGATTCTGTGGGAGCTCTAGGGACCGCAGCTGCACATTGTATGGCACTAAACTTGCTGCAGTTCTGCAAGTTGCTTTTAAGGATGTCATAGTCAGTATTGAACAGAGGCCCACTGTCCTTTAGCATAGCTTTCTGGATGCTGTACACATGGATGCTGGCAGTCACAGCTAGCTTGGACTTCACTGCTTCCAATTTATCTTCTCTCACTACTGCAACCTTGTGGCAGGAATGTCCATTCTGAATGATACTACCAGACACTAAATAGGTGACATGCAGTTGGGCTCCTAAATTTTCCCTCCATTTCCTTTCGACATAATCATATAGCATCTGTTTGGCCTGGTTAACATGAACTCCTAGCGTATAGCTCAGCCATTTGTATGTCACTATCTTGTTCTGGTCCGTGACGAACTCGTCTATATTCTCCAGATAAAGCTGGTCCGCCATCGTGCTGCAGCGCTGGCCCACGCCCGCTCCAAGCCCTTCTCTCAACCACAGCCACAGCTCCCGCCGGCGGGAAACAACACCCCAACTTTCTTAATAAGATGCCTATAGCACAAGAATTAAAACCAAGAATTAAAAATGGGATGGATTCAAACTAAAAAGTTTCTTTTCAGAAAAAAAAAAATCTGAGGTGAATAGAGAGCCTACATCCTGGGAGTAGATTTTTATCCCTCACACATCAGATAGAGAACTAATATCTAGTAATATAAAGAATTCAAAATGCTAAGCACAAAAAAACCCCAATCATCCAATCAACAAATTGGCCAAGGACCTGAACACACACTTTTCGGAGAAAGATGTAGAATCAATCAACAATTTTTTTTTTAAATTTCATCATCTCTTTCAATAAGAGAAATGCAAATCACAACCACTCTAAGATATCATCTCACTCCAGTCAGAATGGCAGCTACCATAAAGACAAACAATAAGTGTTGGCAAGGATGTGGGGGAAAAGATACACTCATACACTGCTGGTGGAACTGCAAATTGGTGCAAATAACATGGAAAACTATATAGAGATTACTTCAAAATTTGGGAATGAAAACATCATTTGACCCCACTATTCCTCTTCTCAGACTATTCTCAAAGGACTTGAAAACAGCATACTGCAGGGTCACAGCTATGTCAATGTTAATAGCAGCACAATGCAGAATAGCAAACTGTGGAGCCAACCCAGAGGCCTTCAGTGGATGAATGGATAAAAATATGGGGTATACACAATGCAATTTTACTCAGCAATAATAAAATCATGGCAATTGCACGTAAGTGGATGGTATTGGAGAAGTGAAGTTAGGCAAACCCCCAAAATAAATGTTAAATGTTTTCTCTGATATAAGGGGGCTAACTATAGTGGGGTAGAGAGGGGGAGCATGGGAGGAATAGATGAATTGTACATAGGTCAGAGGGGTTGGAGGGGAGGGGAGGAGGCAGGGGATTAGCAGTGATTGTGGAATGTGATGACACCATTATCCAATGTACATGTATGAAGACACAAATTGGTGCCAACATACATTATATACAACCAGAGATATGAAAAATTGTGATATATATGTGTATTAAGAGTTTTATTACATAAAGAAATAGGTACATATATAATGGCATAAATTAGCATGAATATACTTTCTATACAAAGATACGAAAAATTGTGCTCTATGTGTGTAATAAGAATTGTAATGTATTCCACTGTTGTCATGTATTTAAAAAAATAAATAATTTTTTTAAAAAAGAAATGTGTTGAAACCCATTGGGAACACTATAAGCCTATATGCCTATACATCTTAAAAACTAGAGCTGGAAGGGAAGATGCATGAACAACATGAGAAACCAAGAAAGAATGTGCCCCAAACAAAGATGCTACATTATTAGAATTCATGGTCAGAATAGCAGGATAAATGGGAGAAGGTACATAATTTTGTGTTCATTAAAGGATGATATGAGAGCAAATACAGGCAGAAAATGATTATTTCGATAAAGAGTTACATAAGCAAATACAGAAAGCAAAAGATTCCTTCAATAAGGAGATAGAGATTTTGAAAAAAAAACAGAGATCCTTGAAATGAAGGAAACAGTAAACCATATTAAGAACTCAATAGGAAGCATATCCAACAGAATAGATCACTTGGAAGACAGAACCTCTGACTTTGAAGGAAAAATATATAATCTTGTAAAAATAAAGTTGACCCCAGTGAAGATGGTAAGAAACCATGAGCAGAAGATTCAAGAATTGTGAGATAATATGAAAAGACCAAATTTAACAACTATTGAGATAGATGAAGGCATAGAGGTCTAAACTACAGTAGGTCTAAACTACAGTAGGTCTAAACTACAGTAATGAAAAATCTGTTCAATGAAATAATACTAGAAAAATTTCCAAACATGTAGAGTGAATTGGGAAATCAAATACAAGGATCATATAGGATACCAAATGAACAAGATCACTCAGGTCTACACTAACGCACATCATAATGAAAACACCTAGCATACAGGAGGAGCAGAGCATTGCAAAAGCCACAAGAGAAAGGAATCAAATTACATATGGGGAAAACCAATCAGGATCTCTGATTTCTGAACTGAGACCCTGAAATCTACAAGATCCTGCAACAATAAAAACCAAGCTCTGAAAGAAATGGATGCCAACCAAGAAGCATACCCAGCAAAATTAAATTTTGATTAGCAATTAGATTTTGATTAAGATGTTATTTTATGACAAAATAAAAACCTTCTGTCATACACAAAATTAAAAGAATTTACAATGGGAAAACTGCACTACAGAACATCCTTGGCAAAATATTCCATGAGGAGGAAATAAACAACAATAAAAAATCAGAAAAGTGTAGAATCACTCTAAAGGAAAAATCTATCAAAGAGAAACTGACTTAGTAAAATACCAAAAATACAAAAAAATAACTGGGAATACAAATCTTGTCTCAATAATAACCCTGAAAGTTTAGTTCCAACTCAGCAATCAAAAGACAGGCAGATTGGATTAAAAGACCAACAATATGCTGCCTCTAAGAGACTCATCTCATAGGAAAAAACACCTACAGACTAAATGTGAGAGGTTGGAAAAAAATGTATCACTCAGGCTGGGGCTGGGACTGGGGCTCAGTGGTAGAGCACTAGCCTAGCACATGTGAGGCCCTGTATTTGATCCTTAGCACCACATTAAACTAAATAATAAAGGTATTGTGTTCATATACAAAAAAAATAAATATTAAAACACATACCACTCACATGGAATGTGGAGGCAAGCAGGGGTTTTCATTCTTATATCAAAGGCATTTCTGTATAACAGTGAAAAATCCTCTGAGAAAGAAATGAGGGAACTACCCCATTTACAAAAACTTCAAAAAATAAGATACTTGGGAATCAACAACAAAAGAGATGAAAGATCTATGCAATGCAAACTATAGGTCCCTAAAGAAAGAAATGAAAGAAGACCTTAGAAGATGGAAAGACCTACCTTGCTCTTGGATGAGAAGAATTAATATTATCAAATGACTATACTACCAAAAGCACTATACAGATTCAATGCAATTCCAATCAAAATGCATTCCTCATAGAAACAGAAAAAAAGTAATCGTGAAATTAATCTAAAAAAAATAAGGGACCCAAAAAAGCTAAAGCAATCCTTAGCAAGAAAAGTGAAACATCACTATACCAGATATTAAACTATAATACAGAGCAATAGTAACAAAAACAGCATGATATCAGCACCAAAACAGACTGGTAGACCAATGATACAGAATAGAGGACACAAAGACTAACCCCCCAAATTACAATTATCTTATATTAGACAAAGGTGCTAAAAGGATGCACTGGAGAAAAGACAGCAACAAATGGTGCTAGGAAAACTGAAAATCCATATGCAACAAAATGAAATTAAATCCCTCTCACCTTGCATAAAAGTTAACTCAAAGTGGATGAAGGACCTAGAAATTAAACCAGAGACTCTGTGTCTAATAGAAGAAAAAGAAGGCCTAATCTTCATCATGTGGTATTAAGCCCAAACTTCCTTAATAAGATTCCTATAGCGCAAGAATTAAAATCAAGAATCAATAAATTGGATGGAATCAAACTAAAAAGTTTCTTCTCAGCAAAAGAAACAATCTGTGAGGTGAACAGAAAACCTACATACTGAGAGCAAATTTTTACCCCCTCACACATTAGATAGAGCACTTATCTCTGGAGTATATAAAGAACTCAAAAAGCATAAAAAAAAACTCAATCAACAAATGGTCCAAGGACCTGAAAAGACACTTCTAGAAGAGGATATAGAGTCAATCAACAAATATTTGAAAAATTCTCATCATCTCTAGCAATTAGAGAAATGCAAATCAAAACTACTCTTAGATATCATCTCACTCCAGTCCTAATAGTAGCTATTGTGAAGACAAACAACAACAGTGTTGGTGAGGATGTAGGGGAAAAGGGCACACTCATACATTACTGGTGGGACTACAAATTGGTGCAGCCAATATGGAAAGCAGTATGGAGATTCCTTGGATATCTGGGAATGGAACCAGCATTTGACCCAGCTATCCCTCTTCTCTGTCTATACTCAAAGGACTTAAAAACAGCATCCTACAGGGACACAGCCACAACAATGTTTATAGCAGCACAATTCACAATAGCTGAACTATGAAGCCAATCTAGATGCTCTTCAGTGGATGAATGGATAAAAGAAATGTGTCACGTATACACAATGGAATTTTACTCATCCATAAAAGAGAATAAAATCATGGCATTTGCAGGTAAATGGATGGCATTGGAGAACATAATGCTAAGTGAAGTTAGCAAATCCCAAAACAACAAATGCTGAATGTTCTCTCTGATATAAGGAGGCTAACTGATAGAGGGGTAGGGATGGGAAACATGGGAGGAATAGATGAAATCTAGATAGGGCAGAGGGATGGGAGGAAAAAGAAGGGTAAGGGGACTAGCAAGGATGTTGGAATGTGATAGACATCATTATCCAAAGTAAATATATGAAGACACGAATTGGTGTCAACATAATTTATATACAATCAGAGATATAAAAATATGTGCTGTATATGTGTCATAAGAATTGTAATGCATTCTGCTGTCATTTATTTTTTTTAAATCAATTTAAAAATCACTGGCAAAAAAGAAACAGAAAATGCAAAAAAATAAAAATGAAAGAAAGAAAAAAAAGAAATGAGAGAGTATATGCTAAAAACCAAAACCAAAACTAACAATAAAACCCCAGAATGCTTCCAGTAATCATACTGTAGAAGTATTGTGATTTTATTCTTTGACTGATATGTATTATGGGACAAAAAAAATGAGCATTAATGAGACATGAAAATTAAATTATTCCCTCTATGCTTCCAAACCAGAGTTATCAATATGGAAGAAACAGTATTCAAAAAAATAAAGATGATAAATAGAAGCTCTACTCTCAATTAAGTATCAATATACACATGGAAGTATAAAGTTCATAAGCATGTATGTATATACACACATAAAATATATACACACATATAAAGACACGATAAATATGTAAAATATATACATATATACACACATATAAAGATATAATAAGTAAATACTTATATATACACATATTAAAGTACATCCTCAAATCCTCCCATCACCCTCCAGTCTCTCCCAGGTCCAGTGGAACTGAGAGGTCCCTGAGTGCTGAAAGAAGGATGCAGTAGTCACTGTGCCTGGTGCAGTCAGCCAATGACAGCACCTCCTAGCACCCTGGTGAGTGGTGCTGGTAGGTGGGTGAGAGGCCATAGGTCAGAATGGCCACTCCCCGCTGAAGACCCATGCTCCACTTCCAGTGGCTGAGAAAGTGAGTGTTGCATTTGTTAAAAATAATGTGTCTCTGGGCATTGGTCCCTAGATCCTCCCTCATACCATGGCAGGTGAACTGGTGCTTGTCTTGTATCTTCCTCTGATGTGGCTGGGACAGGAAGCTCCTTGCTTGCCTGCACAGGGTGAGTCAGAGTGCTGTCCGTCCACGCGTCTGTGACATGGGCAGATTACTGGAGAGTGACCAGGATGCAATATTTCTCTTTGTGTATTTATATAATCTAATATAGAAGAGTATTTTAAAGCCACATTAAATATCAAACTTTTTTCACTAAAATATATTTCTTCTTATACACATCAAATTTTGTCTCTTGTTATTATTATCCCATAGATTTCTTGTGTGCTATATAAGCATTATGAACCTTCGTAGATTATTTTCACTTATATATCTTTTGCTAGTATATGCAAACAATTCATGCTAAGGTTTTATTTACATTGAAGTGAATTATATCTGATCAATATATTAGTTTTCTTTGAGGATGCACTTAAGTAATTTTAAATGATACAGAAAATTAAACTCACACTGCCCTTAACATAACACTTTCTCTTCTGCTATTTAGTAAAAATGGATCACAAAACTGTTAAATTTGTGCTGTTCTGATGACAGTAAAACTTAATGAATGCCTGTGTGCTATCAAGTGCAAGTTAAAAGAGTAGAGCTAAAGGAATTTTTTTATTGTATGTGAAATGTGGGTATTTTAGAAAGTGAATTGGCTAAAAGCAATTTAATGAGGTACCTTCTAAATTGAGGTGATAAGAAGGTTTGTAGTGCAGCAGTCCGGCTGGGTAAAATAACCGGGAGGTGATAAGCAACTTGAAGGTTGAAGCGGGAACTGCTTTATTGAGGAGAAACTCAGAGGGAACTGAGCACGAACTCCAGGTAGTGGGTACCCAAGGTAGCAGGCACCACTTTATTGCGGAACAGCAGAGGTATATATACCTAACTGATTACACACAGCTTGACTCAATTAGCATTATCTAGATACAGCAGTCAGCCAATAAAGAATCCTTATCATCTTAATGGCTCAGTGGCGTTGCCTCACAAACCACTCCTCCTGGCAAACTGCCAGATGCCATCTTGATTTGAGGTCCCCAACATTGTAGAAGTTGTGAGAAAGCAATTTAGATGTTCCTGATGATGTCTAAGAGGCCTGGGTGCCTAGAATCAATCTAAATCTGAAACTACTTCAAGGATATTGAATAGGAACACTGTGTCCTATAATATTTTTTTTATTTATCTTTGCTTGTTGATCTGCAATCACTCTTAAGACATTAACTATTTATTGTACTGTTCCATTTAAAGAGTCAGAGAATGAAGACATAAATCTCCAAAGACCAAAGTGATGTTCCTGAACAGGAAGTTTCTCTATGTGTCCTATATCCATGACTACTTTTTAATTTTTCATTATATTTCAACCATAATTGGAAAAACTCTCATATTACTTTCAGGTCTATATATTCATTAAGTTTTGACTTATCTCTTGAATGTCCCAACTTCAAGAGATAAGTCAAAACTAATAAAAATAATTTATTATTTACCAAAGACATATTTAGCCTAAACTTCTAGGATAAATACGTCTTTGGTAAATAATAAATTAAAACAACTCATTATGTATAAAGCCATAAATAACTTTCCGCATCATTTATTATTTACTACCAGCAAGACATCTGTTAAGAGTTTGCACACATTATCTAATTTAACCCCTATGGTTACTAATAGGCTCCATTTAAAGATGCTCAAAGATCCCTGACTTTTCCAAGTTTTGAAATATTAATGGAGAAAATGGGCATTTTAACCCAGTTCTTCTCAGGCTAAAAATCAAATATATTATTGTTTAAAATATTAAATACAAAATCATAACTGTGTGAAAAATTTAATGAGACAATTTTTAATTTTACATTGAATTGGCTTTATGTAGAAAAGACTAACGTAAGAAAAGGTAATGAGAGATTTGACTGCAAAATTATTTTAAATGACTTCACAAAAAAAGAATCCACAAATTGCAAATAAAATTAGTATTATATCTATCAAATAGTAAAAATTTACATGAAAAAGTAATATTATCAATTGAAAAAAATAATGCTTGTACAATTAGGAAGAGACAGGGCACATACCTTACTAAATAAGAAATAGAGAGGCAGCATTAACATATAAGAAATGCTGAAATACATACTAACTAATATGTAAAACATTTTAAGGTGAAAAATCATTTTAGAATTTGGAGATTGGCAATATTTTTCTAAAAAATCTAAAAATATTTGTAAAAGAAAAAAATTGCTTTGAAAGAAAGAAAAGGGAATTCCAGGTTTTAAATATGTTGAAAGGAAGAGAGAAAAAAAAGAAAAAGCAAGAGTAATCAATATGAAAATCACTCAAATCAATCAATGTAATGAAAAACCAAAAAAAAAAAAAAAAACCCAAATAAAAAACACCAATGCGCAACAGAATGATCAAATTTACTGGATTTAAAGTCCACTACTTATGGTGAAAAAAGATAAATTTATTACCACCATATATTACAAAGGTAATATATTACCTTAGATTAGAAAAATGAAGAATAGTGTTACTTTATTAGATAATTAACAACTTATGCAAATGCCTGGAATTTTATTGAGTTTGAAGCTGAGAATTAAACCAAGTGTCACAAAGATTTATAGATTATCTCTTAGTGATAACATTTTTAAAAATTTTTTGCCTACTAAGAGTTGTTTCAGAGTAATGTCTTTATTGTTTCCACAATTAAATAGCTGAAAACAACTGTGTTGTAAAAGATGGAGGACAATGGGAAAAGTTTAAGCTACATTTGGACTAATCAAAGAGCAAATTAATGTATTTTCTGATTTTAAAAAATACTAAAAAATATGAACACCTTTTAGCTCATGAATATTCTTCCAAAATATAACAAGTATTATATATATATATATACATATATATATACATATATATATGTATATATATATATATATATATATATATATAAACTATTTATGTATGAAGATTACTGTGACATTGTTTATAGCATCTGAAAATTGGGTGTAGATTCTACAAGTCTATATAAAGGAATGGATTTAATTTTAGCATATTCATTATGTGAAAAAAAATTATTAACTTAAAATTATTATGCCAATTTATTTACTCTAATAATAGGTATAAAAAGGTAATAAAGTTGAAATAAACATGTTTGATTCTGGTTTTGAAAAATGCTAATCCAGTAGTAATGATTCATACAGAAAATGTTAGCCATAATCAAGAGGATAATTCTTTTTTATTTTACACTGAACTTTATGAACATAAAAAATTGACATCCTATTCCTAAAGTATTGTTAGATGTTTGACAATAGGTAGAAATAACACAAAATCAGAGAATGAGTACTAATGCTACAATTTAAGCTACAACTTTATTCCCACTTATGTGAATAATGAAACACATTATTTTTAAGTGTTCCTCATTCTTTGGTCATTTGAAAATGTGAGGCTGTATATAAATATACTTTGAACATGAAATAATATTTGTAAAATTACTTTTTTTCAGAATAAAGTTTTAGAACCCCTAAATTTTCTTATGCTTCATAAAAGCACTATTGTTGTTCTTACCAGGCCAATAATAATGACACTAATAATAAAAAATTTTTCAAGGCTGAGATTTCCCTTTCATGCTCAGAAGATAAACAGACAATTGGCACCAAATTATAGATTTGGGACAAACAAAACCTTGATCTGTCAGTACAAGTAGAGAAAGTGAAGCTCAAGTGCTACAAAAGGATTTGATAGTACAACAGTTTGTTTCTTTGTTTGTTTTGGTACCAGTGATTGAACTCAGAGGCCCTGGACTACTGAGCCACATCCCAGCTCTATTTTGCATTTTTTAGATATTTTTTAGTTGTTGATAGACCTTTATTTATTATTTATTTATATGTGGTGCTGACAATAAAACACAGTGCCTCACACATGCTAGGCAAACACTATATTATGAGCCACAACCCCAGCCCTCATATGTTGTATTCTTATTTAGAGATGGTCTCACTGAGTTGCCTAGCGCCTTGCTGTTGCTGAGGCTGGCTTTGAACTCATGAGCCTCTAAGCCACTGGGCTTACAGTTGTGCACCACTGTGCCTGGATGATAGCACAACAATTTATTAAAGCAGAAGTATCTTCTGTGAATTTATTGGACAGCTTCTGCTAACACCCTTTCAAGTGCAATCATGGGTTTCTTTCATTCTAACTGATGACTGATTCCTTTCTCTTCTTCTGTCCAGATAACTTTAAGCTCCTTATCTTTATTGAATCTAACTTAGAAAACAAATGTGTTGTATTCTAACATCAAATATGAAACACATTTTTGTAATAGAACATTGTTGTCTTTGATTTTCCATATTATATCCCTAAAATCACAGACACTTTGAAAAGACATTGCACTGTGTTTTATGAACATTCCAAATAATAAGTAGCTAAGATAAATATTTTCTGAACTCTGAATGTTAAAATCTGGTACTTCTTTATATTCTCATATTCTAAAATAGCTACTGTTACTTCTTTGTATTTCATATTCTAAAATAGCTAATATGATGGGCATAGGTGCTCAAACTGGAGAGATTGAGTAGAGCTTGACACTAGGGGGTTGAAAATTGTTCGCCTTGGTTTCTTCTACTTTAATTATCATTTTTAGTTGAGTTCCCCTTAATTTTACGTTGGGATACTATAATAATATCCTGACTCTCCTGTGTGTGTGTGTGTGTGTGTGTGTGTGTGTGTGTGTGTGTATTTTTCAATTTACTATTTAAGCTCATATGTCTGATATCAGCACCTCCCTATATAAGCACCGTAACTGTTCCCAGTAAAAAGCAAAAGCAGACACACTTAAAATTTTGCATCTACAATTTACCCCTTTCCCCTCAAATGTTACTTTCAATACATCATCATTTTGTTGTTAACAAGTTAAATATTCTCCAATTCTCCTTCTTCTATCCTCTTTGTTATTACCACAAATCAGTGTTCTGGGGTGGGAGACTCCCCTGAGAACATCTGAAAATGCCTAAAGTTATTGAGATGTTGTTATACTGGAAGTGAGGGAAATATTACTGACATCTAGTGAGTAGAAGCCTTGGTTACTGATAAACTACTACATTTTTACAGTGAAACCCCCAACAGCACAGAATTCTGCAATGCAGAACCATCATAATGCTGAGGTCCAGAAAATGCCTGAGATCAAGACATCATTAACTGGTAAGTAGATACCTGAAACAACAGGATGAATGAATGATCTCTCTCTTGCTCTGGCTCCCATCCAAGACAAATTTCCACACTATAGCAGAGCCAGTCTGTCCAAAATGTAAAAAGAGCCTGTATTTTATACTTAAAACTTCAATTACTTAGTACAAGGGATGGAAGGCATTATAAAATTCTTCATAAATTATTTCCTAATTAACTCTTTAGTTTCTTCTCACCTCCCTTTTTCTTTCTATACCAAACTTCAGCACTACTGAAGAGTTTTCTATAATTTAAACGTTCATCTTCTCTCTCTGTTGTCTGATTTCTAACATTTTGATATGCTGAAGCTTCTGCATGATTGCTATGACACTCAATTGATAGGACTTGTTCCCTTTGGACATAGGTCTCCCTCTGAGGAAAAAATAGAATATAATCAGGAAAATGCAAATAACCACTGCATCACTGTAATTTCTGAGAGAGCTTATTAGACTATTTTGGAAAATTAATTTAGTACATTTTATAATTGAGTTGGATTCTAAAAAACAAACACCCACCTCAGTTTGTTATTTTTGCCATTTTAACACACAATAAGATACTTCTGAGACAAAGTTTTTCTCCTGATTTGTTTTGGCACTGGAACCTGGAGTCATCCCCCAGGACAGAGTGGCTAAGGAAGATGGACTTCCCTTCATTTTCAGATGCCCCAGTTGTGTGAGCATTAAATATTATTCCAGGAAGTCATAAAATAATTGAGAAAAAATAGCAGGTTTTGAGACAGTGAGGAATTTTTCCTGCTTATACTTTAAGAAAGGCAAATCAATATGAACAAAATTTCTAGTCATGTTAATTGGCTTAGGTAAGGTAGGGGATAGCCATTTGAAAAAGTCACTGACATATCAAATGTTACCTTTTGGAATTTTAAGCAATTTTATGACAAAGGAAACTGATTTTGCCAATCTGAGAGATAGTGGAGACTTTTTCTCTTTGAATAAAATCATCCTACTGACTTACACAGATAGATCTCAAATTTTTGTATCATGCTGCTTGATTTTGCAAATGCCACTGTCCAATTTCCCTTAGATTTTTTAAGTTCTCCTGTGTAATATGTTGGAGTAGTTTCTTGGCCTGATGGGCCCAATTTCCCCTTTGTGACACAGTGAAAAAAAGGATACTGGTAATAGACATCAATAAGTTCCATTCCAATTGTTAAAGAATTAGCATTTACATATTTAGCTTTCAAAAAATAAAAATCAAACAAATGTTATTCCTCATAAAAGACTTGTGACACAAAATATTTAATTTTTATATTTTTGCTGTTTCCTTCACTTATCCACAATAACATACTCTTTTTTAGAGTGGAAGAGATAAAAGCTTTTGTGTTGATGACATATTAAAGAGAGAAAGTGAAATGAGCTTAAGTTTGATTTAAAAAATGTGTTTTTCAGAATATGTGTAAGTTCAATTTTTATAAGCATTAAAACCAAGCATTTCTAAGTGATCAAACTTAACTCTTCTTTTAAATTTACTCCATAGGTAATAGCAAGCAATTAAAAACTACTCCCCACATCCACAGAAGCATTATTTTACACTTGAGAAACTCAAGTACCTTTGTTTCATTATCTATTAGAGGATAGAGAAATAGTAGGCCTGACAAAAATATATGTATGATATGTATAATGTATAATATATATGTATAATAGATGGGCGTATTTAAGTATGTAAATTGTATCTCTGCCTGTCTTAAAAATTGCTAATTAAAAAAGTGAATGCCATACTTTTATTCTGTTTAAGAGGTAATTTATTCAAGAATATTCAGAAATCATCTATCTAATGGAAGGTTAGATTTTATTAGCATATTCCAAAAGTAGCATTTATTACTGGGGAAAGTAAGTGGTGTGGGGCTTTCATTTGGGCTTTAAAGTTTATGTCCACCTGCACTGTAGAATTATTGTAAGAAGTTCCTTGTCACAAAATATAGAATTAATATTATAGCTCTGAATATTGGATATAATACACAGTAACTAGAAACTTTATATATATTTTATATTTAGATTATTCTTTCATTCTTCCTTTTATATACTAGATGTTGATGATATAAAAAATGATACAATATAATACCAATCCTGAAAGAATCTGCATCATAATGGAGAAGATATCTATTTGTAAAAACTGAGACAAAGCACACTTAATGTTATGATTAAAGCTTTTGAAAAAGTGTATGGAAATTAGATTAATAAGCTCTCACTTCTATTAGGATGGGAAAGTAATGATGGTGCAGCAGAAATTCTTTGGGTCATTTAAAAAAGAGAATTCAAGGTGGAACTTAAAGAGCTAGAGGCAATGGAGGCTATGCTGGCAAATGTTAAGCACAAATAGAGACAGAGAAGCAATAAAAATCAGAGGAGGTAGGAATTGTATGAAGCAAAGGAATTATGTGAACAAGTATTAGTGGGGCTGAGTTTGTTCCTACAGGGAATTTGGAAGACTATTTGTGATCATGCTTGGAAGAGCTGGGGGACATATAAATAAATATTGAGTTTATTGCATAAATAATAGAATACTTTCTTACTTTTGTGGGTATGGCATGGTTAAATGTTTATTTTAGAAACTAATGCTTGTGAGAGGGGAGAATGGCACTTGAGAGAGGCTCATGACAGGAAGAGCAACTAGGGGCAGGTCACTGTTCTCTAGGCTAGAGATAAGAGAAAGGAGGGTTGTAAGCACTGGCAATAATGACAAAATGAGAACTTATTTAGAAAGCAGAATAAACAAAACATAATAGTAAGGATTTGATTTTTATTTGGTTTGTTGTAGCTAAAATCACAAAATTTAGAGATTTAAAATTGCCTATAGTTATGTCTCAATTATGGTAAAAACTGCATTAAAATAATTGAATACTTGGTGTGTCGCAGCAACTCATGTGGTGGGAACAGCAGCAGTGGCCAGGCAGCACAGTTTCAGAAGGTTCCTGAGAGCCACTGCCTGCAGCACCTGCATGAGCCTTGTGCTCCCAGCCAGGAAGCTCCAGAGGAAGGTCAGCTCTGAAGAATGTGAGGCTAAGAAGAAGCCCAAGAGGAGGTCTTCCAGGCTGTCTTCTCTGACTGCTGCTGCCAAGGCAGATGCCAAAACCTTTTATAGTCAGCAAATGGAAATAGTGATGTGAATGAATAACTGTGATATGAGGTAATAAATGCAGTTTTGCAAATATTTCCAAAATAGAACTGATGGGAAGCAGCAAGTCATCAAGTTGACTGTATAAAGTGTATGTTCACAAAAGGGAGATTTTGTAAGGATCCCAAAGAGGAGTTGGATATTTCCAGATGGAGCAGAGTGAGACTGAGAGGTCTGTGAAAAGAAAATAGGATTTCAGGCGGTGCATCATCATCTGCCTAACTAGAAATATTAGACAGTTAAGGGAACTGAAAGACTTTAATTTGATTGAAATGCACAATATAATTCTATAACAAAGGGAAAATAGGCAAAAGAGAAATTAGAGAGTACATTGCTTGGTCCTTTAATAAGCAAAGACAAGAATAACATGGGGACATTTACATTTTAGAATAATTTCATTGGCTTTATTGCTGACGATGGGATAACAGATGTAAGACCTATGAATGAGGGGCTCAGAGTAGAGTTTACTATATTTTAGCAGAGAGATGATACAAATTTTAATGTCATTATCAGTTACCAGACGATGTTATTTAGAGTCAACAAAATATGATTACATAGAGAAGTAAATTGAGAAGTAAAGTTGATATATGTTTGATTTGATATATTTTGACCTAGAATTTATATATTTTAAAAAACCTTTTATAATTTACACTAAGTGTTTACTGTGCCTCTATAGATGAAATATTTGAAGGATTTACTGAGTCTGACAATTTTAGTGTTTTAGCCTCCTGATTCATTAATATAAAATGTTACATTTTAAGTGAGGGAAGTATTTTTTATTTGAATTACAACTGTATAAAAAAGATATTTAAATGATTATATCAAACAAGAATTTATTATGTCTGTTTTTATTATTTAATTTTTCTTTTAATGTGTTACAGAAAACAAAAGTTTAATAATGGAAAATTACATTTATTTCACATAATATTGGAATAATTTTTAGCTAAGTTATCTAAGGCAAAAAATAAAAAGTAAAGTTTTAGAAAGCCAGATATGTGGTAGAAGGTGGGAGAACTAGAGGTGTGCAGAATTTGTGGTTAGAGACTGATCCTTCCCATCTCTTCCAGATGCTTCCCTTATTCTTAACATTTCTCCAAATTTGATATTGATACTCTCTTCTCACATTTTTCCAAAGAGGCAATTACATTACTTTCTATGATTGCAGAAAGTTATGATTACATTATATTAGATTTTGACACTAAATTACACACTGGTGAGAAAGCCATGCTCTTCATTTGGTTTTTATTTTCATCACTAAGACAATACAAAGGTGATTCCCATTCTGTAGTCACAAGTTACTTTAATATTCCTAGTAAAACATAACAGAAACATATATATGTTTTATTTCATTAAGATCTCCTGAAGGGAGACAATTCTTTGTTGTATACTGGAGCCTTTTTCCCCAAGTTTTGAAAAGCAAAATGTCTCCAGGTATTGTAAACTATCTCCTAGACTATGAATATGGGAAAGAGGCAAAAACTTCCGTAATCCAGACGCAAAAGAAACATTAAATGTTTAAAGATATTTCATCTTTTAAATTCTAATGAAATGCCCAAACAGAATTCTTTTTTAATTTAATTTTTACTTATAGTTGGACACATACCTTTATTTTAGTTATTCATTTTTATGTGGTGCTTAGGATTGAACGCAGGGTGTCGAACTATCTAAGCAAACACTGTATCACTGAGCCACAAGCCCAGCCCCTCCCAAATATAATTACTGTCTAAAGAAATATGGAAAGAAAAAAATCATCACTTTATATGCCTGTAGATAAAATAGATCTACAAGTGGGTTTTGTTATGTCATATTTGTAGAAAAGAGAATGGAAGATAAAGTTTTCCTATTCAGTTTTCTCAATCTGAATGCTCTTGTACTCTAAGCAAGACTTGTTGATTTTCCTCATAATTAAACATAATCTACATTCTGTTACAGCAACAGATTCAAGGAGAGAATAAGGTACCAATCATTTACCTTCAGAAAAAAAATTAACAATTTGCTTCATGTTGCTCTGAAGTAACCATTTAGGTTTTTAAAAAGTACCCAAGGTTTTCACCCACTTTCTCCTTACATTATTGTCATTGAACATAATAGACAGCTATTAAAAATGTGACCTTATGTGGGGGAGATATTATTTTTAATCAATCACTCCTTTGGATAAATGTTTTGAGTCATTCAGTGGTAACTGAGTCCTTCTGCTCCACTGGCATATATGGGAGACACAATTAAAATTACTGTAATTATCAACTACTTCCTATAAGCAAATAGAAATGATAGCTAAATAATCTTTAAGTGAATAATATTAAATATCACAATTATGAAAAAAGTAAAGAATATGAGTTATTTAATATTTTTTTTTGAATTCCAACTCACTGTTTTGCCTGGAATTACACTACATTATGTTGAAGTAATTGGTAAACTATACTATTATGAGTGTAAATTTTACAAATATTGAAATTACTGCATTCTGAATAAAATCACAAACTCTTAAAATGGGATATTTAAAGAAGGGAAAATAGTAACTAATACAACTATCTAAAAAATTTATTATACTTTACTGGGCAGTCATAGTCACAGTATTCTTATAAATATTTTTTAAAACATTTTTTTGTAGTTGTAGATGAACAGAATGCATATATTTTATGTTTTTTTTTATATGGTGCTCAGGATCAAACCAAGTGCCTCACACGTTAGGCAAGCATTCTGCCAGTAGCTTCAGCCCCAATCCCAAGGCATTCTTTTTAAGTATCATTAAGTTTACACATTTTTTTTGGAAGGGATTGAGTATTTGTTCATCTATGATCAACACTTTTAGGCTAATTTTCTGTTTTAACTCAAGTTTTTAAAAAACCTGCTTTTATTCACATTAAAAACAAACTGCTTGATATGTACTCAATAATTAGATGATGAATTAAGATGTACTTATTCCAATAAGTAGGATGTGGATGAACTGGAGCAAACACTAGCAAGAGTGAGGGCATGCTGCTAAACTGTCTCACCTACTTTTATCATGCTGTATCTACTTTAGGGATCCAATTTATGTGGTAAACAAAACTTTCAACAAATTCATTTCATCCTCACAACAATTATACAATGGGGAGATCAACTTAATCTTCATTTTACAACTTGGAAAACTGAAGAACAAAAATATCCCATAACTTATATAAAGTGGCATGCCAATAGTGGCACAGCATGGATCTGAACAGTCTTGCTTCAGTAGCAGGATTTTTCCAACCTCAATAGACACACAATTCAGTTAGCAATCTTATTCAATTCAGATTCAGACTCAGTACTTCTGGTTAGGGGAAAACAACATTCTGATTTTTAACAATCACACCTGTGATACAGATGTTGCTAGTCTGAAGATCACCCTTTAATTAGCAAAGTTCTAATCTACACTGGACAATAGTGAGAGATATGGCAACCATCAGAAACACAGTTTATCCTCAGAAAATTACTCTTATGTGCAAATTGCCAACATCTGACTTAGAACTTATGCTACTTCTGATTTAGAACGTATGCTACTTCTTTTTCTTTCTTTTAAAAAGGGAAGTTAAGGGCTGGGGATGTGGCTCAAGTGGTAGTGCACTCGCCTGGCATGCATGCGGCCTGGGTTCGATCATCAGCACCACACACAAACAAAGATGTTGTGTCCGCCGATAACTAAAAAATAAATATTAAAAAATTCTCTCTCTCTTTCTCTCTCTCTCTCTCTTTAAAAAAAGGGAAGTTAACAAAATTTGCAAGTATTATAGTATTTACAAGTATTATAGTAGCTAATTTCAGGTTTTGATAGTCAACATATGATTAATATAAACTTGAAACTGTAATATCTACCCCCCCATAAGGCCTTCCCTTCATCCAAAATGATTTACGATAATAACCTAATTGAAAAATGAGTTACATATTTGAACATTTCACCAGAAATTACATACCAATTATCAATAGGTATAGATATTTAGAAAATAGTACATAAAAGAATTAACAAGCAGAATTTTCTGATAAAGACATGACTTGACTCAGTAAGTTTAGGGCAATGAACACTGCATTTAAATACTCAACAGAGATTTTACTCTTTAAAAAGAGCTTCATCTGGCCAAAAAATTTTGAGCTAATCCCAAATGTGAGAGGCACAGAAAAATGACACATAGTTTGGGTTTACAAATATTAATATAAATATCTACCATTTTATCAGTTCATATCCAATTGTAATTGCATCAAAATTTTAGACTAAAAGCAGACATCTGAAATTCATAATCTCTAAATCATATAAATATTAGAAACTGTGGATACGGACCAGAAAATGATAACAGAGTGAGCACATAGAGGGGCCACATGCAATTGTGGGTTATTGCTAGGTGAGTTTTCTTACAATCAGAACTGGTAAAATATGGAGTGCACTACACAGATTGTACCTGTTACTTGCAGAATTTAGATTATGGTTGGGACTGATAGTTTAGGGAATATTTACTGAAGGACTCTATAGAGTAATGGCTCAGTGATAAAGATTTTCATAGGAAGCAGAGATTATATGATGGGAATAGAGTAAGTCAAGAATACACTTTATATTTTAATCTAGTGTACTTTTTAATTGAATAATTTTATAGATATATCGTTAGATCTACATCCTTTTGTTTCTTGACCCCACATTACACAGTACTATAACCTGAAAAATGTCTTCAGAAGTTTGAATAATGGTTTCTTATTTCCAAAAATGAATGCAATACCTACTGTCAATCATGGTCAGGAGATTATAGGTATGGTCAAAATCCTCAAGACACCAAATCTAGGAGATTGGCTATGTTTTGTGGGATTCTGCTTATAGTTATATGAGGTATACAATTTATTATAGTAATTTAATAAGGATATGTAGCCACAGCATAAGGAAGAAAAGCAGGTGTTGCTTGTGAGAGTCTATATGCAGGTTTTTTTTGTTTGTTTTATGCTGTCCCACTCCCAGGAGAAGTCACAAGAACCCACTGTTCTCCAACACCATAAATGAAGCAATATGTGTAGGTTGTTTCTTCTGAGAGAAGCTCATTAGAGACTTTATAAGTAGTATTTTTCTTGGAGGCTTTCTAGTAGAAATCCTCTATCTAGCATTATAACAAAATTATAGAGCTCTAGAAGAGAAGCAGGAATTCAGCAAAAAAAACACATTATATACCCATGGTGGGCATAGTGTGCCACTCAGAGAGTGAGTGGTAATAATGCTTTTAAAAACCCAGGTTTGCAGATGTGTATGGATAAATTTGCTAGCAAGACTTTTCAGGATAAGTTTCAGGGACACCATATTAGCTCTTTTCTGTACAATGAAAAGGCAAATCTCAGAACTTTTCATAAACATGTACAGGTGTGTTTTCTTGTACCTTCCTGATTTGCTGATCATTCATGCTTGCTCACTAAGAAGCTCAGGTTAGCAAACCCACACACATTACCTTTACCTTTACCTACAGGACTAAAGGACTCCATGGAAGCCATTAGTATAATTTACTTGATACTCTAGAATGGCAATACTGCTGCCTCTCTTGCCACCTATGTTTTTCCCTGTATCATTAACCCCTAATGAAAATCCAAGGCTTGGCTTTGGTGCCCAAGTTTCAGAGAAGGCTCTAGAAGTATGTATCTGACATTTTCTGATTTTTATAAAAGGAGTTTATTGAGGAAGGCAAATAAAGTAGGGAATTCTCCACCAATTATAAGCAAAGGCCTAGATTTGCCTAAACATAAACATATATTCATTGTGATAATTTCCTCATCCTAGACTATTACTTGTTTTAAATACAGGGGTTACTTGAGTTTGTGAGGAAACAAACCTAACTATAGTTGGCAGGTGTTCTCATAGAGAATCCTGGTGAGGGTTGGTCTTAGAATATATTTACTTGAAGTACCTACAGGTTTCTGGAGAAACTCAAGATTCTATCATAGCTTCTTAAATATAATACTTTGAGCTAATAAAACATGGTTGAGCCATGTAAGACTCTCTATTCATGGAAACTATGAACAGTGAATTCTGACAGTATTATTTAATGCTCATCTGACTGAGAAAGAATCTACTCCCAATCTCATTCACTTTGTTGACAGAGGCATTTTAGTGCAATTAGGAATAAGATCACCTGTTGCTTGTGAGATATCAACCAGAGCCACTGTTATCTCCTAGAAGAAGCTAATCAAATTTCTGTGCTGTCGTCTTCCAGGACCCTCCTACTATGTCACAATTTACTTCTTTAAGAACAGTAGCTGTATTCCTCTGGTTGAATGGCTCTTACATTTTTTGCCTCTCAGGCTTTCTTTTCTACCACCAGGCAGAGAAAACTGTTTGTAAGGACTCATGTAGTTTCCTGGCTTATCCTGATAAACTCCTTATCTTAATATCATCTAATTAGTAATTTTAACTGCCATCTGCAATATACTTTTTGCCATGTAACTTTCAGTTTATCATTAACATCTCTATTAATGTTAAGTAACATTAATTATTGCACATATCTCAGGTTTGCTAGGAGACTGGGATGGAATAACCTGTATGAAAAGCCTATGCAAATCCAGAAAAGGCAAGATCTACCTATTTACTAGATAAAAATGAGTCTATTAAAGCTGTTGTAAAATTTAGTGATATACTGAGATAGCATTAGCCTCATGATATCAGGTGGCATAGACTCAAAATTTGGAGGTCTTCATCATGAGATTCGTGAACATTACGTTTATTTGCATTGAGTTTTCTTATCTTTTTAAAGGGGAAAATAATTATTGACCTTCCTATTTTATAAAATGATTGTGATACTTATTTAGCTAAAGAATTCAAAGGTGATTTAAATAAAAGATGAAAGCATTGTGCAAACTTATGCTTCTAAATATGTATTTGAAAAAATTAAGTACCCCATAGGTAGAATAGCATCAATGATCAACACATACTTCAGTATTTAACTAATTGGACATTAGTTTAAAGGAGGCATCTGCAAACATTTTCTGTAAAGATCCGCACAGTACATATTCTAGACTTCACCCTTATACATTGGGCTAAACTCAGCCATTCCAGTGAGGAAAGGAACCATAGACAGTTATTGACTGATTAAGGCTCTGTTAAAATAAAAGTTTATAAAATTTTTCTCATTACTGAATTAGAGGATGAATGGTGAAGACTGACCAGGTTTTAGTAATAGCTTTGCCATTTAATGAATGACATGTCTTTAAGAAAGTTACTTAACAAGTCTGTTCCTGTACTTACTTCTTCAAAAAAAAGGGAATTGAAGTCATACTTTCTTCTTTGGCTATGTTGAGCATTAAAATGATGTAAACAAGCTGAGAACATGCCTGACTTTTGGCACATATGAATATGCAAGTATGTATTATTCCTAAAGAAATGATGCAAAGTTTAAGGACAATTAGAATTTTGGAAGACATCCACACAGATGTTTTAAACTCATATTCCCCCACAAGCTGAACCAAGGAGTTTCTGGCAAAATTATTTGCCTGTTCTAATATCCATACTGATTAATTCAAATAAACTCCTTGGCAAAACTTTGTTATCAAGATAGATACAGATTGCTTTAAAAGAATCAATGAATGGGAATTTTATCTGATTGCTAAGGGAACATAAATTATATCCATTATTTTTTCTTAGATGATACAAATAGGATGTAGTGTAATGGGAAACACATAAGCACTGTATTTAAAATCAAATAACCAGTTTTGTGTTTTTACTGCTTTAATTTTTAATTTATTGGTTCTTTTTAATTATACATAATATTGAAGTTAATTTAGACTTTTATGATTAGAAAAGCATGGAATATATTTTGCTCTAATTCAGTTCCCAGTACTTCCTCAATCCTTCCTCTCCTTCCTCCCCCTGTTCTCTTTCCTCTATTCTACCATCTTTCTGCCATTTACTTAGAGATTTTTTTAAAATTATTATCTTGTACATATACATTATGGTGATATTCACTGTGGTATTTTATATGTGTACATAGAAAAGTTAGGTCAGATTCATTCCATTGACTTTTCTTATTCTCTCCCTTTTCCCTCTAACTCTAATCCATCTCTCCCATTCACAGATCTTTCTTCTCTTTGGATGGAATTCCTTCCCTTTTCCCTCACCTGTCTTTCTCTCTCCTTATTTTGAATCAGCTTCCACATATCAGAGAAAATATTTGTCCTTTGGATTTCTGAGTATGGCTTATCTGACTTAGCATCATGTTGACTATTTCCATCTAATTACTAGCAAATATCAAACTTTCTTTAAAATATTCTTTTGTGCTTATATACCACATTTTCTTTATCCATTCAGCTTTAAAGGGCACCTAGATTGGTTGCATAGCTTGCTTCTTGTGAACTGTGCTATAAACATTGATGTGGCAATATCCCTATACTGTGCTAATTTTAGATCTCACTGAGGAGTGAAATAGCTGGGTCATGGGGTGATTCCATTCCTAGCTTTTTGAGGAATATCCATAATGTTTTCTAAAATGGTTGCCCTTTTTTTGCAGTCACACCAAAAATGTATAAGTATACCATTGTTCCATATCCTCACCAACACTTTTTTCTGAAGAGCAATGGTATAGAATAGAAGACACAGAGACAATCCCATATAAATACAGGTATCTCATAACAGACAAAAGTGCCAAAGACACATACTGGAGAGAAGATAGCTTTTTTAACAGATGGTGCTGGGAAAACAGGAAATCCTTATATAGCAGAATAAAATTAACCCCTATCTCTTGCCCTCCCCAAAAGCCAACTCAAAGTAGATCAATGACGTAAGAATTTTATCAGAGACTCTGCAACATTTAGAAAAATTGTAGGCCCAGCACTCCAAACTACTGGCAAAGGAAATGACTTCCTTAAAAAGACTCCTAAAGTCCCAGAGTAAAATATTTTTAAAATAATAAGGATATCATGAAATTCTGCATAACAAAGGAAACAATAAAGAATGTGAAGAGAGCCTACAGAATAGGAGAAGATCTTTGCCTCCAGCTCTTCAGATAGAGCGTGAATATTCAGAATGTATAAAGAACTCAAAAAACTTACCACCACAAAAACAAATAAACCATTTAATAAATTGGAAAAAGAATAATACAGATGCTTCTCAACAGAAGAAATTCAAATGGCCAACAAATACACACAAAAAAATTCAACATCCTTAGCAGTCAGGGAATTGCAAATCAAAACTACACTGAGATATCATCTCACTCCAGTGAAATGGTAATTGTCAAATAACCAGTCTATGACATTTACTCTAGCACTTACTATCAATGTTAAAGATTACTTCACCTCTCTGTTTACTGAGATATGAAAAGAACTTAAAATGGAAGGTTTCTTTGGAAAAAAACACAAATATGTGAAATTGCTTTTCAAATATTAGTTATTACTAATTGAGAAGTTTGTTTCTTGCTAATGAGAACTCCATCAGTTCATGTACAACTGCATTGAGTGTTTACTGCATAGGTAATTACTGGAGATACAAGATTAATACATTGACTATGCAATGAATTCATAAAAGTAAGGGTACATCTTGTGACTTTGACTAGAAGGTGTTGCAGACTGCCAAGGAAAAATGTGAAATGTGGAATTGATAGGGAAGAGTTCATAAAGGAGAAGATTATGAAGGAGGAAAACTGACTTGGAGTTTGAAGAGTGGTTGAAATTTTATTGCCAGTGAAATTTGACCCTGAGAAGCAATTAGCATCTCCTTCAGAGCTTCAGAAAATACTAAAGTCAATAACTTTTCTCATATTCCAATTGTGTTCTTAAAAAGTCTCCAGATATTGCAAGCATTCAGCTATATTAAAAACCACTCTCTAACAAGCTCAGACTTGCCACTGCACATTACCTGAGAGTTTGTTAAAAATGCAGAATCTTGGGATAAATTCAAGACTCATTGAATCACAATGTGCCCATTAAAATTATAAAAAAAACTGGATAAAAATCACAACTGAATATAGCAAGCCAAAGCACCATCAGGAATAAATATTAGACTTTACCTCCAATTCCTCTTCAAACATTGGACATCCCAGTGGGACTATTTCTTATTCTACATTCTAATATTTGAAGTAGCCATCTGATTAAAATTATGTAGATTCAGAACCACACAAATATTTATCATATTTCTTGAACTTCAAAAAATACCACAAGCAGTTATGAGACAGAAAATTAAATTTTGATCACCACTTCCTTATATTTAAAATCTTTTTTTTTTTTTTTTGGTTTTTGGTTTTTGGTACCAGGGCTCAAACTCAGGGGCAAACCACTGAGCCACATCCCCAGCCCCTTTTAATAATTTATTTAAGGACAGAGCTTTGCTAATTTGCTTAGGGTATTGCTAAAGCAGAGGCTGGTGTGGAACTCACAATTCTTCTGCCTCAGCCTCCTGAGCCATTGGTACAAGCATGTGCTACCGTGCCTGGTTAAAATCTTAATGCAATTTTTTTTCTCAAAAGTTAAAGATTTTACAGATGAGAGCTATGTTTATAGCATAGATTGTGTTGATAGTTCAGATAAATTCTTATCTTCAAACATATCAAGTTATACATATTAAAATATGGTGCTTTTTGTATGTCAGTCATATTTCAAAAAATCAACAGGAAAAAAAATAAAAATTAAGAGGAACAGAAGTCTTGGATAGGACTTGGTGGATGACTCATTATGAATCCCTGGACTTTCCCATCTCTCTATACTATTTTTTTAATTGACAAAAAATCAGCTTTTAATTTCAGACGTCATACCAGTCAAGACAATATTAACCAAAAACCAAACCAAACCAAAAAAAAAAAAAAAAACAAAAGTGGTATGTACTGTAATACAAAATAAATATATGTCTGTATTATACTGTAACCTTATGCTCCAAGATAAGGGTATTGAAAATAATGAAAAGGAGTCATCTGAAGTGTTTATTTTTTTAAATAGCTCTTTGTACTCTATATAACTTAGCAAAAGATAGTATCTTCCTCATACAAAATGCCAGAGATCCTAATGTCATTTCCAATTGAGGGAAGCACAGAAGCTCCAACTGAATATTTACAAAAACACTGCATCAGCAAGAAAAAAACAATATTCAGTATTCTCCTTGCACAAACTCACATGAGTTCTTTTTTTTTCTCTTTTTTATTTATTCTTTTTAGATATGCATGACAGTAGAGTATTTATTGACATATTATACATACATGGAATATAACTTGTTCCAATTAAGATCCCATTCTTGTGGCTGTACATGATGTCACACTAGTTCTTTAACTCCATGTCTACAAAATAGGATCAATATCATCCCACAGTGTAGTTTGGCTGCCCTAAAAATCCTTTTTGCTGCATTTTGACCTCTCATGTCACAGAGTTGAAACATCCAGCATGTAGCCTTTCTATCTTGGTTTTTAACATGGTGTTTTTAATATGAAGAAAAAACAATATGCAAATCCATGTAATTATATATTACTTAGAAAATTCAAAGAAAATTCATAAGTTGTAATGATTAAATTTGAAACTTAGCTATGAAAACAGTAAAACACAGATATAGAATTTGTATAAATTGTAGAAAAAGTTAATATTTTACTATATGCAGAAGTGCTTGAAATTTTAATGAACAGACACTTTAGGAAATTTTAAGTAATCAAAATTAACTTTAAAATGACACAATCAAAAATAAATCTTGTCAAGATTTCAATTACAATCAAAGCTATAAAGACATGATTTCTATATAAGCCATTATAAAAACTATTATAAAACAACTACATTTTATTGGAACATCATATATAATGGATTGAATGAGAAAATCTGAACTACCTTCCCATTTTTTTTCTTTTTTTGACATATAATTTTTTTATAGCACAAAAAGAAAGTTATGAAATTTAACATGTTTTTATGTCCTTCCATGTGCTTGTAAGAAAAATACTGAAATAGGTTTTGCTTTTAAAAACATTGAACTTATAAAAATGGATACGGAATAATAGATACATTCATATTTGTCTTTATTTCTCTCTGTTTATCTCTCAATCACTAAAATCTTACCAAAGCTATTTAAAATAAGAACACTAATATTTTAATATATATTTAACTCTTTTTGAAATATAATATATAAATCAAAATCTTTCATTATCCTAGATTTCTTCTAAGTCTCTCTGTTCTCTCATCCTTCATCTAGAAATATAAAGTTTAAAATATTTAGGATAGCACAGAGAATACTCACTTAGAATCATAAAGTGTTAAAAATCTGATTATAAATAGTCTTTAAGCATTATGCTTTCTATATAACTCCTTTGCATTTAAATTATTTCACTTTGTCTTTAATTAAACACTGATGATGACAGAAAAATATATTATCTCCAAAGGAAACTCAACACATTGATATTAGAGGACTTCCCTTTTCCAACTTCTAGACCAAATTTTAATCCTTCATTTACCCAGAACATTCAGAATTCAGAACTAAGGCTTTTTTTTTTGCTGAGTCATCTATTTCCTTCAGTAATTTTCCATATAACAATATAAACATGCTCCCCACCCATATAACCCTCATTAGGAAATGATAGTTTATCTGGTTCATTTTCAATATCCATGCTCAGAACAAAAAGCCATTTGAGGTGGGAATGAACCACTACTGAATACTATGAAGTCAGTCAAGTAGGGGAATTACGTTGGTTCAACCTGACTGCTCTAGCTTCTTAATAACTGAGCACTTTATCATATTGCCTCAAAATCTACCACAGTAGACAAGATGCAGGAAATAGTAAACCTAGGTTTCTCATTTGCTGAGAACCCAATATTGTTATGAAATCTCTCCTTTAATCTTCAGTTGTGCATACTATGAAGTTATGTTCCTTTAGGTAGCAAAGAATATAGATGGACTCGGTACTTCATCAAATGATCTGACTTGGATGAAAAGGAGAGGATGATGCTTGTGGAGGATAGTAATGGCAAGGGTCTGCAAGTAGTTAGGAGGATAACCTTGGTCAGCCAGGTCATGTGGAGGCTGGACAGTCTTCCAGATTAAGTGCTTATTCACATATTCTGGCTCCTATTCATTAACTCAAGATGTGTTTGAGTGTCTATTAGGTTGTGTAGACAGCAATTTTAGCTGGAACACTAAAGGATTATACCCTCTAACATACTAAACTGCCACACTTGGGATCTCTTTCTGCTTTGACCCCTTTGTTATTGCTAATATGCAGTAAAAGTCACTTTTTTTCTAGTACAAAATCTAAATTTGCTGTATGTTCATGGATAAAACGTATTTCTACATATTTCTTTTGAAAATATGACTCACAAATAATAGTACCTAACTTATGTTGCCATTGTGAAGATTAAATGGAAAATAAACTGAGCAAATGATGTAGCAAATTACATGACACATTCTAGGTGCTTAATATATGATTTTATATAGAAAGCCATTTTACATGATATCCTACTTTTCTACATATTTTATAATATAAAAATCAAGACAATAAGTTAATACTATAAATGAATTATATTCAGCATCAGAATTAAATTAAGAGATAAATCTAGTTTATCTAGTTATTGAGTAGAAAAGCAATGATAAGGAAATAGGTAACAAATAAATGAAAACCTTTGGATATAGTTTGAAAAGTAGACATTGCCTTCTTTATTGTATCTTTCCTTTGTATATTTACATGACTATCTAATATCATGTTTAAAATAAACTGCAATGGTCCACGATACCATCCTTAATGTTTGTGAAAGATGTAATGAAATTGAAAGTGTTTAGTGCCACCAGCCTAATTTGAGTAAAGATAATGGAAACCAGCTTACTAAATAATAGTATGATAAAACTTCCATGTGTACATAAACTCTAAATTATGTGCCAGAAAAATGTAAAGAATTGTAGGTTCATAAAAAATTGAAAAAACAGCACAATAAAAGTTGATTTCTGGTTAACCACCTTAAAGTGAAAGATGGTTGCAGAAGACACAGGAAGCTTCAATGACCTTACAGCTCTTGTGTAGGAGGTCTGGAGAAAACAGAGTTCTCCATATCTCTATTAATTTTAAGTTTTATGAACATTTGTCTTTGCAGAGGCTGAGGGGAAAGAATCCATTCGATGAACCTTATTTATTCCTCTGCCTATAAACTCCAAAAACTAAACCTTTCTTGTTCAATTATAGTTAGCCCTTCCTGGAAAACTGGCACTATAGCAATTTATTTCTAATCAAATAGACACTGTATTCTGAAGAGTTATTTAAATTGATTGGATAATACATATATTGAAGTAGAAACATATATAACTATGAAGATTTATTATTTTTCAGCTAGAGAATATCATAGACATCATCAAGTTCAACATGCCCCAAACCTAGTTGCCCATCAGAGTAACCTATAGAGATTATCCAAAACCATGAACACTGTCTTTTCAAAGTTTGGGTCATAAGAACTCTAGTGGCATTGCCTTGGAATGTGTATTCTCAAAAGACTTCCAAATGATTGGAAAAAGAAGAACCACAGAACAAAGATGTTACACAAGCAATTTCATCCAAGATTTTCAAAAGAGGAAAGTGATGACTATGATCACTGGCCTTGATTCTCAAGTGTTAATGTTTCTGAATCATTTGGGGATATTTTTAAATTTTAAAACAGATTTAGTAGGTGTGAGATGGAGCTCAAGAATTTGTAATCACAACAAACTCTTAGGTGATAACCATGTTCACAACTTACTTTCAGTATAAACAACATATGATTGTGATAGAATGTGAATCAGAATCCAAGATTCAGAGGATGTTTATCAAATGAGGTATTCTATTTATATACCAATATTATTAAACTTTAATAGTATCCTCAAAAATAGACTCAAGTGAAAATCTCTCATAAATAATATTTGCTTCTCAAAATTTTCAACCCTGCTGATCACTGATAAATGAACTTTATTTTGTCTCCTTTTCTTACTTCATATGACATTATCTCTGAAGTTAGTGCTTGGATTCTAGAGGTACAAAAGTGGTCTGAGAGCTCTAAATTGTTCCATTAATTTTAAGAAATAATGTTAGTACCTGAATGTTTGATAGTCTCAAAAGTCCCGATTTCTGAGCTTTTTATAATTTCACCGGCTACAATTCTCATCTAAAATTAAACAGGATTTCACAAAAGGCAGGACTTCAGAAAAGGAGGGACATCATATACCAGAATTAGTTTGTTTTGTTTATATCAATACTTTAGTATTTTGACTCTCAAATGAGTGAAAAATTAAGAGTGAGTTTTAACACAACTCAGAAATAGTTGAATGCTATTTTAAATTTCACATCTTAGGAGTATTTCAGTTTTCCATTTAGGCATCAATATAACCAAGTGTACAGGCTTATGTATTTATCTACCACAAAGAAACCAACACATTCCATATATGTTTTCTGATTTAAGCAAACATATGTATGTTTGGGGAAACCTGATGATGTCCTGCCTATGAATTAGGAGAAAAGCATTAACTGAGAGGATTTGCAACAAATAGGCCATTGGCTCAGCTGTTGGCATGATTTCTTTCCATTGGTGCACATATTGTATGTAATTTCCTTTGCTTATGAGCAAGATGTGTGAACACGATGAAATATTGCTCCTGTGATTAAATCACATTGCATTCTGAAGAAGTAATTAAACTGATGATCAGTTGACTTTTCAGTAATTACAAGGTAGGTAAGCTGGGAGGGCTATATTTCATCAGGCAAGCCTATTATGGAGGGCATTTTAAAAAGCCACAAGAGGTATGCTGTTGGCCTTCTATAAGCCAATATGGAAAGGGCCATGTGGCTGGGAGTAATAGGTAGCCTCTAAAAGCTAAGGGTCCCTTTCCTACAACTGCAAAGTCCTGAATTCTTATGGACCTGGAGTAACATTTCAATAAAATTTTACACAGCAAAACATTCATGTCAAACTTGTGAGAATTTGAGCAGAGGACCTATTTAAATTGTGTCCTGTATTCTGATCTTAAGAATCTATGAAAAAGTAAATGCATGCCATCTCAAGCTATTATGTTTGTGGACTTTTCTTTTACAACAAAAAAGCCCCTGAAAATCTCTCTTTATTGAGCCAAGTTTGAGAGATGACTAAAATCCTCCCCATCTGTGAAGTACCTCATTCATAAATAACCCTTTAGTTCCGTAATCAGGCTCAAAATTATTTTGTGAAGTCTTTGTATATCACAATAATATTTAAATCTCCATACTCAGGGGGAAATTTAGCAGAAAAGGGAAATATAAAAATACAAGTAGTCTTGTGCCTGTGCATCAAATGAATTAGTATTATGAAAATGTCTATTCTACCAAAAACAATGTGAAGATTCTATGAAATACCTATCATAAATCAAATGGCATTTTTGCAGAAACATAACAAAAAAATCTGAAATTCATATGAAGTCTAAAATGGCCTCAAATATCAAAAATAATATAGGAATAAAAGAACAAATTTGGAAGTCTCACACTTTCAAAACATTTTACAAAGCACTCACATAAAGATAACATGGTATTGGTATAAAGGCAATTATATAGATCAATAAAACAGAACACAGAGACTGAAAATAACACATGGCATATATGCCCAAATGATTTTCCATAAGGTACCAAGACTACATAGTGGAAAGGATAATTTCAACAACTAAATTTGGGAAAGCTGAATATCCATACACAAAGGTATGAAATTGGACCTTCAAATATATCAAATTTAAAAAGTTACATGAGCTACATTAATTAATACAAAAATTGTAAAATTTCTAAAAGAAAACCAAGGAGAAATGCTTCAGGGCATTGAATTTGGAGATGATTTCTTGAATGTGACACCAAAATCATAGGCAACAAAAGCAAACAGATATAAAAAAATGAGACTAAATTAAACTCGAAAACTTCCGTGCATCAAAGGAAACAAAATAAAAAGGCAACCTAGAAAACATTTTTAAATTATATATCCAATAATAGGTCAATACCATATAAAGAATGTTTATAACTCAACAGTAACAATAACAAAACATCATCTTAAAAAATGGTCAAAGGATGTGAATAGACAGTTCTGTAAGTAAGATATACAAAAGACCCATAAGTATATATATATATATATATATATATATATATATATATATATATAAAGATACTCAATATACCTAATTTTATGACATACAAATCAACACCCACAAGAGATACTATTTCACATCCATTATGGCAAGCCACTTTCAAAGGAATGGTAAAGAACAAGTTTTGGCAAGGATAGAGAGAAACTGGAATCCTTGCGCACTTGTGTGGGAATAAAAATGGTGTATCCATTATTGCAAACAATATAAAAGTTACTTTAAATTGTCATTTGGGAAAGCTGAATATCCATACACAAAAGTATGATCTAACAAAGGTATCATCTAACAATTCCAATTCTGGGTATATATGCAAAAGAATTAAAAGTAAGATATTGAAGAAATATTTGCACATTCATATTTTGCAGCATTATTTATAATACCAAAATAGTAACTCAATCCAAAATTCTATCAGTAGATGAATGGATAAAGAAAATAGGCTATCATGACATTAGTAAGTTTATAGTACATTATGATAAGTGAAATAAGCCAGTAATATAATGGACAAATACTGTATAGTTCCACTTGTGCCAAGTGTCTGAAGGTGTCAAAATCATACAAACAGAAAAAAGGTAGAGGGGATATTATTGTTTAATCAGTATAGTTTTAGTGTTGCAAGACAAAAAAGGTCCAGAAATCTGTTGCATAATAATACTCTTTAACACTTCAGAATTGTTTACTTATAAAGTAGTCATGATGAAAAATTTAATGTTATGGTCTTTTTAACACAATAAAAAGTTTAAACAAGCAAATTGAGACATTTTGGAAATAAATACACCAATAGAAAGCACAATTTTTAGAAATAAATACATTCAACCCATCAATTCTGTGAATATTGTCTTTAGCAGAGCTTAAGCTACTGCTGATCAAAAACACTCAATATATCAAAGATATAAAAAGATCAAAAGAAAGATGACACTATACATTTCAGAAAATTGACACAGTGGGATAATTTGGCACAAAAAGTTTTTACATACTTTTTAAGTGAATGTTAATGGCATTTTGTTTGAACATATTTCTTGATGTTAAGAAAAAAGCAGCTTAATTCAGCCATTAGAGTTTAAGAATATAATTAGATAATTACCTACTATTCTTTATGAGATGAATCCTAGTTCAAATTGCAAAAGGTAAAGTTGCTTAGATGTCTAGCTTTCTTTATATTCCTGAGTGGCAACATTTATTTGCTGTCATGACAGATTCACAGCTTTCTAATTGGAGGAGGGATATTTTCTCTGAATTTTCCAGATAGCATAACTTTTTAATTATATTAAAATAGTTTTATATATGAAGAAAACAGTAAAATTTAAAACTGTAGAAGTAACCTATTAGTTTTTGGAAAATCTGTGGTCCAGACAGAATTTTTTATGGTGGTCATATCCTATGCTCAATGATAGCTTTTCTCACTACCATTAATTCTCCTTTGCAAAGATGAGTCACTGTGATAATTAAACATGTGATACATAGATTGAGTATCCTTTATTTAAAATGTTTGGGACCAAAAGTGTTTCAGATTTTGAATTATTTTTAAATTGGACTATTTTCATATTTATAATAGGATATTTTGTGGATGGATGGCAAAAAAATAATTGTTTCATATATACCTTATAAATGTAGTCTCAAGACAATTTTATGCAATAGATGTAGTGCATCTGTATTTTGACTATAATCTATCACATGAGGCCCATTTGTAGAGTGGAAAAGGGAGACTTGATAGTTCTCAAAGTTTCAGATTTTAAGCCAACTCAGATTTGAGATTTTTCAGATTAGGGATGCTCAATTATTACAAAGAAAAACTTGGCAAAATAAAGAAGTTTATAAAATGTACAATATCATCACAATTTCAGACTAGTCATACTTTTCTTTAGTGCTGACAGTGGGTCCTAGTTAGACCTGACAAATTATGTTTTTAACAAGTTTTAGGTTTGAGGACAATTCCCACATTATACAATTTTTACTATTCTTATTTGATATAAAAATTGTAGATAATATTGGGGGACAATACAGAAAAAAAATTGAATTATTCAAAGTAAGAGATAGTTATACATTTGAAATGCAGCAGCTGGTTATCCTCAGAAAATCTAGATATGTTGTTAGGAAAGGGACCTTATGAGGATCAGCAGCAACAAATTGCATATGATCCTGGCGTATACACACAAATTGCTGTAGAGGCGGTTAGGGCATGGAAGACTTTACAAGGACATGGAGGTTTACAAGGTCAATTATCTAAGATAATACAAGGAGCTAATGGATCTTATGCTGAATTTGTAGATAGGCTTATTCAAACAGCTACCAGAGTTTTTGGGAATACATAACAAGCAATGCCATTAATAAAACAACTGGCTTATGACCAAGCAAATCATTGGTGCAGAGATATCATTAGACCATGGAAACATGAAGATTTCAACACATATATTAAATTATGTAGAGACATTAATGAACAAGAGCAAGTCGTGGCAGCTGCAGTAAAACAGGCTTTAGATGCCAGAGACATTAATGAACAAGGGCAAATTGTGGCAGCTGCACTAAAACAGGCTTTAGATGCGAGGTGAAGAACATGCTACAATTGTGAACAAACAGGAAATTTTCAAAGGAATTGCCCCCTAGGAGGAGGATTTAACAAAACTAGGTATCAAAGGAGTAGAATACCGGGTATTTGCCCACGATGCCACAGAGGGAGACATTGGGCTAATGACTGCCGTTCTCAAACCACCATAGTGGGTACTCCATTATCAAAAAATGAACAAGGACCAGGTGTTTATCCATTATATCTTGGAGAAAGGCATCAGGCTCCATTGCCAAAAAATGAACAGGGGGGCCCAATGCTCCAGGGCCCAAAAACAAATATACGGAGCACTGAAGGAACCCAGCAACCCCATCAAGGTAGTGCCCAGGACACATTGTCCATCAGATCCCTCATCAGACAAACCAGAGGGAGCACAGGGTTGGACATCTGAACCTCTTCCAGATCAGTACTAACTCCAGAGATGGGAGTTCAAATCATTTCCACAGGGATAAAAGGACCTCTTCCCAAAGGAACAGTAGGCTTATTATTGGGACGCAGCTCTTCTACTCTAAAAGGACTATGATAAGTCCTGTGGTAATTGATCCCAATTATGAAGGTGAAATAAAAATTATAGCCAGTTCTCCAAAGGGTATATTAGTAATTTCACAAGGAGATAGAATAGCACAGTTACTAATAATACCAAGCCTACATGATAAATTTTCCAGTTGTGCTGTAGAAAGAGGTTCCCAGGGATTAGGCTTCACAGGTGTAGATTGAGCTATGCTTTATTTAAATTTAGATTCTCTTGGGCTGGGGATGTGGCTCAAGTGGTAGCGCGCTCATCTGGCATGCGTGCGGCTGGGGTTCGATCCTCAGCACCACATACCAACAAAGATGTTGTGTCCGCAGAGAACTAAAAAATAAATATTAAAAATTCTCTCTCTCTCTCTCTCTCTCTCTCTCTCTCTCTCTCTCTCTCTCTCTCTCCTCTCTCACTCTCTCTTTAAAAAATAAATAAATAAATAAATTTAGATTCTCGCCCCATGCTAAAACTAAATATTCAAGGACATGAATTTAATGGGCTACTGGATAGAGGTGCAGACCTTAGCATCATCTCTTGTCAAGAATGGCCAAAACATTGGCCATTAAAAAAAGCCAATCAAATGCTTCAAGGCCTAGGAGTGGCGACTAATCCCCATAGAAGTGCAATGGTATTAGATTGGAAGGATCCTGAAGGATATGAAGGAACTATACAGCCATTTGTATTGGATCATCTTCTCGTAAATTTATGGGGACGAGATGTCCTAGATCAATTAGGTTTGACATTAACAAATAACATCAATCAAAATGCACCCACTATTATGACTAGACAAGGTTTTAGGAAAGGAAAAAGATTAGAAAAACAGGAACAAGGTATAGCAGCACCAATACAAATAGATCAAGGAACAGACAGACATGGTTTGGATTTTCAGAAAGGGCCACTGAAACAATAAAAATTACATGGAAATCAGAAAGACCAGTATGGGTTCCTCAGTGGCCCCTGACTAAAGAAAAGATAGAAGCAGCCCGTGATCTGGTCCAACAACAATTAGTGGAAGGACATATACAATCTTCTGTATCTCCCCATAAAACTCCCATTTTTGTCATCAAAAAGAAATCTGGTACATAGAGATTATTGCAAGATTTAAAAGCCATTAATATTGAGATGTTATTATGGACCTGCTAAATCGGGGATTCCTCAATTGTCTGCTTTGCCAAAAACTTGGTATGTTTTAGTTATAGATATTCAAGATAGCTTTTTTCAATTCCAATTCATCCTGAGGATAGTCCACGTCTTGTATTTACTATCCCTGCACTGAATCATGAAGGTCCTGATCAGAGATATGAATGGAAATTATTCCCTCAAGGGATGGCTAACAGCCCAACTATGTGTCAAATTTATGTTAACAAAGTAATCCAGCCACTTAGAAATCAAAATCCTGAACTACAAATATTTCACTATATGGATGATGTATTATTAGCACACAAAACTGAAAACATATTGCTAGAATGTTATGCCACACAAACTTTTTAAAAAATTATAATCTAGAGATAGCAATAGATAAAGTACAATTAAATTTTCCAATTAATTATTTAGGAGTTCTACTATCCTCAACCATGATCCATCCACCAAAAATTCAAATACGAGTAGATCAACTTACCATCTAATCCTTTATTGTCTTTTTGGTCATTGCATCCTGTAATTTTTCCAAAAATGACAAGAAAAACACCTATTATGAATGCTCCAAATATATTCACTGATGGGTCAAATAATGGTACAGCAGCAATAGTTACACCTGATCAAACTTTTAAATTTTTAGTACCCAAACAATCAGCTCAAAAGGTAGAGCTTAATGCAGTATTACAAGCTTTTGTGATGTTTAAAGATTCTGTATTTACTTTATTTATTGATAGTCATTATATAGTTAATGCTATAGTATCCCTTGAAGATGCTGGTAGGATTTCCCCTTCCTCTACTGTTTTCTCTTTGCTTTCCACTATACAAAGTCTAATCTGGGACAGAAAAGATCCATTCTTATAGGACATATCAGGGCACATACAGGATTGCCTGGATCCCTTAGTTTGGGCAATGATTTAGCAGATAAAACTACACATGACATACTTATTTTCTCTACACTAGAAGAAGCTATAAATTTTCAAAAAAGGTTCCATGTCAATGCTAATACTTTACAAAAGCATTTTAAAATAATTAAGGAACAAGCTAGACAAATAATAAAACAATGTCAAAATTGTGTGACATTTTTACCACAAGTTAATCTTGGAGTCAATCCTAGAGGATTGATACCTAACCATATTTGGCAGATGGACATCACACACTTGCCAGAATTTGGAAAATTAAAATATTTGCATGTTATAGTTGATACTTCTTCTGGATTTTTGATGGGCTCCCTTCATGCCAGAGAAAAAACTAAAGATGTTATAGCTTATTGCTTACAAAATTTTGCCACTGTGGGTATTTCAAAACATTTAAAAACTGATAATGCCCCTGGTTATATTTCTACCTCTTTTAAACAATTTTGCACATCATTTGGCATTACTCTTATAACAGGAATCCCATACAATCCACAGGGACAAGGCATAGTTGAAAGAGCTCATCAAACTATTAAAATGTACTTATTAAAGCAAAAGGATGGAATTGGGAAGGGGTATATATTCCCCAAAGATAAACTAAAAATAACCCTTTTTACTCTAAACTTTTAAAATTTGGATTCATCAGGACTTAGTGCTGTGGAAAGACATATGTGTCCAAAAAATGTACATAAGCCCAAGGTACTTTGGAAAGATATTCTAACAGGACAATGTAAAGGTCCTGACCCAGTAATTGTCTGGAGTCGGGGGTCTGTTTGTGTGTTTGTCATGATCGTTCAGCTAAAATTTGGGGGCCAACAGAGGTGAGGCAAAGAACCTCACCCCCCTGTTGGTACAAACACCTCTCCACAGGTGTGGCTGTATACTGGACTGGTAGTCAGTGATGAGTAAGATCCAATTGCAGTGGTACCAACCTAAGACAGGAGGCTGACGCCTTGAGGTCAGCTCATCTGATAACGGGTAAGGACCATATGTACTATTGGACAACCTAAGGCAGGCAAGGTCCCTAAGCCACATGCTTGTTATTTAAACAGAGGGGGAGATGTTGAGAGCCACAGCCGAAGGGGCCCCAGCAAACTTCCAGCTGTCAGCAAACTTTCAGACTGCCAGCTGATGATTGGCTCACAGCGGCCCCAGCAACATCTAGCTGATTGGCTCCTCTGAGGTGATGTTCATTGGGGGACATCTTTGGCTCCGCCAATGTGACCCAGCCAATCGGCCTCAAGAGCAGGAGGATTGTGGGAGGTGGTGAGGCTTATGTTTGTGTAAGAGGCTTGTGGGAAGCCGGTGGTGGCAGTTGGGCTCTGAGGGTTTTTCCTGTGGAGCTGTTTTGTTTGGCCTGTGTGGTTCTAAAAATAAAGTTTGTTTCTTTTGACAAGTGGCTCCTGAATTGTGCCCAGCCAGACTGCAGCAGTTATACATTTGTTAAAGGAATTATGATTTTTCAATTTTTTTCCCAAAGGCTCTAGGATACATTTTTTGAAAAGAAATACATCTTTATTGCAACTTGCCTGATTATTCATCTTGATTAGGTTTTACACTTTTAGAAAAAGTTTCTTCTGCCTCTAGTGCTCTGTAAAAATTTGTTTTTCCTTTTGAAATTAACAAAAAATCATATGTATTAATGGTACACAACCTGATGTTTCCCCACCATATGCTGGTAGGGGAAATCCTACCAGCATATGGTGGAATTCTTTATATGAGCTAATTAATATGTGCACTATATCATATATTTATTTTTGCAGTGAGAACACTTAAAACCATTTAGAACTATTCAAGTGCATAATACTGTAGTCATCCTACTGTGCAATAGTTCATGTAAGAGCTCTTTTGTTTTAAATTTTGTCCTGGGACCACTTCTTAGTACCAATCTCCTCTCTCATCATTTGCAACCACATTCTACTCGGTGCTTCTATGGATCCAGATTATGAAGGTTACACATAAAAGTGAGATCATCTGGCATTTGCCCTTCTGTGCCAGGATTACAGGGAGAAACATTTTTTTAATTCATGAGTTTATTATAGTTTTATTACCGCTGAGGAAACCAGGGAGGGTGTAGCTGCCCTCTAGAGTGGGCAGTCACCTGGAGAAGCACGCAGAGGCCTGCTAGATTTCACCTCCACTGCCACTGCCATCTGCACTTATTCTTTAAATTCTTTGAAGGAAGAGGTTATGTCTTTTCCATCACTATATATCAGTACCTGGTACAGTTTACTGATATAGAGTACATGGAGTAAATATTATTGAAATAAAAAAAATCTACTTGTCTCAAATCCTATTGAACTTGAAATCATCAGTAAAAGAGAAATGGAAGGAAGAAAAAAAAACATGGAGAACAGGTCCAGAAAAAAGGGAAATATATATATATATATATATATATATATATATATATATATATTTTTTTTTTTTTTTGTCTGTTTTCCTATCCTGATGACATGTGTGTAAGTAGGCTTGTTCTGTGAAACAGGCTTCCTGGACTTATTATAAATAGACTTGTGCAACACTCTGATTATTAATCACTCTTTTCATTTTACCATTACTTCATAATTTTACTTGTTTTAATTTACTTTTGCATCCTAGTTACATACTTAACCATTCACACAGTTCCCGATTTCTTTGTTTATAGTTATTTATTAAACAGGTATTTATTTATTGATTACATGACTGCCTGGCAGTTCAATAGTGATAAAGTCTGTCTTTTCCAAATTTTCTGGTAGATGGAGATAGATGATAGAAATATAAATATGTGGAAGGGCATATTTTTACTCTTTGGTGAATAATGACAAAAATGGGAACACTCATTTGTATATAATATTTAGAAAAAACCTTATGGTGATATTTTAAAAGAGATCTTCATTTATCGAAAAAGCCATGGAGTTTCCTTTAGAAAAACCATCCTAGTCAGTTACAGTAGGATATGCAAGTTCCCATATTAAAAAAGAAATTTTTTGTTATGATTAAAAATCATCAAGTTTGTCTGAAAGGTGAGAGTTTGACAAGAAAGCAGTAGAGGATGAGGTCACAGAGCTGCTGTATGACAAGTAATATCGAATCTTATAGATCATGATAAATTTGCATTTTATTCAACATCTAGAAAGCCATTGAAAATCTTTGAACAGATAGTTGATTTAATATTCATTTTATTTAGCAGAAATTCTGGATTCTGTGTTAAAAAATAATAAGTAGGGGCATGAGACAAAGTCAAGAGGACAAAGATATTGTGGGGAAGAGACAATAGTGCTATGCTATGAACATAAAGAAAACTTCAGATTCTCAGTGTGTTTCGAGTGCAGAGGCAATATGATTCGAGATTTGCCAATAAATTATACACAGGTAGTGCCCATCTTCCCCTCTCAATTTCTTTTACCATTCTTTAGAAATTTTCTTATCTCATTACCTAGAAAAACAAGGCTTTCTAGGCACTGACTTTTTAAAAAAATATTACCCCAATATATAGTTAATGTACAGAAGTAAGTTGCTTTACTAACATCAGAAATGGAAAATGAAATTTGAAATTAAAAATACATCATCATTTAGCTAATAAAACATAGACAAAGATCAAAATACTTACATATAAAGCTAACAAAATGTGTTAAAGTTCTATATGAGAAAAATGCCAAATTAAAAATTGAAGAACCAAATAAATGAAGAGATATTCCATATTTATGGAAAGCTTCAATATTTTTCCTGTTGTTTTAATGTTTATACATTATTTTGTTGTTTTGTGCCTCACAAACATTTCTTTATTATTTATTTTTATTTATTTTTTGGTACACAGGGAGTTCACTCAGGGACAGCCTTATTTTGCATTTTATTTAGAGACAGTGTCTTGCTGGCTTTGGACTCTCAGTCTTCCAACCTCAGCTTCCCGAGGTGGCACTGGAATTACAGGTGTGCTCCATGTTAGAGACTGGAGCTCTCTTCTCTACAGGTTTGACTTCGATGGATTAATTCTGTATGTACTGTGAATATTTCATTTTTTGACAAGTGGAATAGAGTCACAATATTGTTTTATTGTCCTTGTGTTCTAATTCTAATGTCTGCTAATTCTGGGAATGTTTTTATTTGGTTTTTCTTTTCATTATGGTTGTATTTCCCTGCTGATTTCTACACATGGTAATAATTAACTCTAGATATTGCAAAATTTAACTTTATAGATGCTGAATTTTTTTTAAAATTCCTATAAACAATCCTGAGTTGTGTCACAGACCACAATTAAATTATTTTCAGAATGTTTGATCTTTTCAGGGATACCTCTTTAAAAAATGAGATGTGTAATCCCTGCTTGATGCACATGCCTGTAATTTCAGGTGCTCAGGAGGCTAAGGCAGAGGGTCCCAAGTTCAAGGCAAGCCTCAGCAATTTAATGAGACCTTAAACAAGTTAGCAAGACCCTGTCTCAAAATAAAAAAGAGTTAGGTATGTGGCTTGGTAGTTAAGTGCCAGTTCTTGATACCAAAAAAAAAAAAATGGAAATACATATTTTATATACCATAAAATGCACACTTTTAAGGTACACAACTTAGCAGTTTTTCCTATATTCAAATTTTTGAGACTGTAACTATGAACCTAGTAATTAATTGAAAAAATTTTCATTGGCCTCAAAGAATTCTCAGGTAGCCTTTATGAGTAATTTATATTCTTACACTTGGCATAGTAACAGAACACATTTATCTACTTTCTGTCTACAGAATTCCTTATGCTTTTATACAAATCAAATTATAAAATATGTAACCTTCTGCATCTGGTCTTCTTAATTTAGCATAATGTTTTTGAGATTCATCAATATTTGATCATAGGTCAGTAATGCATTCCTTTTATGGCTGAATAATACATTTCATGGATTAAATTAATTTGCTAATTGATGAACAGTTGGCTTGTTTTTAAATTTTGGCTACTATAAATAAATACTACTATGGAAATGCACTAATCCCCACCTTTTTAAAAGTTCTACCAACTCTTAATACTGCAACATTGGGGACTAAGCTTCTAATATAAGTAACTCTGGAGGAAAAATTATATCCAAACCATAACAGATCTCATTTTGTATTAATTTCCAATTTCATTCCATTTTTAATCATGCTCATTTCTTTGGAATCTGGCATGAGTTTTACACATGTGCATCATCTTTCTCTTCAAGCTATCTTTATTTCCAGTGTAACTAATGGATTCTGCACCAGTTAGCATAATTTTAGTGGCTTTAGTTCCTTATTGAACTCTAATAATTAATTTCAACGATCAATTTCATAATTTTCCAGGATACTGATGCTACGTTTTTTGATCAGTAGGTTCTTTCCCAGAAAATAAAAGAGTAATTCAGTAAGTAATTCACATGAAATAAATGGAGTAATCCAAATTTTCTTGCCTTTCCACCAATTTTTGCCTCCTGCACAAATTACAGTAGAAGAGGGGGTGTGGGACCAGAATCAATATTAGCTCCTTGAATCCTGCCAACAACCTTGTGTTTTGCCTCCAAGAGTGGACAGAAATGGCCATTCCTGGTAGCATTCACTCTGCTTACCTAATTTCTCCATGTGCAGAAGTCATATCACTTTTCAAACGCCAAAAGATATTGAAAGAACTTTATAACAACCCTTCAACTGTGGATAGAGAAGGACCACAGAGGAAGAGAAGTGGTTGATTGTTAGGTATTGTTTCTTTATAATCACAGTGACTGTCTCATTTCTTGAATTCCTTAAATATTAATTCTCATATAATTCAGAGGCATCTAATGTAATCCAAAGAGCAGTTGTCTTCTCTTTCTCCTTCTTGTTCTCTTCCTCCTCCTCTGCCTCTTCCTCCTCCTCCTCCTTCTCCTCCTCCTCCTCCTCCTCCTTCTCCTCCTCCTCCTCCTCTTCATCTTCATCATCAATTTAAAAAAAAATTAAAATTTAATCTTTAAAATTAACATTTCTTAGGAAAATTTTATATTTTGAGAAGATTTCTTTGAATATGTTTTTGTTGCTTTCAGGGGAGGATTCACAGACCAAAAAAAAAAAAAAGTGCTAATTTAAATGCATGATTCCCACACATACAATAATGGGAATTACATACAGCATAATTGTGTCTGTTTGCACAAAGCTTTTTACCCTGGTTCCCTAGGAACATCTCACATAAACAAGATCTGCATAGTCATTAAGTTGATAAACTCACGGTGAGAACAAGGCAGAGATTTTAAGAATCCCTTTGCTCAGGTAGCACCACAATTTCATTAATCTGAATCTCTGAATCATAACTCAGGTATCTTTGTTAAACTTCCATGTGATTCTGAAGTTGAAACAATTTAGGAAAATGTTTTCTAGAAAGAGGTTTTTTTCTAAACTTCAAAACGATTATTTTCACATTCAAGTTTATTTAAGATGGTTTTCAAGATTGGTAAGTCTGTCATAAGTTCAAATGGTTCTGAAGTCAAATGGTTGAGTCCAATGCTTTTTTTCTTCTTTTTAAAAAACTTCTCTCTCTCTCTCTCTCTCTCTCTCTCTCTCTCTCTATATATATATATATATATATATATATATATATATATATATATATATATATATAACTGTAGAGTGTATTTTGACATGGAGTATAATTAATTGTAAATAAAATCTCATGCTTGTTGTTGAACATGACGTGGAGTTACACTGGTGGTATATTCATATATCAACACACGAAAGTTATGTGCGATTTATTCTACTGTCTTTTGTATTCCCGTTTTCCTCCCTTTTCTTCATTCCCCTTTGTCTAATCCAACAAACTTCTATTCTTTTCCCTCAACCCTGGTCCTTTACTGTGCGCTAGCATCCACATATCAGACCGAACATTGGTCCTTTGGTTTTTTTGGGATTTGCTTATTTCACTTAGCTCGATATTCTACAGTTACATCCATTTACTGCAAATGCCATAATTTCATTCTTCTTTAAAGGTGTGTCATATTTCTTTGTGCATATATACCACACTTTCTTTAACCATTCAGTTGTTGAAGAACATCTGGGTTGGTTCTATAGCTTAGCTATTGGGAATTGAGTTGAGACAAACATTGATGTGGCTATGTCACTGTAGTATGCTGATTATAAGTCCTTTGGGTATATACTGAGGAGTGGGATACTTTGGTCAACCAATTGGTGGTTCCATTCCAAGATTTCTGAGGAATCTCCATATTGCTTTTCAGAAGGGTTGCACCAATTTGCAATCCCATCAGCAATGTGTAAATGAAACTTCCCCCCCAACATCCTCACCAACGTTTATTATTACTTGTATTATTGATAATTGTTGTTCTGACTAGAGTGAGATGGAATCTTAGTGTAGTTTCAATTTGCATTTCTTTAATTGTTAGGGATGTTGAATATTTTTCATGTACTTATTGGACATCCATATTTATTTTTTCTGCAAAGTGTCTATTCAGTTTATTTGCTCATTTATTGATTAGTTCTCTCTCTCTCTCTCTCTCTCTCTCGTGTTAATCTTATTTTTTAACTTCTTTGTATATACTGGAGATTAATATTGTATTTGAGGTGCAAGTGGCAAAGATTTTCTTCCATTCTGTAATCTCTCTTTATGTTCTACATTGTTTTCTTTACTGTGAAAAAGTGAAGGTCAATCTTTTTATCCTGGATGGTTTATTTCATGATATATGGAGAAATATCTCCTGTGGATTAAGAAAATAAAACAATTAAAAATGAACTCATATAGTGAAGCCCTCGCATATTGCAATGAAAATCTAATACTAAAAGCTGGAATGATTTCTGTAGGAGAGCAGTACAGTTGGCCCCACCTTCTTCATGTTCCAAGATCCCCACTGGATGCCTGAAAATATGATTACTACCATGCTGTATATATACTCTCTCTTTCTCTCTCTCTCTCTCTCTCTCTCTCTCTCTCTCTCTCTATATATATATATATATATATATATATATATATATATATATATATATATATATATATGACTATGGACAGATAGGTCATGCACAATTCCTGCTCTTAGAGAAAAAGACTCAGTATTTGTTATATATTCCTCCAGGTTATTTTTCCTAGAGAGATAAAGCACATAATTGAAGAAAAACAGTTCTTATCCAAAGAATCTTTGCTCTTATTTTCTTGCTTTACTATTTATCCCAACTAACATTCTAGTATCTATGTTTTCACTAAAAAAAAGAAAGAAAAAGAAAGAAAAAATAGCTCCTTCTTAAATTATCAAAATGCTGAAGACCTGTCCATAAGGGAAGTGGTGGCAGCGATTATGAGTTTCCCAGCATTCTCTCCCCATACTAGCTTTCTTGCTTCCTCTTCCTCTTTTCATTCAAGCTCTCTCATAAACTATAAAAGCCTTTTCTCCTTATCTTTACTTCCTATTCCCAATGTATTCAATAACTCATCTGGCTTCCATCTTTACCACTTTATGCAAATATCACAGTGTTTGGAAATCAGGTAGAGTAATTATGATTTCATTTCTGTTTTTTAAGATTGCTTTGGATATTTTACTCCATTTGCATTTTTATTTAAATTTTATATCTGACATGTCAATTTCTATAAATGATTCACCTATTTTGATATTAATTGGGGTTGCATTGAATCTATATATCAATTGGGAAAGGTGAATGAATGAATATATTTTCCAGATATCTCACCTTCTCTAATTTTCTTTAGCTATATTTTATAATAATCAATTTAGAGTTCTTAAGCAACTTTATATATTTATTTTTCAATATTCATATTTTTGTTTCAATTTTTAGTATTATGGCAAATAAAATTTTCTTTTTGCTATTTCCATTTGCTTTGTTTCTAGTGTCTGTAATATAATTTTTAGTAACATCAATCTCAAATACTGTGGCATTGATAAAATCAAATTTTAAATCTCACAGGGTTTTTATCATTGTTTTTGTGTTATGTGTGTGTGTGTGTGTGTGTGTGTGTATTTCTTAGGAGTTCTAAAGCCCACTCATGTCACATTCAATTATAATATTTTTTGGATTGTCTGACTACATTGTTTAATTTTTATAAGATGCTGAAATTGTATAATGAAAGTGGATATTTAGAAATAAATATTTTATATATTTGAGTGTCATTATTATCTGAGTGCCATATTATTAAGATTGATTAAAATTTCTTTAATATTTCTTGTAGGGCAAATCTTTTCACTACAAATTTTCTTAGTATTTTTTTTTTGTGTTTTGTTTTCTATAAACTATTTTTTGTTTAATTTGAAAGGATATTTTTGCTAGATTTCAAATTCCACTCTGACAACTTATTTAACATCACTGCCTTTGATGAATACATGATTTTTAAACTTCCCTAGTGTCAGATGAGAAGTCAATGGTAACTTAAAGCATTGTTTCCCCAGATGAACTTTATTTTTTATCTTAGTTTCCTTCAAAATTTTTCATTCATATTTTATTTTCAGTAATTTAAATATGTATATAGGTGTCTTTGATTTATTTGGCTTTGACTTGCTAAGCTAATTATATACATACCTAATTTGGAAAACTTTATGCCTTCTTTCTTTTTGTTCTGCGACATTCTCACCCTTCTTAGCAGTTGGGAACCAAATTTAGCATATTTTATACTTTTTGATATTCCTTTTTCTGCAGTTACTGAGAACCTGACTGTTTTTCTAACTTATTATGACTTTATTAACTCTGTGATTTAGCAAAGAAATAGCTAATACACATGAAACTAAAGATAATGCAATTGCCGAACAAATAAAAATCAGAATATTATAGAATATTTGATATGATTAATAATGCTCTTTGCTACTGTATTTGCTTTATTCTCAGCTTTTTTTTCCATTGCTATCTTAATGAACTTACATTTTGATACATTTTAAGGAAAGAAGACATAAAAGATATTTTATTAATGGGACAGGAAATACCACTACAATGATGTGTATGTATGTATGTATGTGTGTGTGTATTGTGTGTATATATACATATATATATATGTACACACACATACACACACACACACACACATATATATATATATATATATATATATATATATATAGTAAAATTTTGACATATTTTATATATATATTTGGCCAGAATTTTTATAATATTTTAACCAATTTACCCAGTGATAAATCATTTTAAAAGGTCTTAATTATTACTAATTAAAAAGGTAATCATTTTAAAAGGTCTTAATTATTACTAATTAAAAAGGTAAATAAAAAAAATACTGTTTTTTTGACCTTATCTTGCCAGACAAATCATGCCAGTGTTTTTTCCATCCATTTATTCAGAGGCTCATACAGCTCCTATCTTATTTAAATCACAATGGCTTGTTTTGTAATGATTGTTAGAACAGTTTCAGGATATTAAGTTATTCTGTAAACAGTATTTTCATCCCTGCATTTTAGATTGTGCATGAACTGAGAATAGCCTTTCTCATGTACAGATATGCTGTGCATGAACAAAGCTATTTCTTAATGGGATGGCGCTATCATCAGTAGGCTGCTAGCATGAAGAGGTGTTTGCTGTTTTTGAGGAAAAATGCCATATTCAATTGGTACAAGTGTACACAGCTGTGTTTGGGTTCATCCAACATCTCACAGTAAACATCTGAGGTTTGCTAAATTTCCAAATGTGTTCTGCCACATGCATTTCTCCTTCTTTTTACAACATGAAGGGAGTTTAAGAAGTTGCCATTTCAATCTGTTTATCAAAATAGAAATATAAGTAGGCTTTGCTGTCAATAAATTATTTTGAATGGGTTTATGGCTTGTTTTTCTCTCTCTTCCATATAACAAGACAGCATAGAAATAAACAATTCAAAGGCAGAGAGAGGACTCAGGCATCAATGCCAGGATTTTCATGCATCCTGAAATAATGTGCTTCTGTTTGCCAAATGTTGGCAACTTTGCTTGGGCACCAAATCAAGTCAGTCTCCTGGATGTATCATATGGCTTCAGCTCTTCTCTCTTTAGAATATACTGTTTTTTTTTTAGCCAAAATTTCCAGAGAGAAAACAAATTGGTTTTTGAAGGCTGTCTTCTAAATCTGTAAAGTGAGCTGTTATGGATCATTGATACAATGTCTTACCTAATCTTCAGTCATGATCATAAAGTATCTAAGACTTTAGATGCATTACTTAATCTTTCATTATGGTCTTTTTATTAGTGCATTATAGTTATACATGTTAGTTGGATTCATTTGACATAATCATTCAAGCATGGAATATAATCTGCTCCACTTCCGTCCCCATTACTTCTCGCTATCCGTCTCTGCTCTGTCCCTGTGTTTCTCTTCCTATGCTGTATTGATCTTCACTTTACTTATTTATAAATTTATAAATTAGTGCTTTATAGATATGCATAAAGGTAAAAGTCACTGTGGAACATTAATATATGTAGTAGGAAAGTTTGGTCAATTTATTCCACCATTTTCTTTTCCTGTCCTTCCTCCCTCCCTCTCAATCCCTTTACTTTGCTTCATTAATCTCTCTTTTTCTCACTTCTATTTTCCTGGTAACCCCACTCCAACACATATCTCTGTACCTCTTACCCCTCTTATTTTGGTGTAGCTTCAGATAACAGAAAACATTTGACCCTTGACTTTCTGAGTCTAGCTTATTTCATTTGGTCCTATGTTCTCCACTTCCATCCACTTACTAGCAAATGCCATAATATATTCTTTTTCTTTTTTAATGGCTGACTTGTGTAGAAATACAATATTTTTATGGTCTTTTAATGTTCTTGTAATTATTAACTCTTGGATAACAACTGATATTCAACTAATTATTCAGAAATGTCACTTTGTGTTGAGTTTGTTTCACTTTAATTTTTTCACTGGACCTGGTAGTGGGGTGTTATTCTATGAATGCCCTTGCTTTTAAATGAGACACTTATGATACAGTGTTAAACAATATCATATGTTGTTTTGTTGTTTTTTTTTTTGTTTCTTATATGCGTAATTCCTCATTTTTAAATAGAGATGCAAATAGCAATCCTTCAGCAATATTATGAAAATCAAATAAGTAATTAATGTAAAAGTCAGTAGAAGTGGTATGCATTGGAAAAGAGACAACAATCTTCATTTCTTTAAACATTTCCTGTAAACTTAAAATAAGTTGAATCAAAAAAATAGTTTCATTTAAAAAAATTGTTGATACTTAGGAGTGAACCTCTGAGCTATATCTCTAGCCCTTTTAACTTTGAGACAGGATTTCACTACATTGCCTAGGTTAGCCTTGAACCATTATACCTGACCAAAAAATAACTTTAAATGGGAAAGTTGAGATTTAGAATTTAGATTCTGCAATGTTAAACCCTTCAGTATAGAAAACTTAGTCCACATGTAAGAAATTAGCAAATTTGTTGCAAAAATTTCATGCACAGCTGGGCACAATGGCACTTGCCTGTAATCCTCGGGAAGCTGAGACAGGAGGAATGCAAGTTCAAAGCCAGCCTCAGCAAAAGCAAGGTACTAATTAATTCAGTGAGACCTATCTCTAAATAAAATATGAAATAGGGCTGGGGATATGGCTCCGTGTCAAGTTCAGTTCTTGGTATCCAAAAAAGGAAAAAAAGAAATCATGCAATAGATGAGTTGAACAATATAAAAAAATTATAAATATACCCCAAAACACATTCTTGAAATATATCAATAAAAGTATGAAGAAGCCATTAAGCTCTTCACCTGCCTGAAGCAGATCCAGATATAGCTGATTTCAAATCTGTTTTTAAAACTGTACAGAAAATTATAATTACCAATCTGTTCAACTTTTTCCAAATTCAGGAGAAAAAAAATGATTGACTTGCAACATTATTTTACTAACTAAAATTAAACCAGACATTCAGTGTATAAGAATGTACTCAGTTAGATGACAGGTGCAAACCTGTAATCCCAGGAAGGCTGAGACAGGAGGATCACAAGTTCAAGGCCAATCTCAGCAATTTATAGAGGCTCTAAGCAATTTAGTAAGACTCAGTCTCAAAGTAAAAAAATAGAAAGGACTGGGTTGTAGCTCAAGGGTAAAAGTACCACTGGGTTGAATCCCAGTACAAATATATATATATATATATATATATATATATATATATATACATATATATATATATATATATACTTTTTTTTTCACTTGCAATTTAGATTCTGCTGTGTTAACACCTTAAAACAATGTAATAGCAGAACCATTCATTCAGAACAACAAGGACAACTAAGATCTGTTCTGTTTGTTGTTGTTGTTGTTGTTGTTGTTGTTGTTGTTGTTGTTATAAAACATTATAACTTGAAAAATCAATAGATTGAGGAAAGTCAGTGTACTAAGGCTTATAATAATTCTGGCCAAGCTCTACATTTATTCTTTATTGAAAGTACTCTTGGGGGCTGGGATTTTGGCTCAGCGGTAGAGGGCTCACCTAGCACTGGCGAGATCTGGGTTCCATCCTGAACACCGCATAAAATAAAGGCATTGTGTTGTGTCCCTCTACAAAAAAAAAAAAAAAAAAGATTTCCTCTCTCTCTCTCTCTCTCTCTCTCTCTCTCTCTCTAAAATAAAAAAAAATAAAAGTACTCTTGATAAAAATGTAAAACAAAGAAATGGAGACCTATTAGTAGCAAAACAAAAATAGCAGCAACCATTTACAGCTTGGAATCCCTATCCAATATAGGAAAAATAAGAAGTAAACTATGTAATTATTAAAAAGGAAAAAATGTCAGTATCTGGTTATATTATATGTCACCTTTGACTAAAAAAAAAACTAACACAATAAACAGGACAATGCTGGAATAAGAGATTGAAATGTTGGTAAATTTTAAAAATACATGTATTAAATATAATATTCTTCTATATGCCAGCAAATACATTGAGAAGATAGACAAAATAATCTACACAAGAGAAAAAGAAAATACAAACTATGTAAAGTAAAGATTAAATGTCATATAACATTTAGATTAAGGAAGTCACATAAGACTGGGAATGTAGCTCAGTGGTACAAGACCCTGGGTTGAATGACCCAAGCACTGAGAATAAGAAAGAGAGAAAGAGAAAGGGGGAGGGAGGGAACAGAGAAAAACAAATATGAGAAGATATAAAACTATGAATAAATGGAATTACTAGCCTGGGAAGAAAGCATTAATAATGGAAATATAGAATTTTCTATTAAATCTAAGATTAGTGTAGTTTTATTAAAAAACATTGACAAAATTGGAAGAATTAAAATGTTATTTTTAAGGTTCATTTACAGAAATGACTGGAAAATTAATACATATGAAAAAAAACATTATTCTTACAATTTTTTTATTGAAACATTACTAAAATAATTTTAAAATTAATAGTGTTAAAATGACATTTCAGTTACTTCATTATACTTTACAGTTACAATTATTTAAGTTCTAACATTATCAATATTGATATTTTATTTTTTGATATAAAATAACTTTTATTTACATAATTTATATCTATAGAACATAATTGCTTTCTTTAGAACAAGAAAATTTACATCTGACAGATATTGCTTTTTTTGTCAACAACTTCTTCAAGTGGTAGTATACATGGTTGCATCTTTCTAAAATAATATGGTGGTAAACAATGGATATTAATATTTTTATAGGTGCCTCAATCATTTACCAACAATTAGTCTTTGAAGCCATCATGTTGATCACATGCTAAGATGTAATTGTTTAGAAGGAAAAGTCAAGAAAAGAAAAGATAAAGACTTTTAATAACATCTCCTTCAAGATTTATAAAATAAATTCTTTGCAACACCTTTACATCAGTCAGACTTAACACAGATCATTCCATTTTGTAAGGTAAGTACAGTGATTAAACTTCTCTTTTTCCAAGATAACTTTTAAGACTATAACAGTAGGATAACCCTACATTAAACAATAGTTTTCTTACCTTAAGGTGCTAATATCTGTATGTATAAGTTATTTGTCATTGGAGTTATGAATTGTGCCTATAAGTTAAAACTGTGTTGATTGCATTATGAAATGATCAGTATTTCAATTGGGAAAATATTTTAAAGTCTAGATAATTTTAGAGTTTTGTATATTGAAAAAATGGTGGTCAGTTTTCAAGTTCCTTAAAAAGAGGATAATGGCTTAGCAAGTTTAACAGTGATGCCAATTTATTGGAACTTGCTATTAGAGCATCTTCTATTTATTGCTTTACAGAGAAATTTACAATTTAAATTTTTCTTGTGAATGAAGATCTGTAAATCTGAGTGGAAATTCTCTATATAAGTATGCATTTATTTATTTTATTGAATTAATGTCACAAAATCATGGTAGTAAATTGCATTGCTGTTTTAATAACCTATTTATGTAAATTTTTTAAAAATCTCATATTGTACTGAGTACAGTGACACATGTCTGTAATCCCAGGTACTTGAGATGCTGAGGCAGGAGTATAGTGATTTTGATCCTATCAGGGGCAACATGGTGAGAACCTATCTCAAAAACCAAACCAAACAAAACTCATTCTGAAATTCTTAATTAGTGTTAGTTTGGGTATTAGATTGCCATGACTAAATTATAATTTATCCCTGTATAATATTTATTTTTTAACTTTGCTAACATCTACAATAAACCAGTTTTATTGATGATAATTTCTTATTGTATAACAATAACAAATATAGGGCATTCATTGTATAGAGAATCAAGTCAGCTAACAAATATTGATATTTTAAATAAAATCATAAAATTGATATGTTAAAGCACTGCCAAATGAATATCACTTACATAGAGATATAAAATCCATTATCAACATTGACAAAATACATGGACTTTAGAATTTCTTTATGTATCACATTTATTCTTGTTTTACGTTTTCCTCCATCTCCCCCCTCCCATAATTTTTGTTTTGTTTTGCTTTGGGGGTGGAACTCAGGACTTTACATGTGCTAGGCACACAGTCACTGGCCCACATCCCTTGCCACTTCATACAAACATTAGTTTATTATTGATCTAATATGATACATAGTAACAAAAATATGTATAGCAAAATACATGTGTATGTATAAAAGATACATATTTATGTTCATATTATTATATGAATAATATTATAAATAAAATATAATAATAAATACAGTATATAATTTTCCATATTTATTAGATTTCAAATTCTAAAATATGTTACTGGATTTTGTTATTATATTTAACAATTGATTTAAATTATAATTTTGAAAAATTATTGATATAAGATGTTAGATATTATTTAATGTCTTTTAACGATACATTCTTAGATGAATACAATGTCATACTAGAGTGAAAAAACTTTAATATCAATTTGACTGTTTTGATTAGTTCTATTTCCTTCAGAAAAAATTTGCTTATTAAATAAGTAGAAAATGAAAAATATTTCTAAAGTCAAAACACTTAATAACACATGTGACAAATATCTCATAGGTCATTGAATTTAATTATGCTAAAAACTTTATTAAGAAAACTTGAGTTTTATAGAAAGAAAAAAATCACATATACAACATGGTCTGTTTCTCAGTTCTAAGAAACATTCTTAATTTGGGGGAAGAATAATAGTACTACTTGCTTCAGCAAGTATTAAGCACTTTTTATGCACTTTTCAAGTTCATTAGCTTATAATTTTATAAAACAAAATCTTCACAGCTCAAAAGTTTAAAATATATTTATGTAGAAACTATTTAAGCAAAATTTATACCTATGAATATTATTTTAGTTTTGATTTTTATAAATAAGAGACAAATGACAAGAAAATGAGTCATAGTATTAATTGATGATTAATGTACTGCCTGAACAAACTAGCTTTATTTCTGCATCCTTAACTCTAATTTAGAGTATTGGCTAATAATGTCAATCATTTCATCACTTAAAAAAAAAGCAAAAATTTAGATGTTGAAGAGATGAGACCAAATGCAGAAAAATAATGACGAAAGTCTTACCACAATTAATGCCTCTTCATGAGTTGTTTTTAAACTGCAGTTTCCATAACACATTCATGGATTTTTAAAAATACCTTTGTAGACACAAACATTATAAAATGAATTAATCAATAAAAAAGGAAAATAATTATTTTAATCTATTTAATTTAGAGTAGAATATACAATATATATAGCATGGGTAAGGAGAATTTTGTGAATTGGCTTTTTTTTCAGATTTTATGTATGCATTCTTGGGTGTGATGTAATATCCTTAGATAATTTTTCAAACAAGATCATAAGCCATTGACTGAACCTTAGAACACACATCCTAAATAACTGTGCAGTCAGAATCACTCATCACCACCAGATTCTGTTTCATGGAGATTTGCCTTTGAATTTTTATCAAAAATTCATCTTAGCCAAAAGTCTTCCCAATTAATTATTTTAAAACTATATTTATTTGAAGAAGCACTGTGTGTTTTGTAATGTAAGAATCACCCATTGCAAGTTTGGGCAAAGTTTAAACAATCCTGGACTTCTAGATGTCACACAACTCAAAACAAATAAGTTTATAAAGGTAAGTAAATAAATAAAAAATATAAAACAACTCAAAAGTTTGCACTGGTTAATGCCACATGGACAAAATCACTTCACAGGTGTTGCTGTTACCAGGTACTGTGCCAATGTGCATTCCCATGAAAGGTGAGTGAAAATGTAGATGTACTCTCTGATTACCTAATTATGCAAATTCTTTATCATCATAACCACTTTAATGGAAATTAGCTAATCACTTTTTATCTCATATTCTCTTCTGGGTTCTGCTATAATGATTTTTTACTCAAGTAAGTTTCGAGATAAGAAAACTGAAGCCTGGCTTTTTTCATGTCAACTGATCCAAAGAAAGAATCAAAAAGACAATAGCTTACTTATTTATTTTATTTGCTATTTTTAGTTATACATAACAGTATAGTTTGACATTTTTATAGAAATGTGGAGTACATTTTATGCTAATTAATACTCCAGTCTTGTGGTTGTACGTGATGTGAAGATTCACATAAGGAAGTTATGTCAGACTTATTACACTATTTTTCCTATTCCTGTCTCTCCTTCCTTCTCTTCATTACCTTTGTCTAATCTCCTGAATTTCTATTATTCCCCACTCCACTTGGTAAGTATTAGCATCCACATGTCAGAGAGAACACTTGGGCACTTGGTTTTGGTGGGAATTGGATTATTTCGCTTATTATTACGTGCAAAAATAATTGTCATCTTTTTATGGCTGAGTAATATTCCCTTGTGTGTATATTCCATATTGTTTTTATTCATTCATCTGTTGAATGGCAGCCAGGTTGATTCCATGGCTTAGTTATTGTGAATTGAGCTGCTATAAACATTGATGTGGCTGCATCACTGTAGTATGCTGATTTTAAGTCTTTTTGGTATATGCCAAGGAGTGGGATAACTGGGTAAAATGGTGTTTCCATTCAAGTTTTCTGAGGAATCTTCATACTGCTTTCTATAATGGTTACACTAATTTGCAGACCCACCAGCAATGCATGAGTGAACGTTTTACCCCACATGCTCACCAAAATTCACTGTTACTTGCATTCTTGAGTGCTTTCATTCTCGCTGGAGTGAGATGAGAATAGCTTTTTTGAAAATAGTTTTTAATCTAACAAAGAATGCTTTGTAGTACCAAAGAAGTTAAAATCTTCAAATTATAAATTCATGCCAGTTTTACCCTGCTGTTTTTTCCACTTCAAAAGATTTTTTTCTGGTTGCTTCCTCGTGGTTCCACAATTCCATTTACTTGAAATATTCACAACAGTAAAATAAGTAATAGATAAGAAGAGAGATATTCACCTCAGGCTTATGTCTCACATCTCACGTTGTTCAGCTACAAAGAGGGGAATAACCTTTAATTATTTTAAATAAATAATTTATTAATTATTTATTGTCTCTGGACAATAACACTCTCAATAATAATAAATGCAAATATCTTGATAAACTAAGGAAGGGAAACATTGTGATACTTCCAAACCCTGTTCCAACACCATAAAAATCACGGATAATAGCTTTTGGTCCTTCTTGATAATGTCATTTCTATTCAGGAAAAAAAATAAAAACATATTATCTGTATTTTTTCTTTTTCTTCTGCAGACTAAACCAGGACCTGATGTGTGCTAGGCAGACGTTCTCTCACTGAGCTATACTCCAAGCCCTTAAATTATCTTTACATCATTCTTCTATGTTTTCAAATACTGCAGTTAAATAGATAATCCCAATCACATGCTATTACAATTAAAAACATTGTACCATTTGGAAGAAATACTAACTTTATCGGATTTACCTGTGACTGTGAAGGAAACTACATTTGAAATAACTAATAAAAAATGCACTTAATGATTTTTTTAATTTATGCACTGTTAAAAATGATTACTAAACATTATCTTTGTATTTTGCTAAGTACTAGAGGAGAAACAAAGATAGTATTCTTTTCTCAACTAAGACTTTGTGTAGTGGAATAACAATAATATTTAACTAAAAATAGTGAAGAAGGCTTATTTTTCCATCAATATTTTAGGCTACCGAGGCCAGTTCTTTTCACTGACTGAATTTCCGGACAGAATGGGAGAGGTACCAAAGAAATATTGGAAGATAAAATCCTGCAACAGTGTAAAACTGGTCAGAGATTAACACATGAACTGATGAAAGATATTTTAAAATTTCAAGGATGCACAAGAATTCCAAATAGTACAAATGTATAAAGTCTTCTTATAGTGACAGTGACAAACACCAAAAATAAGGAACAGATTTTTTAAGCTGCTGGAAATAAAAGTTTACCTTCAAAGGGGTTACAATTGACAGATGACTCTTCTCTTTCACAATGGATGTCAGAAGACAGAACTATGATAATGTCAATATACTGTAAGAGAAATAACTGTCAGCTAGACTATTGTAATTACTGAAAGCATCTTTCAAAATGGAAGTGATACAAAGGCATTTTATGAGAAAAGTTGGCATGGCATGCCAACTACAGATACTTTCTAAAGAAAATTCTAAAAGTTGCACCAAAGGAAGACATGAGCATAAAGGAAGAAGAGAAACCACTTAGTATACAGATTATGAAATGTATTTTATAGCATAAAACAATGATACTGCCTTGCAAAGTCTAAATTAAAAAATAAAAGAGTCAAGATACAAATTATAGTGTTACATAATTACTAGGTAAACCTGTCATTGCAATGATCAAAAGGTCAAATTACCATGATTATGCAAATGTTCTAAAAGTACATTCACTTAATAATTTACCTTTAAATTGTGCAAAGCAAAAAAGTATAAATATCAGAGAGTATATTTCAACATAATTTTCTTAGAAATTGATAGAACCAAATGACTAAAATAAGAGTTATAGACTATTTAAATAAGCTAAGAACTTTATCTAGTATCTATATATAGAACACAAAACCAAGAACCTGAAGAATTTTTATTTTTCCAGAGAAAACATTTTTTAATTGCTTGTGGACAGGGCCTTTAAGCATGCAAGGAAACAGTCTGGGTTCTGATTACAGATGAATTAAATTAGAAATGAAAAGATTCAGCATAATTATAAAATCCTCATGGGTTTGAAAATTAATAAAACTACCATTAAAATAACTTTTGAGTAAAAGTTAAAATCTCAGTGGCAATTAGAAAGGATTTCTAACTGAATGATCATTAATGTATTGCATACCCAAATGTTTGGGATAAAAATAATATGGTGCTAAAATGATATGTAAAATTTTAAATGAATATACCTTAAAAGAAAAATTGCTAAAAATTAGATGACTTGGCATGCATGAAAAATCCAAACTATAATGCAAATAACAGATAAGAACCCAACATTAACTACATGTGAAATATACATAAGATAGAGAGGAGAGAATAATTAAAACTAAATTTGGATTTTTTAAAAATTAAAACATTTAACAAATTAGTGGCAAGACTGAGAGCAGATGGTGCATTGGAAAGAAGGTGTGTGTCACACACATCCATACACCTGAAGTGAGAAACAGTTCCTAGTTACATAAACTAAAGACACTAAAGATAGTAAAAAAGTTTAGACAATTCAGGTCAAAAATTCAATTTCAAAAAACTATTGCAAAAAAACATAGAAAAACTTATTTTCTTTATAAATAATAAAGGCTCTGAATGTATAGTTAAGGTCTTCTAATAAAATTTCAAACCTGGTTGATTTCGTTTGACAAATGATAAATTTTCAAGGAACAAAAATTCCATATTTTTACATTGTATTCCCAAGCATAAAGTGTAAGGAAACTTTATAGAGTACTTTAACAAAATAGCATGACTTAAAATTAAACTGGGCAAAGAGGAAGTTAGAAAAATAATTATATTTCAATATAGATAAAAAGTGTTCAAACATAGTAAGAAATATATAAATATACATTAAAGGATAATTCACCATATTTTAGCCAAATGTACTATTTTTTTTGCTTAAATGTTGTGATGAAGAATAAAATACATGTATAAAAACATAAAATTATAGAAATGAAAAGAAAATAATTTTATAACATGCATTCACCCAATTAGAAAGTTTTTGTGAAAATAACCTAAATATTGCAAGCACAGAAGAAAATCATGCCTTTTCCTAATGATGACTATTGCTTCTCTAAATATAATCATTATTATGATGTTTAACAGTAAAAATTATGTTTGTATGCTTCTAAACATTATATAGAGTGATCTAAATTCATGGACTTCACTGTATTTGGCTTCTTTGCTACATATTTATTTTATTTCATTCATTCATGTTGCTTTCAATAGATTTATCTTATTTATTCCAATTTCTGTATATTATTTCTTTGTTTGATAATATACACAATTCATTTGCCTATTCTAATTTGAATGAATGTTTGGAGTTGTTTCCATTTTTTTTTCCTTTGGCTAACAAGAATATTAATGGAACATAAAATCTTGTAGGTGTTCCTGTTGCTTCTAAAACATGAAGTGGATCGGTAGGTTATATAATACAAATAGAATAGAATTTGTAGTATTTGCCCTAGAGTTTTCCTATCAATGCTCTTCTATGGTTAGAAAATTAAAGTTCAGATTGTTTTACATATACAGCAACACGTGGAATTGTCCCATAATTTTAATTTTAGATAATATTAATATATTTGTACTACTCACTGGTTTGAATTTGTATATTATTGTTGAATTGTGATGTTGAAAATATGCTCATGTTAAATGAAGAGCTTTTTATCTTTGTGGTCTGTGTGAAATAGTTGTTTAAATATTTATAAGTAGTATTTGTAATACTTCACACCTACTTACGTACCTCAAAATGTAAAATCTATTAAGAGATTATAAAAAAAAACATATAGAGTGTACAACTTTGGTATAGTAGGGAAGCAAGAAATATCAGACCCCTCAAATTACCTATGAGCAAAAGCAGGGAAAAGAGGAAATACCCTAAGAGTTATTTTCAGGCTTCTATTACTGCAAAACTGTGAACAGGGAGATTTAAAATATCCCATACAAAGGAAAAAATAGGATCAGAAGTACAATCACATCATCCCCTCCAAACAAAAGCAGAATGATGATAAATGTCAAAATACTGAACATAGGAGGAAATGTGGTGATTTTTAAAACTAGCTGCAAGAAAATGGCTTTAAAGTGTGTGATGTTGGATATGCAGCCTTTGAGTAATATGTTCTTGGAGGCAATCAACTATATTAGTAAGGAAGTGACATGTTTACAGATAACTATTTAAAGAAAATTAATCACAATTAATTTTCACACAAAATAACTATGTTTATCCTACCTTTTAAGGAGATTGAGATTAAAAAGATACCATAAATTATACTACTGTTCAATGGATAAAGGCAAGATTGAACTCAGGCTGTCCTATCAAAAATGACATTTGTTTAGCACCTTTAAAAAAAGAGGAAGAAAAGAAGAAGGAAGAAAAGCACCTACCATGATTGACACAGCAAATATTTTAAGGTATGCACCATGGAGTAAAAACAGAAGAAGGGAGGATCTTTGATCAGCCAATGTTTGGGTAAATATGCTAATTCCTTCACCCTAGAAATTTGCTTGAGCTGCCATTGGGAAGTATGTATTTGCTGTGGAGATTGTCACTACAGGCTCAAGAAGTATGAGCCTATGCCAAAAATGATTATTAGAAACCAAAGTCTATCTACCCCAGGGATGGGTGGCTGGGGTGTGGCAGAAACTGAGAGGGCCAGAACATAGTTGCCCTTGTAAGGGTTAGCAGTTTTTAATTCCCGCCTTCTTACCACCTTCACTTTCCTTTTGCAAAACCCATGAATAAGGACATGTTGATTAATAGCTTTATTGAGATATAACTGATATACAAAAATGTATTATATTTAGTATATACATTATTATTTGTTCTGATTATTTATACATTTATACAATAGAATGCCCTTTGACATATCACACATAATTAGAGTCTAACTTCTCATTCTTCTTGTTTTACATGATATTTAATCACACCAGTCATGTTGTCATATATGCACATAGGATAATAATGTCCAATTTATTCTACTATTTTTCCTACCCATGTTCTCCTCCCTTCCTGTCCCTTACCTCTGCCTAATCCAAAGTGACTCTATTTTTCCCTAGCCTCACCCCTTTTTATGAATTAGCATCTGTATATCAGAGAAAACATTTGATCTTTGCTTTTTGGGGACTGGCTTATTTTACTTAGCATAATATTAAACATCTCCATCCATTTACAGGCAAAACAAAAATCCCTTCATTTCATTCTTCCTTAAGGATGAGTAATATTCCATTTTGTATATATGCCATATTTTGCTTATCCATTCATGTGTTGAAAACACCTAGATTGATTCTATTGTTTAGCTATTATGAGTTAATATATACATTTTGGTGAGTTTGTGTGTACACATACCTACTTCTATCTCACTATCAAGGTAACAAGTGTATCCATAACCTCCAAAAGTTTCTTCATGCCCCTATACATTTGTTTTGGAGCCTTTTTTTCACTGTGGTAACAGATCCAAAACATGAGATCTATCACCTTAACAAAATTTATAAGTTCAACATGCTGTATTGTTAAGAATAGGTACAATACTTTATAGAAATTTCTAGAATTTGGTCATCTTTACTTTATAAAATTTTAGAGTCTTTGAACAAGTCCCCTTCTTCCCTTCCTGAAAACCTCTGGGAAACACTATTCTACTCATTGCTTGTATGAATTTAAATATTTTAAATATTGCATGTGAAATGTGATATATTCCTGCAAGGGGGTATTATTCAGTCTTAATAAAGCAGGAAAGTCTGCAATCGGTAACAATGTGGATAAACTTGGAAGATATTTTAGTGAAATAAGCAGGTAAAGTAGTACCACTCATTTTCTTGAACATCTGAAGAAAGTATAAACATGGGGAGAATACAACTGAACCTTGTATGAACCAAAATAACTCTTGAGAATTCAGTTCTCTATCCTGGTCAAGAAGAGCTAGATAAAATGGACCTGAAGTTGCTAGAATGCAAATTTGATGAGAAAGGAGAATTTCTTAGTCCTTTTCTCAATTTTATTTATAATATTAAATTGGGGCACATATGTAAAATGTATATCTATAAATTAAGATGGAATAAAACATAAAATACTCCAGGACAGAGTAGAAAAAATAGACCAACAAGTGCTTATTATTCTGTATCTAGCCTTGATGCTAATATTACTTACAAAGAGGAGGTTTCTGTTGGTCTAGACTAATCCCAGCTAAGGGAAATCCAGCTCAGTGAGTCAGAGGAGAGTGCTTCAGGTCTGGCTTTTCGGCTGTGTAGCAGAGTGACTGATCTTTCTTGGCCTCAGCTCATTCTTTGGAGTCAGATGTGCCTGATCCACTAATATTTGCTTTACAGAGTCCAAAACCTGTATACTAATAATCATATTGTAGCTGCTCATCATGGTTTAGTAGAGCCAAAATATGCACAAGTCCATTTAAGAATCTTCTGAGTACCCCATCATCTTTGTTTTATGCCTGGCCTTGCCTGAACCTTAGTCATTGTGATTTCCTAGTTCTACTCTTCTCCTACCCCAATCCCACTATATCTGTTTGCATACCATGTCTTTTGATTCCAGAGAGACAAGGCTGGGGTTTGCACCTTAATGTTATACCTCTGTATTCTACATATAGGATATCATTTTCTTTTCAATCTTTCAGGATCTTCAAGGATCAAATTCTCTCTTTTATTTTCCTCTCATTTCTCTGTTTCTTCTCACTTATCTAATCTTATTCTGACTACCATAATATCACATTGCCAAACTATGTTTTATTTTTGTTAGGTAGAAATTATCTCTTGCCAATTATACCCCTACACATACATATACCCTACATTTTTTTCAAGTGTCTGTATTTGAACTGAGCTTACATAAGATATATTTTGTTTATCAATCAAAACCCAAGGGTCATATTTATGTATCAAATGATTTATCAAAGATTTGCTATTTATTACTAATTAATTGTATTATTACATCTCAGTGGCAGTACCAATGTTCTGTATACTTGACCCAAAGTTATTTTTTTCTTTATTACTATATCCTGCCCCAAAAATTATTTATAGTACATAATTCTTTTTTGATGCCCAAATGCAGCCAGGCTAATATGCAAGAACAAGAGACATTGTAGTCCCCTAAAAATCAAACACTTATTTAAAAAATTGTATGGATTATTGAAAGTAAAAGACATTGAGAAATGTTTAAAAGTGGACATTCCAAAGGTATTTAAATAAAAGTCTATAATGTCTTTGATATATCATATCTTCCTTTTTCCTATAGAAATATTAATACAATTGCAAAAGAAAGTGTGTCTATAAGCAAGGGAATTAAGCAAATACCTATCCTTTGGAAAATAACTAGGATCTATCTAAAGGGAGGGTATAGACATTGAATAGTATGAAGTAAATCTCCATGTACAATAGTGAAGAAAGGCTGTGTGACAATGTCGAAGTTTTTGAAGTAAGTTGCAAAAATTGAGTGGAGACATAATCCCATTTTTATATAATTCATGCTTACATCCAGGAAAGTGGCTAAGATTTTAAATTATTCAAGAAGGATGAACGTATTTTATGAATTTAAAGGATTATTAAAATGCACTATAGACTTAAGGGCTTGAGAATTTATTCAACTGTGGATGTACTTGCACAGATTCTGAAGGCTTCTCTTAAAAAATTAATGGTGGTTATTCCAGGGAAGCAGGATATTGAAGAAAAAAAAGATAAAGAGTGTGGTTTTTACTTATGTGTAGAGTTTTAAAGTGAAAACCACATCTTATTTATAACAGAATACCATACATCTCTAAAATAGAAGGGAGGAAAGGAGGAAAGGGGAAGTATTAGGGAGTAAAGTTTATTAAATTATGTACCTGTATGCCATAAGTCATCCCATGCATTCCTCTTGTGTATGAAACCATGATGTATCTGTTAAAAATAAATAATTAATCAAGGGTGGGAGGAGGGGTTGACTGAAATGTACTGGGGATTGAAATGGAGCAAATGATGTTATATGTATTTATGAATATATCAAAATGAACTCCAATACTCTTTATAACTATAATGCACTAATACAAACATTTTAAAAACATAACAATGTTGAACAGATTTATATTATCTCCTCCATTGATAACCCAGGTAATATATTCTGCTTTATCTCTTCCTACATCAGAGACTCTTCCTTGACCTATGTAAACATTTGTTATATGACAAATGCATAAAATATTGAATGGGTTTTATTAGACTGATATTTGAATTTTAACTGGACTTATGCATATGACAAATTATAGGAGGAGTAATGTATTTGAGTTTTTTGTATTTGACTTCCATTTAGTAAATGGAAATGTGTAGAATATGTGAGATCATCAGATTTAAAGTGCCAATGACTTAGACCCAAGATTTGTTTGGCCTCAGAAAACGTGATGTTATTCATATCAGTTAGAATCTATCAACAGGATTTAAAACCCTGTGTTAAACCATCTCCATAAAGAGCACCTGTTTCTTCCAATCTGTCTCTTCCATGTTGTCCCTAAATATATGTTCATCTGCACATTATTCTCTCTGCTTTGATATTGAATAATATGGACAAAGGTGTTTCACAAATGTAAAAAAAAAAATCCAAAGTTATTTTAAGGCTTGTTATCTTGAACGTGATTTAAGCTGTAGATGCTTAATGTTTTCAATGGCTTAATGCAATAAAATCCCCATTATTTTTGGCTGTTTTATTTAGATCATCTGCCCCACAAAGAATGAAAAACTCAACAGCGGATGCAGAATTGTCTACTCCTCATGCATCAATAATTTATTTATTCTCTCTATTCAAGCCACCTGGTCATTGCAAAACTGTGTATCTATTGATTTTCCAACACAAGGGAAATCCAATATTTGGTGTTTGGTTTTATGAAAAACCACCACAGGGAACTGTGGGTTTTTTTTTCATTCATAGTTTCCTGTTTTCCCCTATGTTAAAATAGATTGCTAGTTGCATTTAAGAACCTTGGTTTTCTGTTTCTCCCATGGCAGGTTGAGTATCTCCTAAGGGGAAGTTTTAGCAACAGTGTAGAAGTCATGCATTTTTCACAATTAAGGTAGTTAAATAGGCATTACCTAGTGTTGTTCCTAAATTAAGAGGGAGTCCTGAGAAGAAATGAGAATTACAAAAGCCAGCCATTTTGGTTACTAAATACATCTATATTTGGAATGATTCTTCAGTTCTTAAATTTTGCAAAATAATACACCAGGGATAACCTTGTACTTTAAATTTTCTTATTCATTTCATGACCATGACTTTGTTCTCTCCAGAGTTCATTCTACTGATTTTTTTCACCATTTCTAGCAGTAACAACAACAGTAATAAAAACTAGTATTTATCAAGTACTTACTGTGGTTCAACTTACCACCATTTGTGGAAAATACCTAATTGCATTTCTAGCCACTGAGATTGAAGTTTATTTCCATTTTGGTTTTTGAAGCTCCCTAATTATAGGATGTTTTAGTTTTAACTTAGTGGGATAGGAGATAATATTTTTGAGTGCCTATTAAGTACCAGGCATTTGCTGGGAATTTTATGTGTTAACTTGTTTAGTCCTCATATAAACAATTTTATTTTCATTTTAGGTCTGGGAAAACATAGGTACAAATAATATAATAATTTTCCTGATATTACAGTTGGCAAGAAGCAAGGGGAGACTCAAACTCTAAATTAAAAACCCCATAATTATTGCAACATTTCACATAAATTTGCAACATTTTCCTCATTGACTAATTACCATAGTAATTGAGAAAATCCCCCATGTATTGCCATTCTTCATTTTAATATTTCTGTGATCATCTCTTCTCCACCACTTTTGTGACCCTTAGAGTTCAGTAACCACCTTAGATCATCCCACTTATCACCCATTAAGTTCTTCATTTCTAACCCATCCTGTGTAAAACTACTAAATTTATTTTCCTGGGGATCTATTTTCCTCCTGCCACTTCTTAGCTAAAGAATCTATTTTACAACCCATGAAGGTCAAATTAGAGATTCAGACTTTTGTCTTCCACTTGCTCCAAACTGCTTGTATAAAATGTTTATTTAATTAATTCACTTCTCTCATAACAATCATTTTACAGGTCCTTCACTCAATCTACTCTTTGCCGTTCCTTTCATACTTCCATAAATTCCTTTCTTCATTTCTTGGCCAATCCTACCCTATTCAAATTTCCTGACTGAAGTTCTTTTCTTCCAAAAAAGCCATCTTACCTGTACACAACTCACTAACTTCTCTCCTTCTCTGAGCTCCTGTAGCATTGGCAGTGTACACTATGATTTATCTATTGCCATAAATTTTGTCTTTCATCATTTGCACCTCCAAGTATTAGTATACTTTTGAGGATGGAGGCCCTCTGTGTTCTTTTTAGAGCTTGGCACATAGTGTACACTCATTTCACTGTGATTGACATAAGAAGAGTATTTACAAGTGGTAATCATTCTTTTATATTCCTATACCCTCTCTGAAAACTTTGACAATAGCTTGTTTATCTCACAGGGAGATGGGGCCACACAACTTTGAAATCATAAGAAAATAAAAGAAAACAACAAATACTATTTAATTCTTAGGTTCCATACCTAACAAATCTGTCATGCAAAATAAGAATCAGAATTGCATGCTGTCAGCTTTTGGAACTTGCCTAGAGTAACTTTGAAAATTTTATGCCTACTTTTGAGAGAAAGAGATGAGTTAAGCCTGAGTTTGTCACTAGGTTTCTTATCTACAGTCACAATTTCCTCTTATTTCCAAAGGACATGCTTACAAAGTCCTATATAAAAAAATAAAATCCCATCTATCTCTGAAATTGATATCTGATGAAATAGGCTGGAAAGACTGTGAAAAGCCCAAAATGTTATGTTTTACTTTGAGTTCTTCATGGGCTAAAACTAACACTTGAACTCTCACCAAGGTAGTGACCACTGTGGAGATTTTTTTGCACTCTGAAGAAGATGGATGATGTGACAATATATAAAGTGCATGACTGGGAACTCAGAGCTCAGATATCCTGATGGATCTTGAGTAGCAAGTCAGGCAACTCAACTCACTGTAATATGAGAACAAAGGACAGTGCCTCTAAAGGGATTTAATTTCTCAGAAAGGGCATGCACTGTATGTAGGAGGCATTGGTTTACTTTTCAATATTTTAAAACACATTGGCATCATTAGTGCATGGCCATTAAAAGCTCTATAAAACTCTAATAGAAAAATAATTGACCAGTGGAGAATAATACTGAGGTCACATGAAAAGGACACAAAGTGATCAGATAATTCCCAGAGATTTGCTGTGCAGTTCCACTGGGGCATCTAATATGAGTGATTATCTACAATTAAAAATGAAGAGTGATACTTCTGCTTTGTTTGTACATTAAAATTAAGTCTACATTTTCAGTATGCCAAATACATAATCTAAATTACATGAGTATGTAGAAGTATAGCAATACGAAATACATCTTAAAACAAATAGAAAAAAAAATCTTACTGTTTTGGATTTTTTATCTTATTTAGTCCACTGACCAATTCTGTGGTTTAAGTGTTTGTATCTTCATTTTGAAGGTAAGTAAATTAATTAATCCTTAGAAAGATTAAATAACTTGCTCCATGTCAAAGTCACTAAGAGTCTGAGCTAGGACTCAGAGAGATCATTTACTTTCCTCATTCCCTATTTAAGGTTTTGAGAACTCCATGTATAAATAAATTCAGCTTATATTCTTTAAAGTTTGACACAGTCATAAAAACCTTGTTTTAATTTTTTTTAATGATTTTTTCCCTAAAAACTCAGAGCTGTTGTTCTGTAGGTTTTTGGATAATGCTGCATTTGTCAGGAATATCAATTCCAACTAAATAGCACACATACCCAAATTACAGAGCATGCCTTGGTGTGATAGAGCCAAATTCATCTTAGCTTCTAAACTTAGGAAGACACAGAGCACCTGGACCAAACCTAATCCTGAATGCAATATCAATCACCTACTGGCCTCACATAAGATTCTGATCAAATCAAGCAAGGGAAATTGTGGATACCTTGCCTTTCCAATGTTGCCCTAGACCTAGATTAGACTCAACCATTGACTTATTCAATACTTAAGTATTTGCAAACATACACTAAGGCATGATACATTCATAGCTGAACACTAGGGTTCTAAGTGATTTCTCCTGGATAAGTCAAATGACACAACTGGAAGCTGCTTATGTCAATTGAAACCTGTGAGTTTTAGGAGGCCCAAAATGTTTCATGAAAAAAAAATTCACACAGCCATTTAATTATGGTCACATTGAAAGAGCTATTTTTATATGGTCTTAAAAGTTAGCCATTATATTTTAAGTCTCTGACACCTTTGGCTCATCACTCTTTCTGATCCAAATTTAAGGAATGAGAAATATGAACGTCAAATTTTAGGTAAAGTTTAAGTGGAAACAGTATTGCCACTTGAAAATAGTCATCTTATTTTTTAACACAGTTACATGGCATATGTTCTCAAATTAAATCTTTTTTATAAAAAAGGAGAATGAAATTAGTCAAGATAATTTGACCTCTCTGGTGTCAATGAAGACTTCTTATTTACTTTAGTTTCCAAGGATCAAACATGGTACATCAAACACTGTAACAACAATCAGGAATCCAGCTATCAAACACAATAAAAACAAAACCCTCTCTTGAACCTAGCCATAAACACAAACTCACCACATGAAAAGAAAAGGGAACTCCATGGCTCCAACTGTAATCCTCTGGCTCTACTTGTCCAATGGGCCCTTCATTTTTTCTTCTGTTAGCATCATCCTGGTCTGTGGGGCCACTATATCTATTTTTTTTCAGTTGTCAGTAGACCTTTATTTTTATTTACATGCAGTGATGAGAATCAAACCTAGAGCCTCACACATGCTAGGCAAGTGCTCTGCCACTGAGCCACATCCCCAGCCCCTGCTGGTTAAATGGAGGCACTAAATTATCTCCTCTTATAGCAAAACTAAAATGAACCACTACATTTTTTTGTAGCAAAACTAAAAAGATGTTTGATATTTAAAGAGATGGTCATGGAAAACCTTATTATAAGAAAATAATAAATAAGAGACCCAGAGATAAATATATAGCTAAATACACAGTGCAACCTGATTGGGGAGCACATTCTGAGACTCTTACTGTTATTCCTCTTAACTTTTGTTCATAATTCAGATGCCAACTTTCTTCACCACAACAACCTAAGAAACTCAATCCTAGATTCCCTAAGAACCAAGAAAAATTACTTAAAGTTCTCTTTTACTACCCAGACCTTCTTGATCTGTTTTTGACTGCTGTTGGAAATATTGCTTCATTTCTAAAAAAAAAAAAAAAAACTCTAAGAACACACCACACACAGCAAGCACTCAATGTGGGGGCCAGCAAACACAAAGATATATTTTTGTTAAGCTAAAAATACTTGCAGGCTGTAACATAACTGAGGACAGTGCATTTAACTCCAAGTTCAATTTCTCAGGAACACTGGCCCCCAGCCTGCCATTTCATGTGTGTTTTCCATCTATTCTCCAATGCTCCCAAAAAGCTCTCTACTTCAGTTGACAGATTCTGACTTTGAGGGTTTTTCAACAAAATTTAAGACTCTTGCAGGGTTATTTATACAGGTGATTTAGCAGGAAATGCCAAAAAAAATTCTAGAAAGATTTTTCTGTCTCCTGTAACTGATAATTTTCATACTTTGTTTTGGCTTATAGTTTTCATAGATATAGATCTAAATGAGATTAGACTGAATCTTGTATTGAGTATTGAATTTTACTAAAGGCTATAAAATGAATAATGGCAGAGTATGTTAATGAACTCTTTTATTACATCCATTTTTTCATAATAAAAAATTATTTTTTAAATTAATTACTGCCCTTTGGCCTATGGCTTTATATTTTCATAAGAATTATCTTATAAGAATTACTATTTATGGGGCTGGGGCTTGGGCTCAGTGGCAAACTGCTTGCCTTGCACATGTGAGGAACTGACTTCAATCCTCAGCACTACATAAAAAAAATAATGATATCATGTCTATGTGCTAAGAACATATTTTAAAAAATTACTATTTAAAAATGTATTCATATACTTGAGGAATTTTTTATATTGAGAATGTCTGTCTATCTAACTAATTTATTCATAGTAAGGGCCAGCAGAGTATGTTGTAACAAAGCTTCCCATCAAAATTTATTCCATACTCTTAGTCCTTTTTGCAACATTTATATGTTTGCTATATTTAATTACAAATAGATTTTAAGGCTTAAGAATCTCTGAAAACTTCTGAGAAGGATTTGAGGAATCAAGGGGATGCAGTGTCTTGGGTGAAGAAGGGAAGTTTCTTCAAGAAGGAGACTCAGTGGAGAAGGGTAGAGAATTGTTAAGTAACTCTGCCAAGGTCAATGTCAACTCCAGTTACTGGCAATGTGTTTTATAATACTCACTGACTGCTCAAGTTAAAGTTGCCCATGATGGTTAAATGGATGCACTAAATTATCTCCTCTCCTTGTTCATTTGGTAGAGATAACAAGAGAGAAGGCTGTTTGTGCACTCTGGTACATTCTCCTTTCATCTCTCTCAAGCCTTTTATTTTCTCTTTCTGTCTTATGTTTGAAAACCAAAAGCCTATCAACATTTTGTTTGTGAGCAGTTGCAAAAATCTTCAAACCCCACCTTTCTGCATCTACGTCATTCACTTCTCTTTCTCCAGATAGAAAAGTTCCTTCCTGGCCTGTATCCTTGGGGATGTTCACCTGTCCTTTAAGCCCAGTATGACCCTTTATTTCTTGTTCTGCCTGACTATAACAAGCAGCTTGACAGCACATGTGGATATTTACAGGCTCCTGAAGGTCCACTGTCTGACCCTATGAAGTTCTAGAGGACTTGACAGGCCTTGCCTGGCAACTTCTCTTTTCTGAGTTTACTTCCCTGAGGTGAGACCCAGTAGGAAGGCTTTCCTATGTAGTCATGTTGGGTGGATAGGCTGTGAAACACATATTTCTTTAGCCAGCCTTGGATATCCAAAGTGTCATCTAGGATGTTGGTGTTTTTAGTGGGTCTAGGAATAAAGAGTCCAAGTGCAGAAAAAGGCAGTAAGACAAGCCAGTTATGGAGAAGAGCACAGAATGGAGATTGCCTGTCATTCTCTCTTTTGGTAATTTCTAAGGAATAGGTCTATTTTAAGCAACTCAGTATCTGGCTGGGTTATATTTCAGGAAAAACTGACAGATAACCCTCAACTTGCTTTGGGAACTGCTGCATTCTGAATTACCAGCTTAATTGGAAGCTCTTCTTTGTTGGTTTTCATCGGTTTTCTGGTCTCTCCTTTTTGTCAGGTCTTCAGGTCCTTTTTTTTCAAAGAGTGTAGGCTCATGAAGTGAGAGAGCTCTGCCATGCACACTCAATCCCTTTCATTGTTGCTCTTTTGTGTCTCCTCTTTATGGATTACTGCTCCCCAATTTTCAGTGGTGGTCTAGTGTAGACAATCCATTAATCACCATCCCCATGGTACTAGGACGCTGAAGCTCACACTTTGTTTCCAGGTTAATTCTTTCTAGGGAGGATCATCATGTCATGGTCTTAAACTAAATACTTCTCCCAAAGGATGGCACTTTTTTGTGTGTTATTTTAAGGAAGGAAGGGCATTTTCTCTCTCTGAAAATGTCACAAAGGCCACCAGATGAAACAACTATGGTTCCAATTCCTATGGGTTTACATTCAAGGGCCTGATTGTCATATAGGAACTTTTATTTTTTTTCTGTGAATGCTGTGGCTCCCAAGAGCAATAATATGCATCCATTTATAACCCTATCCCCTTGAATTCTCTTTTCCACCACTTATCAAACATTGCTTGTTCTATGTGTATCACAAAAGGATTGACACCTTCTGAAAATAAATACAAATTGAAAAAATACAAATACTCTGTATAAATACATCACAGGAAGATTGATATTTCATGCAAGTAATACCAAAGGAAACACTTGCAGAGGGAAATTTTCCATCAAAATGTATAGAAAATAGAATGATCAGTAAGACTTTGTTGTTATTGACCTGGGAACACTTGGCTGAAGAAAATGCTCCTCTGACAAATCTAAAAAATGAGCCAAACACCACAAAGAAGAAGATTGATAAAATAAGCCATTTGAGTCCTGTTCACATGTCTGAGGCACTCAGAGGTGAGTAGAGGGCAGGAGTGTGCTGGCAGCCTGCCCTCCCCCATGTCTTCCTGCATACTTAGATTTTCTGAATTTCTCTTTCTTTGAACAACAAAGGAATCTGCCCTACTTAATAAAGTAGCTGTTTTGCTACCATCTTTAGGAACAGTGAATATTCAGCCCTGGGGAGAATGCAAAGAAGTGACCATCTTTTTACACTTTGAGCTCTTTGTGTCCATTCAGGGTACAAATGTTTGTCTCCTGGTAAGCAAAGTACTTCTCTTCTTGCACTTTTCTTATAAAACCTATTCTAACCTTTGGGCTTGGTTTGGCCTTGAACTTTGTGAAGACACTGAGATGTGTACAGAATTTTTCTCCTTGCATTTTATAATGGACTCAATATAATTGGCAGGATATTTTTACCCAGAAAGAACATCCATTCTAGTAAATTACCATACTTTTATCTCCTTTGCAGTCATTAGTGATTGAGTCCTATATGGATTTGCAGTTCTGTGGCAGAGGGAATGTTAGTCTTAAAGTCTTCGATGAATGAGGGTTACTGCTGCTTTTGCTTCTAAATAATAGGTGCAACTTAGATATACAAAAAATGACTGGTTCTTAAGTGACACTGAATAAGGGAAAAAACATTGAAAAATATCAATCCTTGATGGTTTCCTAGAGGCAGTAGTTCTGTAAAAGACAATTTATGCTATCGCTTAAATAAAGAACCCACCACAACATTCAGGAGAACATTCCAACAGCACTAGGTAAAAAATTAATAGAAACAAACAAGCTTTTTCAATATTAGTCTTAAAAATTGATTCTCATATTTTTTTAATCATTAGTTATATTAGAATAGAAATGAATGAGCTTTAAATAGGAATATGTAAATTGCAAATTAAAATTCAAGAAATATCTGAAATTGACAATGTCTCTTTTTTGATTAAAAACCTGCTTGATGTTTTCTAAAAGAGAAAGAATAATGAAATATTGATTTATTTGGGGTGTAACCAGCATTGGATGTGGGATACACTTTTGCAAAGAGAGACAATATAATGTGATAATTCAGAACAAGTAAAAGTATAATTCCATCAAACTATCTTGTCATTTGAACTAACAAATCCATTCAAAATCCTTAACATAGGAGAAAAATAGGCATTTTATAATTATGTAAAATCACTATTCCAGATAATAATACCCTGTATAAATCATAAAAATATTGATGCAGTCTACCAGACATAGCTTAAATATGGAGAGGCATCAATGGATAACTGATACAGGATGAAATGTATATTTAAATGAAGCACCCAACTATATACCTAGACTAGATTCCCCCATAGTACATATTCTTCATCTCATTTTTAAATTTTCCTGTGAAATGTTCCAGTGACAATTCATTGCATTCAGGATAAAACTCAAAAGATTTATCTTGTCCTTCAAAGGTTTTCCCAGTATATTCCTTGACATGAACTGAATCTTCCATTATCACCAGGGGACACCAGTGCTGAGTTAGATAATCTGGCATCACAGGCTCTGACCTGGAGCACCCAGGCCTTGGATAATTTTGTTTTCTGGGCCAGTTTCATCCTTTTTCTTCTATGTCTGCCTCTCAAAATTGACTCTTCATTTGTGACCAAATTAAAAATCTATCTTCTTGAATTGGCTTTGCAAAACTGCAGAGGCAAAAAGAGCTTTCCCCTTTCTTCTCTCCCCAGAGAAGATTGCTATTAACTGTTCAACAAATATATCTAGTCAAACCCCAAGTGCTTTGGATTTTACCTCTTAAGGCACAGGATCGTTGTTGGCTCCTAGTAAATGTCCACAAACTATTTGTTGAATGACTGGTTTAATATTTTTGAAATTGTTTTCTCTTCCACCAAACTGACACTGCTAACAGGTCCCATCTCCTGACCTAAACACAAATCAGAACCCTAACAGGACATAAATCCTGAAGTCTTTCCTCCCCTACACTGTTGTCATAATATTCTCTCTGAAACAGAAATCTGGACATGCCATGCTTATTTTAAAAATTACTATCATCCTTCCCTTACTCAAAGGCTGAATTCCATAGGCTTCATGTGACTTCTAAGATCCCATGATTTTCTCTTCCTTCTCCAGCCAATTATCTGCAGCTTACAATTATGAACTTCTCATCAACATCAGGGAGTTGCCTCTTACACAAGTGCTCCAAAGGCCTACATCATTCAAAAGGTTCATTATTTAATAAAATTTCTTCCATGTGAATAAATCTAAACTGTATAGATGTCATGGCATTCTGGAACAGTGGATTCCCCTTGGAGGAACACATTTCACTCTACATGCCTCTGCCCAGAAGCTTTGTTATTAGATCATACCAGACATTTTCTTAAATCTACAGAACATGTGATAGTGGATTGGTGAACTTCTTCTTGTTATTTTATTGCATTCATATCCTGTTTCAAAGTTTCAGATTTGGAAACATTACCCTGGGCATTAGCCTGAGTCCCAGTAGCAATATTTAATGTGGATTTAAGTTATGTTTTTATAGTATACAGGGAAATGATTTGTAGAGTTGTGGTTATGGTTCATATGCCCCACTAAAATTCATGTTGAAATTTAATCCCCATTGTGAGTTATTAAAAGGCTAGAAATTTAATCCTGGTATGGGATTTGGGAGGTAATTAAGGTTAAATGAGGTAATAGGAGTAGAACTTAACAAATGGGACTCTGCTTTTAACAAAAAAGAGGCAGAGAAACTTTAACTGGTACATTCTGCCTCACCCTGTGATGCCCTACACCACTTTGAGAATCTACAAACAGGCTCCAAAAAAAGTAGAACTTTTTCACTTGCAGCACTTCATCCTTGGATTCCCAGAAACATGAGCTGAAAAAAAAAAACTTTACTCTTTATAAATTACATTTTCTATGGTATTCAGTAATAGCAACAGAAAATGGACTAAGACAATTATGCACACTAAAATTATAGAATGGAAGTCACCAAATGCATTCACAGAAGTTTGAAGGTAAATTTTGACAAAGGAAGGGAGAAATTTGTCTGAATTAGCTAAAGTGGTCACATGAAATCATAGAAACTGTTAACAAGGTTAAAGTTAATAATCTTTTACATTTAGGAAATTTTTTACTTTTCAAATTTTGTACATAAAGTAATAATTTATTAATACCTCTTAAACTTTGTTATTTTAAATTTACATATCTGGATTTATATAGAATGAAATGGCATTGTACCTATATTTTCCTTGTATGTCTTGCCATGATGTTGTTCCCTACTGCCTGGAGTTCATCTCAAACATCCCACTATGCCACATCTCATCCACATTTTTTCATTTGATTCCTCTGTCACTCCAGCAAGTTTTCTCCTCCAGGCTGAGTCCATTATTTGTTCTTGAATTCTGTCTCCCTATGTATAACTTTGCCATTAGCTTTACATCCTACAATGAAGATTATCCATTCATTCTTGCTATCTCCATAATGAGTACAGTGTGTGGCACAAATAACATTTTTCCATAATGGAAGTCCTATGATACTGGTGTTTAGTCAGATTTTCATAACTGTGAAAAAATCCTGAAATAGGTTCGCTTGCTGGCTCGGAGGCGCTCTGACGTGTGGGGGGCATGGAGCCCTCTGGCCGGTAAGGCGCAGAGCGGCGGGATGCGCTGCGGCAATGGCGAGGTCCCAGGCTGGGCGGGCAGGCGTGGTGATGAGCATGGGTAGCCACGGCCAATCCAAGATAGAGGCAGCGGGCTGGAAGGAGAAGTGCTCTTTCAGCAAGTGGCTGTTCCAGAGCCGCCACGCAGGCCGCGGGGGCACGGAGGTCCGGGCCGGTCGCCTTCTTCAGCGCCTTCCATGGGCACCTTCTTGAGCCGCATCCCCAAGAAGCTGTCCAGGCTCTTGCACCTTAGCTCTGAGGGAGCGGCCCAAACCGTGGCGGTCTCTGCAGCTGCTTCCGGACGGCTCCTCCTGCCTCGCCCGCACCGCCCACCTGAGCCGCCAAGCTGGTGCCTGAGTGGCAGGGCTCCCAAACCACCACGGCAACACGTGCTTCATGAATGCCATGATGCAGTATCTCAGCAACACCGAGCTCTTCGCCCAGTACCTGGCGCAGGGCCAGTACCTGGCAGGGCGGCTGGAGCCCTCGCCTGACCCCAGCAGCCCTCGGGATGCAGCGCAAAGGGGCCAGGTCGAGAGGAACGACTGGCCCCAGATGATGCCTGGCATTGCCCACATTGCAAGCAGCTGCAGCAGGGGAGCATCACACTGAGCCTGTGGACTCTGCCTGTTGTGCTCATCATTACACCTCAAGAGGTTTCAACAGGAAGGAGACAGGCGTGTGAAACTTCAGCACATAGTCAAGTTCCTCTTGACTGGCCTCATTGATAAACCCCATCCCTCTGCAGACCTTATTCTCTCTGGTTTCAAGTAACCATAATTCTCTTCGACTTCCATGAGAGCTATTGTTTCAGATTCCACTTGTGACTGAGAATGGGCAGCAACTATCTATGCATGACTTATTCCACTTAATATAATGATCTCCAGTTTCATCCATGTTGCTGCAAATAACAGGATTTTATTATTTTTTATGGCTGAATAATATTACATGAGGTATATGTACCACATTTTCTTTATGCCTCAATCAGTTGATGGACACTTAACTTGTTTACATTTCTTGCAATTAGAATTGTGGATAGTGCTCCTATGAACATGAGACTGAAGATGTAGCTTTGACAAACTGATTTTATTTCCTTTGGTTTTATACCCAGTAGTGGGGTAGTGGGATCACATAGTATATCTATGATTATATTCTAAGGACCCTTCATGTTGTTTTATATAATGCCTATACTTACTGACATTCCTAGCAATAGTATGCAAGGATTTCTTTTTCTCCAAATCCTCTCCAGAACACATTATATTTTCTCCTTTTGATAAGAGCCTTTTTTTTAATGAGGTGAGGTTGATAATCCATTATGGTTTTGATCTGCATTTCCCAGTTTTTTAGTGATGCTGAGTTTTTTTGGTTGTTTTTTGTTTATTTGTTTGTTTTAACCCCTTACTAGAAGAAGAGTTAAAACTGTTTATCCCATTCTGATTGTTGTCTCTTCATTCTGGTGAGTGTTCCCTGTGCTGAGCAGAAGAGTTTTAGCTTGATGTAATCTTATTTGTTTGCAGAAGTTTTGTAGTTTGATGTAATTTTATTTGTTTGTTTCCTGTACTTTTTTTTTCTTGTTCAAAAACTCTTGCTCTCTATTATTGCTCTGAATAGTTTCATTGTGTAAGGCTTATATTTAAATTTTTAATATGCTTTTAGGTGATTTTTGTAAGTGATGAGTTATAGGGTTTTAGTTTCATTCATCTGCATGTGGATAGCCAACATTCTCAGACCCATTTTTGGAAAACACCATACTCTCACCAAGGTGTGTCCCTTGCACTTTTGCTAAACTTCAGTTGATTGTAAATGTGTGGCTTTACATTTGGACTCTCTGTTTAGTTTCATTGTCCTATGTGTCTGTGTTTATATGCAAGTACATTGTGCTTCTGATGACTACAGTTCTGTGGTATGTTTTGAAGTCAGGTAGTGCAAGGCCTCCTGCTTTGTTCTTTTTGCTCAAGATGGCTTTAGCTATTCAAAATTTTGTCGTTTCATGCAAATATTAGGATTTTTTTCTCTAGTTTTGTGAAAAGCATCATTGATATTTTGATAGGAATTTAATTAAATTTGTAGATCATTCGGAGAAGCATTAGCATTTTAAAAATATTGATGCTTCTACTCTATAAACACAGAATATTTTTACAATATTATGTTATATGACAATTTGACTTCCATTTTTCCAATTTTGAGGTCCTTTCTTTCTTTCTCTTGTCTCATTGCCGTGGGTAGAACTTCCAATACTCTGATGGATAAAAACAGTGAACTCAGGCATACTCCTCTTGTTCCCAACTTAGTGAGAAAGTTTTCAGTTGTCCCCAGTCGGTATGTTATATATTGTCTTATTATAAATTGCTTTTATCATGTTGAGCTATGTTCTTTTAAAATATTTATTTATTTATTTATTTACATTACAATTCTTTTATTATTATTATCAGTTGTTCAAAACATTACAAAGCTCTTGACATATCATATTTCATACATTGGATTCAAGTAGGTTCTTCCTATATGTAATATGGTGGAACTTTTACCAGGAAGGAATGTTAAATTTTATCAAAGGCCTTTTATTCTTCTGTTGAGATTACCTAATGGGTTTTGTCCTTCATTCTTTTGATATAGTATACAATAATTACATATTTCCAAATCTTTAACCATCCTTGCATCGCTGAGATAGATCCCACTTGGTTGGAGTATGCTGATGGGTTCATTTGTTTGTGTTTGGTTGAGAATCATTGCACCTATGCTCATCCAGAATATTGTCCATGGTGTGTGTGTGTGTGTGTGTGTGTGTGTGTGTGTGTGTGTGTGTTGTGCCCTTGTTTAATTTTGGTATCAGAGTATGCTTGTCTCAGAATGTTTTTGGAAGTGTTCTCACCTCTTCATTTTCCAGAATAATTCAAGAATTATTTGTATTTATTCTTCTTAAATGTTTGGTAGAATCAGCAGTAAAGTCATCCTATCCTGGGCTTTTCGAATATGAGCTACTTTTATTACTGATTTAGTATTATTGTTCTCCTCAAGTTTATATTTCTTCATGATTATATTATAGTAACAATTTAAGTCCAGGAACTTATCTTAGGTTATTAAATTTGTTAACAATAATCTCTAATGGTCTTTTGTATTTTTTGTTTTTTAGGGTCTAATCCATTTCTTTTCATCTCTTTTTATTTGTTGGTATCATCTCTTTTTCTCAGTTAATCTGGATAAATTTGTCAATTTTCACTATCTTATTGAAGAACCAGATTCACAGATTCATTTCATTGATCTTTTATATTTTTTAATATTTTTAAGTTATTTATTTATTGATTGATTGATGGTGTCATTTATGTTCATGTTGTTGTTCTGTGTGTGTGTGTGTGTGTGTGTGTGTGTGTGTGTGTGTTGAGGATCAAACCCATGGCTTCAAATACACTAGAAAAAGTGTTCTGCTACTGAGCTGCATCCCCAGCCCTGTGTGTAAACCTTTATTATTTCTTAGATTCTACTAATTTTGGCTTTGGTCTTTCTGTTTTTCTATCTTGAGATGTAGTGATATACTATACACTTGGAATCTTTCTTTTTTCTTGATTTAGGTGTTGGTTGCTATGAACTTCCTCCTTGGTACAGGTTTTGTTGCATCCTATAGGTATGTGCGTTCTCCATTGATTTTTAAAATTTTTCTTCTCAATTTCTTCCTTGATTCATTGGTTATTCAAGAGTAAGTTGTTTAATTTCATGCATTGTATATTTTCCATAGTTTTTCTCGTTATTGATTTCAATTTTTATTATATTTTTATCAGAAAAGATATCAATATGATTTCAGATTTAAAATCAAACTATGTTTGTGCCTAACTTTCCAGATAAACTCTAAGGATGCTGCTTATTTGCTCTGGGCCCATGGCCACCTATATGGTACAGATATTCATTCAGTGCAGGAATCCTCAAGGCTGTGGGCCACCATCAACTATACCCTTTCATTGTATAAATGCCATATCATCATGTCTGTCTTCCACTGTGTGGTCCTCCTTTCATCTGGCACTGATCTTCCATGTTGTTCCATTATTATTTGATGCTGAACGTACTGCAGTTGAGGATGCCCACATTTCTGCCATCAGCACTAATGATTAAGAATATGGCCTACATGCGCTTGCATCTGTCAGTAGAACACCTTATATATTTAATCTAACGAACCCTAATTTACTCTTCTGAAATAAACAAAAAAAATCTTGTAAGTAACTTAACGGTTTTGTTGAACTGACACATGTTTATACTGTAAACCAGGATTCCTATATTGTGGTGATTTATTGCATCACAGATATCTTCCCTCACATAGCATCTGTGATTTAAAATGATTAGTTTTTTTCTTTGTAGAATTATCTAAATATGCAGGATCTGAATAAAAATATTTAAAGCATTATGTGACATTGGGGTAATTGATAATTGGATGCTTACACCTTGGTCGGAATATTAAATGTTAGAGGTACTGTGGGTCTACTAAATATAAATAAAAGAGCTGACTTCGGCTAACGACTCACTATTTTATGACTGTACTTGGAGAAAAGCGCCCAGTCCATAATATAAAATCAGCCAACAAAGCATTTTCGCTATGATTATTCCAAACCCCAAAGCTATAGGCCAATGCATTTTTAAAAAGTTTCCTTGTTATTTATTTATTTTTAAACTTCTTTGGAAAGCGTCAGAGTCCATGGAAAGCAAGATACTTGTAACACATTCTAATGAATCATCTAAACAGCTTTAAAAAAAATCAAGGCTACATGCCAGTGTTTAAATACTTTTAAAACACACCTTCCCTTTATAGGGAAGATAGGAGGGAAGGAAAATAAAACAGGGAGAAGTATGGGAGGGAGAGAGAAAATTTCCTGATATATTTTTTTTCTAGCATAGAAGCAATTATTTGAATACAATAAAATATTTAGGAAAAAAAATTGGAAAAAGCACCTATTATTTCACATGCAACTGATCATTCTGTTATTTGCATTGATTTAATATTTTTGTACCTTGTGAACTTAAGAGTTTAGGCTTAAAAGTGAACAGTTTTACAAAAGTCTAAGTACACAAATGTTTATTTTAAAATAATTTATATGGGCTGGGGATGTGGTTAAGTGCTAACGCGCTTGCCTGGCATGTGTGCGGCCCGGGTTCAATTCTCAGCACCACATACAAACAAAGATGTTGTGTCTGCCGAAAACTGAAAAATAAATATTGAAATTCTCTCTCTCTTTCTCCCTCTCTCTCTCTCTCTCTCTCTCTCTCTCTCTCTCTCTCTAAAGAATAAATAAAATAATTGATATGTGATGATATAGAATAAGATCAGTGAGTCTGTTTGGCCCCACATTCACCAACATTAATCATTGCTTTCCTCCACCTTTGTGGCCACATTCTCCAGAAAGTGACATATTTATTTTACAATTTCCCTATGTTCACAGTCCATAAGACTTTTTTCTCATAAAATGATCTTTGCATTCCTTGATACCCTTTACCTTCTCTGTCTTCACCTTAGATTCCACCCATCCTTTCCTAAATTTACATATTCTCTCTTTATTAAAAAAATATATTTTCCCCATGGATTTCCAAACTTTGTCTTACCTTTATACTACAGTGGTGTTAAAAGTGAAACATCAGTGGAAGAACAAATTTATAAGAAGCTCAACTGTTTTTATATTTTCCTGTGTCGGGTTTAGCTCTTGCTGAGTTGCACACCATCTGTAACTTCGGTTTGAATGTCTATGAGCACATTCTCTGCAGTTGAGAATGAGCCTCTTAATTAATCAAGGGCTCACTTGCTTTGGTGTAGCTGCACAACTTTTCCAGAGCCCTAAGTCCAGCTGGGTTTTGCCCCTTGCCAGGTTTGCGTTGAGAAATGAATCACAGGTGCTTATTCTTTCAAATTCTACCTGTAAAGCACCATTATTCATTCTAAAAACTAAGCTAAACTATTTTTCTTTCTTCCAAACAAATCTACATAGGACAGTTTTTCCAAATATTTGGAAGAGTTATTCTCCCAAATAGTTACAACAATTTCATGGTTATTTTCCAGCCTTCTATTTGTCTACTAACCTCTTTTTATGCAATTCCAAAAGTTGTTATAGCAGCAACAATGTACTTCCAACTACTGGTTTCTGTGGTAGATTTCTCTATGTAACATACCATCTCAAAAATTCTGTGTCTCTCAGAATCATTTATCTCTCATGCAAGTTTGGGTTGACTTAGGTCAGATGGTCTAAGATGAGTTCAATTTGGAGTCTCTGAGACAAGTTATAGATATACTCAGGAGTGGCTCTTCTTTTAGTGTGAGCTCAGACCCATTCCAAGTTTGTTAAATCGGGACCTCACACTGGTCAATAGGATCTTATGGAAAAGACAGAACTATTCAAAGGCAAGAGGAATTAGACACATATTCTTATCTTCATGGTAAACTACAGATTAGCACTGGAAAGTTTGGATGACTTTTGCCAAGTGATCCACATTTAAGAAGCTGAAACCTCACTAGGGTAGGGTAAACTATTACTCACTATTTGGAAGTAGACATGGGGGGAAGGGAGGACTATAATTTATTATGGTGGAAGGAAAGACTGCTAATGATTACTGGGGAAAGGCAGAACTCTTGGAGGCCGATAGACATATTCTGCAATTGGAACAGAATTTTTGTTATTTTTGCAGTGCTACACCCAACTGTCAGCTTTGAGACTATGTTTGGTTTTTAGAAATTTATTGCTGAGATTGGAAATATGAATTCAAGCATCCAGTACAATTTTTAAGTTAAGGACATTATATAGAAAAAAATCAACATACTTAATATTTATTTGGTTATATTATGACTCAAGCCCAGTGCCAAATATTTTCTGTATATTATACCATTTACTAAAAAGCCTGTGCAATAGATTCTACCTCTGCCTCCCTTAGGTTTTTAAGAAGGGTATTGATTTCTGCCATTCTTTCTTGGTAGTTATACTACATTTCATTTTCTATTTGGACTGCAAGGTGAAAATATAGAGGATTCCATTTGGTCCGAGTTTTTTTTTTTTTTTTAATTTACAAATGTTGTGGTCTACAAGACAGATTTTGTTGAAGTCAAAAGTTTAAAAAAAATAGTAAAATGACTCTTTGAAGAGATTAAAGCTATTAATTTTTTTTCTTTAATGAAAACAGGTCTATTAAATTTTTAAATAGTCATAATTTTTATTTTTTTTCTTTTTAGATGGACACAGTACTTTTATTTTTGTTTATTTGTATGTGGTGCTAAGGATCGAACCCAGGGCGTCGCATGTGCTAGGCAAGTGCTCTACCACTGAGCCACAACCCCAGCCTAAAAAGTCATTATTTTAATAGCATTTAAACATGTTTATTTTATAGACTGATAAATATAATAAAATCAATTCAACAGGTAATATGAATATGTACAATTTATTTAGTTTTAATTTGCCTAACACCATGTGCATTTCAAACGGTTTCTAATTTGGGAAGTATATACTGCTTGTAGATCTCACGCCTCTTCCTCAGTAGGCTCTCATAACCCTTTTATTATAAGATATAAAATTGAAAAATAAGGTGAACCTTCAGAAAATACTTTGTTTGTAAAGTCTCTACAATTCAGGCTCTAACTTTAATTCCTTATAGATCTTCCTACATTTAGTGAGTTTTTCAAGGGCAACCCCTGTGAGAGAGACCCAAAGTTTAATTTATCTTCTTTAAAAATGATAAAGTACCTTCCACAAATCAAAGACGCTCTTTGCCTTCTAAGTAACCACTCACAACTCTATATGTTTCATCAATTTATCAGAAAAATATACCTCTCAACTTACATGTGATGAGCAATCAAATAATCCATCATTTTTTATTTGCTGCATCTGTATAAAATGGAGTTAATGAATAGAATATTAATTACAAAAATGTTTTTAATATTTATTTAGTCTCATAGTCTTCAGGTGCTATGCCAAATATTTTATATTCACTATGCCATTTACTATAAAGTTGATAAGGCATATCTATATGTCTTTCTATGTATATAGGGAAACAGAGATATATTATACCTGTGTTTTGCTTCCAAAAATGCTGAGGTTTTTTTCTCGGTGGTAGGGTTGGGAGTTACCAGGTATTGAACTCAGGAGCAAATGAGGAAGACTTGCCATATTACCAGACATAAGAAAGACAGAGCTTTGAATCAGACCAGGGATGTAGGTGCGTAGTTGACACTCAGAAAAACAACACTCAATTCAATTTCCACCACAGTGTAGTTTTCTATGTGCAAAACAACCAGATATTTGACCAGACCTTTTTCCTGGTGATTAAATCACAGCTAATTTCTCTGTATGTCGTCTTTGGTTTGACTGAACATCATACCTAGTTTCCAGTATCTTTTAGCCCTACAAATTAATAATGACCAAATTTAGGAATAAAAAGCACCAGCTCTAAGCAATTAACATCATTGTTCATGAAATCATATAAAGTTGTAACTTTGAAAAGTTTTTGACAATAAAGCATATCCTGTAAAGAAAGTTGCAAAATATTGACCTTGCCATTGACACAATATGGAGATCTTCTGTGAAGTATATAATATCAATGATCTGGAACTATAGTCTATTACTAGGCTAATTAAAAACAAATGCAGCATCCCAAATTTTATTTTCAGTTTTCCTTTTTATTTTCACTTGCATAGACTGTTTAAAGATACATGTTTGCTAATACATAATTTATGAACCAGATAGAATTTTTCACACTGGACAAAATATTAAATTTCAGTTAGAATTTTCAGATAGTTCACAAAATTTCATAAGTGAATAATCAATATAAAATTGATTAACAGTTTATTTACTTATTTTTTTACACATTGAGTTTATTATTTGCTTTTCAGGCTGAGACAAGTTGTATAAATAGACTCAGAATTATTGAATTTTAGTCAACAATACTTTCACGTTACTGTAGAGCAGTCTATAGTGATTGATATAATTCATGCAATGAATGATAAAAATTGACTAAATTTGATGGAATTGTCCCTTTGACCTTCAAAACAATCATTCTTAAAAACACAATGAATGGTGAAGTCTCCTACTGTTTGCTAGCAATCTAATGTTATTAATGCAGTTATTCATAATACAGATATCCATTTGTGTATCTGAAAGATTGAAAACAATCCTTCTTACCAAATAATAAAGAATATAGGAAGAAATTTATAGCCTGAGTATTAATATATCATATGATGACATGGGCAAAGTGAACTTCTGAAGTTTTATTTTTGTCTGTATTTTATTTTACTTAAAATAAATTTGAATGATTTAAGAATTATTGTTATCAGATAATTAAAATTATGATATAATGATAATGATAAATTAGCCAAGGGCTTATAATGATATTTGGAAATCTCTAGTTTGAAAGTTAAAAACCATAGAGTCTAACTTCTGCATCTAAATTTTATTGTTGTCATTGTTATTATTGATTTATCCCTTTGATAAAAAAATAGATCTCTAGTCTTCACAAACGAAAAAGGTCATGGCCTCTATACATCAGGAAGTTCAAAGCTTTGGGTTTTTTTGCAGTTTTGTCCAACATGAATGCACTTAGACATATCCTTTTGTATTACTAAATTATCAGGTGTTGCAACATCTAGAAATGAGCATTTGCATAGCTGTTACTTGGTATAATATCAATATGCATACTTTTTTTTCATAAACATCTAATTGGCCAACTCACTAAGTGAATTTCCTCTTAGTATTTTGTTCCTTCTCTCAGGCTGTGTGCCTGTACCTGTCATGTGTCCAACTCAGTGCTCTGCCCTCCCACTTCCAAAGAGGTAACTTGGTGATTACAGTATGTTGTGATGGTCTAGTTTCTGCTCATTGATTTTTGAAGAAGATTACACAGAGTGCTGGGAGATTGGTGTCTTGAAGTCCAAGTATAAATGGCAGAGAAACAGGGAAAAGCATGTAAATGAAGAGGCAGGGCCCAGGAGGTGCATCCCAGGCAGGCTGGTGGAAAACTAGCTCCTGTGGTTTGTCTTGAGGACAGAATGAATGGTGCACCAAGATATAAAATGCAGAAGTGTGTGTTAGAGGGTCGGTAAGGGTCTCCTTTTCGCAGTATGAAGCCACCTGTTGACTTGCTCCCTCCAAAAACAGATAAAATTTAAAACAATACAAGAGTCATCGAGCCTGAAAATTTGTGTCATTGTCACTGATGAGATACATGAGATCAAGTCACTTTTGAGAAAAGTAAATGGGGCATCGATAGAAGAAAAGGTGTTTGCTGAGAAGCCAAGGACATAGTTCTGTGCTATACCTGGTACAAAAGCATGTAGTGTGAGAAGATCATAAAATTGGTCCCAACCCCCTTACCCCATGGTCACATGAGGAAAGGAAATACAATATGCTTATTATTAGAGATGTGTCCACAAATCTGCTATAAAAGATGGAGAAGGAGGAGGAGGGGAGGAGGAGGAGGGGAAGAAGAGGAAGAAGAAGGAGGAGGTGGAGGAGGAAGAGGAGAAGGAGGAGGAAGCACTTGTTAAAGGGGAGGTTACTTATTGACTCCATACATATTTGTTACATGGTTTGTGAAAATAAAAAAAAATGTTTTATGAAGATATCACTAGAGTAATGAAACAGGGACCCTTGCAGAAATAACTGATCTGAGACTGAGAATGTAAAACAAGATGAGCCTGTAGCATCTTCTAGTAAGAAAGTGCTAAAAAAAAAAAGGTATAACATGAGCCAACGGAAAGTGTTCTCAAAGGTAGGAGTGGGAAGATTTGACCCCAGACAGTGAAGTATTATTGGATCATAATAAAGATATTAAATTAATACCCATGAGTCCATACTTATAAATGATTGAACAAATCAATGATGGATAATGAACCCATCCCTTATGCAGAACTCCAACAGTTCACATAGGAATTGCCTCCAGTACAAGTATGCAGCTTCTGATGGGTCCCCATGAGTTGAGCAAGGTGCCCTCCTCCAAGAAAACGAAGCCGTGACTCCGCCATCACTCAGGCAAGGAAGGAAGCCACATCAACAGGTGTCAGGGACTTGACCAGGGGCACTGCAGCCACAGGCCAGGGAAGCGCAGCGGGATGCCTTCTGTCTTCCTCCCTTCAGTCAGGATCCCAGTACAATGGGGCAAACAACAGACAAACCACAGTGACCCCTACCCCATACTGTCAAAGTCCCTGTGAGCAAGAAAATTTAGAGAAATGCAATTGTCAAGGGGAGCTGACAGAGACAGTTAAAAGCCACATGGAACAGAAAAAGGACGTTTTCCTTTCGTATCTTTCTGTTTTCAAAAATGCAACAATGAATATAAAAGGGAAAAAATCTTGTCTTAATACGTGTACATTAATTTAGTATATGAGGGAGTAACTGCAGTAGTGTTCCATTGAATTTATAGGAAACCAGCCATATTGTAGTAAAAAGAGTAACACAGAGAAGATCAATGAAATTGTCCATATTATAGTCAGGCTGCTTGGGGGAGAAAATCAGACATTGTTCAGGGAAAAGAGAGCAAATCCCCGAGTTTCTGTTTAGGTCACTCTTCCTTCTGCATTTAGACCCTCCTTAATTATCTGAATATATGCCTGATTTTAAATAATTTAGATTGAAAAACTACCTACAGTGTTTGTTATTTTATGTTAAGTAGCTAATAGAATATTTGCCATATCCACTCTATGATTATTTAATGAATCAAACCAGAACAGTACAAGAGTATCTTATAGATATTTCTATGACAAACTGATTTTATTTCCTTTGGAAATAGACCCATGAATGCAACTGTTGAATCATACAGAAATTCCATTTTTTTAATTTTTAAAGGAGGCTTCATTCTGTTTTCAATAGTGCAAAAGTGTACTGATTCACATCCCCAAAAACAATGCATAAGAATTCCCTTTACTCCACATTCTCACCAATACTTGTTATCTTTTGATTTTTTTTTATATTGGCCATTTTAATGGGTATGACATGATAATCTCACCATGAACTTGATTTGCTTTTTTTTTCTGGTGATAGGAATATTGAGCATCTTTATAAATACCCATTGATCATTTATTGAAGCTTTTTCTTACATCATTCACAAAAATCAGCTCAAAATGGATTAAAAATTAAAATTTAAGACTTGAAACCATAAAAGCCCATGAATTGGTCTTGACATTGCTTTCCTATGACACCAGACGCCCAGGCCACCAAAACAGAAATAATCAAGTAGAGCTGTGTCCATATGAAAAGTTTTGCACAACAAATGAAAGAAACCACACAAAATGAAAAAAAAAGCATCCTGTGTAAACGTTTTCAAACCATATAATCCAAATATATAAAGGAAATCATACAATTGAATGGCCAAAAAATGACAAAGCCATACTAAAAATGGGCAAAGGACTTGAACAGACATTTTTTTTTTCCAAGGGAGAGGAAATAATTTGTGTTGGAAAACCTCAATACACTCTTAGAGATTGAGATCAACGGAGAACAACACAAACAAGAGGTTACAGTGAGTATCAAATGTTCATAAAACCTTTTCTTGAATTAGATATTGTAGTTGTTATTTTGTTGTTGTTATTGTTACTTTTGTAGCACAATATCTACCCTGTACTTTCTGAGAGATGTGAGTGTTCTGATTTCCCCAGAGTTTGCTGAAGCCAGTTCAGTATATGCTGAGTTTATGAGATGTTGAGTGAAATCCAGGAAAGCTGCTGACACTGCAAACTGATGATATTTGTGGTGTGCTGACAATATGATTCACTCTTTTAGGGACTGGGAAGTGGCTGCCTGCTGTTCTCCCCTCCCGTGAGAGGATGTGTGGAGACTTTAAAAGATAGAATCCAGTTGATACAGCAGCTTCAGATTTAGCTGCAGATTTCTTTTGACCTCTGTGTCTGTGTCTCCCGATCCTCAATGTTTTATTCAGTTCACTTGCTCTTCATTAACCTTGTAATATCTACTTTACCAGCACAATAAATTGATGCTCAGAGCCTGATATTTTAGTATTTAACGCCCATTCATTTTTCACAATTTAGAACAAATTTATAATATTTGGATTTCTGGATCTGGATTCTAATTTACAGAAATTTTCACTAAATTTTAGAAAGCTCAATGCCACATGGACCAGAAAAAGGACGTTTTCCTTTTCTTTCTTTCTGTTTTTAAAAGTGCAAAAATAAATATAAAAGGGGAAAAAATCTTGTCTTATTAGGTGTACATTAATTTTTCTTACATCTGTGTTGCAATTTTGATTACGATCTCATTTTCCAGTACTTTATACAACAAATTTTAAATTTCTTTACCAATTATTAAATAGAAGTATTGAATTCATACATGAATTACTTTTGGAATTAAGTATTACCTTGGCACCAGAATTTAGAAGTTTGTTAAAGATCTTTGTCAAATTTGGTCTTCTAAGTATGATGTGAGGATGTTTCTAAATTGTGCAGTCTGATTTCCTGGGTGAACTTCTCTGTGTAGAATTCAAAGATGTTTGCTATTTTTTCCTACCTGGATCCATCTTGTTGTTCTTTGTATACAACAGTAGGAACTTGTTAATTTGCTTTTCTTTCCCAGAGTTTATTGCTCATCCATTTTATGCCATCAAAATTATGTTCACTCTCCTGTGGCTATCACTTTCTAATTCTAGGTTTGATTGAAAACAGATTCCCAAGGAAAACTAACACCATGGTAATAAATAAATAAATAAATAACCCTATTGTATATTAACAAGTTCTTACAAAGTTTCTTCAGTTTTCAAGGCATAACACAGCAGGCCTTTGTAAATGTGTATGATTAAAAAGTTAACATGTTATAATAAAAAGGAGCTTCATTTACATATTTTTAATATTCTATAACTTCAACTACTATGTGACCTCCGTATTTAATATAACTGGCTATTTTTTTTTTTTTTTGGAAAATGAGTATTCAGCCAATTCAACAGTATAATAAATTTGCTTTAGTGTGGAAATCAATTTCTAAATTAAAATTATAACAATTTCCATGACAACAGTAGCTGTTGCCAACAGATGCATTTAGGGAAGGACTACTAAATGGAAATTTGCATTCTTCATTATAATCTCTTGTACCTATGGTTTATTTTAAAAAAATACAACTATGCATGGTTAGCCCCTTTGGTAATGTATACATATGATAGCTGGATCTTGGGTGTATAAAAATTGGGATAGAAAAACAGCAATATTTTCTATATTTATTCTCAATAAATTAAAAATGGGTTGCTCTGGGGAGTTCACTTTGAAAAAGCAAAACAAATAAATGTTTGTATTACTGAAAAACAACAGAATACAGTATAATCTATGAAGAAGACAATTTTAGGAGATAAGATCCTTTCTGAAGAATTGTTGAAACTTTTCCTATATTGATTAGGGAATATGCAATTTGGAGTCTTGCTGTATATGTTTCACCATCCAGTGGCAATGCTTAGAAGTGTGCATCTAAGGACCATCAAAGTGGTTTTGCATTTATATCCTTCTTTCCACATTTGTACTTAGAGAAATTAATTACATTTTTTGCTGTGTGTGTAGTACCAATTACGTGGACTATTTTAAGACAGATTTCACTTTGTCTCAGTTTTTAAATGATTCATTTTAAGATTGTTGTATTCTCAGCTTTTAAAACTCTAATTTCTTTGAATGCCTTTCACAAATAGGTTGAATTTAAGAATGAAGATAACGGATGCCTTAAAAAGAGTATTCCATGTTTCCTATAAAGGTATGCTCAACAAGTTATGTTTCAAAAAAACTCTGAACCTGACTTTGGTTACATCTTTAAGGAGAACATGATTTTTTTTTTGTAAAAGTGAAAAAAATTAAAAATATTTAATCTATTATAAAATCATACAACACACATGCATGCACACACATACAGGAGATATATTCTTTCCTCTAATGAATTGAGTGATCAATGCTATACTAAATATTCAAAACTAGCTCTTTAGTTACAGAGCTAATATACTGTCTCAAATTCTGAAATATGTAAAATACTATATTTTCTCACACATACGATTTTACATTTTAGTCATGAACCATCCCACAAGTGCTATCTATGGTTGAAGCAATTTTCACTTAATGCACATCTGACTTCATTAATGGGCAGGCACCACAACCTCCTGGTAAAACATTATCTGAAGAACAGTACATCTGCAGCCAGATAGGTAAAGAACAAACAGTGAGGCCCTAGTTTTTTAAGAGTCTATAAAGGGACAAAATAAAGGGGTGATATTTCTCCCCAAAATTGGATGCTTACTTCACATTTAACTCACTAAACCATAGACATGAATTTATGAGACTTGATTTAAATCCAACTAACATGAAATCTATTTTTTTTCTTTCCTTTTTAATTTTTTTTTTTTTGTACCAGGGACTAAACTCAGGGGCACTCAACCACTGAGTCACATCTCCAAAACTTTCTGTATTTTATTTAGAGATAGTGTCTCACTGACTTGTGTAGGGCCTCTCTAAGTTGCTTAGGCTGGCTTTGAACTCAAGATCTCCCTGCCTCAGCCTCCCAAGCCGATGGCATTACAGGCATGCACCACCATGCCTGACCAAAACCCATTTTCTTTACAAAGCTCTCTCTCTTTTACGTGTGTGTACGCGCACGTGCATGTGTGTGTGTGTGTGTGTGTGTGTGTGTGTGTGTGTGTGTATAATTTAAATTTCTGTGTAAGAAAGAAAACACTTTTTTTCATTGTTGCTGACTACTATGATCATCGTATTATCAGCAAATTTGTGCCATCTGTTTATCTAATTGGAAATTTAAGAATTACTCAAACTCTGAACTTTATTTTTAAACTTTTGTTAACTTTGAAGCATATTCCCATTATTCCAATGAGAATAGATTCATATTAACATTCTAGCCCATTTTAGTCCCTGTAATGAGCCTAAAATAGCTGCCAGCTTGCAGAGCTGGAATTAATGATAATTAAATGTAACACAAAATGTATTTCCATATTTTGTATTGCTCAAATGATTTCATCTCGGATGTAGTATGATTCTTTTTAGAGATGACTACTTCTATTTAATCTCTTTTCCAATTTTAATTTGAATTTCATATTGTTCCTGACTGTTTAATGAATATTTTGGGAGATGGCCACAGTGTTGTTAATTATACTGGATACTGAGTATAATTAATTCTTTTGGACCCAGAGTCAGCTAGTTAATCGATTTCTGATGAAACTGGAGATTAAACACAGATAGTTCACCTCTTCTTTCCTTCACTTTAATTCTTCTTTCTTTCAACTCAAGGAGACGTGTTTGGGAGGTCACTGCTGGCAGGTCAATGGGGAGCTTCTGCCAACAGATGTTGATAGATGGTGATCTTTCCCATCAGGGTGCCTGAATAATGATTTCTGAAAATGAAGAATTTTTACTTGTAGTTATTGAGAAGTAAAGACACTATTATCATTTATGATTCGTGCTTATGTTATTTATAATTTTCTATTAACAATAGGATCTTGTAATCACATAAAACTGTTGTTGGCATGGCATGTCTATCGTGGAAAGGTAGAAGCAAAGGTTTGCTGTGTTCTCAAATGCTTTCCCTACTGTATAGCATCCGCTATATTTTAGTTATTAAATTATGAGGGTGAGACTAATATTTTAAAGAATTCCAGACCTTTAGTATTATTGATAAATGCAGTAACATATGTAGTTGTTTGCAATTTTCAATATTATGTATAAGAGCATACTTTATCTTGACATCATAAAATGCCTTAAAAACTAAAATAGGATGGGAGATAGAGTAGGTAATGAGTTAACACCATTTTTTTAAATCAAGGAATAAATGTTAATTTTTTTTCATAGTTTTTGTATGTGAGAGAAAACTTTGAAATATGTTCTTTACTAACTATAACATCTCAATAATGATGTCCTTAAATAATAACATTGCCCAAAGGAATGGAGTTGAGTGAACTATTACCTTATACTCAATACATTTATGTTGCTTATGTGATTTTTCCTGAATAAATTCCTGTAAATCAGAAAGTGGATTCTTCTGTGTTCTTCTACTAGCTTTATAATATTTGCATTATTCCAGAGAATTCTGGGAAAGTCAATGAACTCACAATCAAATATTTAGTACAAACCTACTGGGTTAGTTTTATGCTCCTATATCACAGTACCACAGACTGGGTAATTTATAGACCGAAACTTAATTCTCACAGTCCTGGAGGTGGGGAAGTCTGAGATTCAGGCACTGACAGGTCTGTTTTTATTCAGGGACTGTTTGCACATCCAGGATTTTATCTTAAATCATCAGATTTCTGAAGAGGTATGAAAAAGTCTTCCTCACATGGTAGAAGAGCAAAAAGGAGCAAACCCACTCTCAGCGCACGTTTTGAAGCAACACTAACCTGTTCATGGGAGAGGAACTTTGAGGATGTAAAATGCCCGCAGCAGTCTCACTCTCTACACTGCGGCACTGGCACTTAAGTTGCCACTTGTGTTCTGGTGGAAGAAGCACTCACACCACAGAAGGTGAAATCCTTGCAAAAGGGTCACTGAACTTGCAGTGGACCACTAGTTTCCATGACAAAGATTCATATTGTGAAGACATTCATGACTAGCTTGATTTTAAGAAGTGGTTCGATGTGCATAGACAGACCATTGGACAGCATTTCTCCTGAATCAAATCAATGTAGTTTGAATTTTCACAGCTGCTTTTCAATGAGTAAGCATCCCCTGAGCTCAGCTGATGCTATCAGGCAATGAAATCTTTCCATTTTCATAAGAACATGAACTGTATTCTAGACATCAAAGAATTGGAAGAGAAATCAAAACACGTGCGGTGAATTTTATCATGTGAGTTTATATTTCAAAAGCAAACCGGCATATGTCTCCTCATTTTAATGAAGAAGTTTTAAATGGAATTTGATTTGCATAAGCTAAATCAAATGGTTTAATGTGCAAATCTTATCTCTGTACATTTTTCAAGTTAAATACACCATGCACTCTTATATGAAATATTACAACACGATTAAAATAGCTGTAATTATATTGCCCTTTTTTTTCAGGTGATTATACTTGGCTTGCTGAGATAGTTCCTATTAATATATTAATTTATTTTATGACTGAGAAACATTTATAAATTCCCAAATCCTCTACCATTTGCCCATTGCAATGTGAATCTGTCAATGCACAACACTAGTTTGGCCTGGCTTTTATTATCTGATAGACATGATATTCCTCAAATACTTTCCCAAATCTCCATTTTTCTTGCTAAACTAATAAGAATAAAACAACAACTCTTTCTAGTATTTCTAAAGCCAAAATAGCTGGTTTAATGGGAAGGGGGACAGAGGGTAAGTGAACTATTGAAAAAAGATTCTGTGTAGATCTGAAAAATAGAATCTCCAAACTGCAAACCAAACAATCTTCAAGGCTGGAAGTTGATGTATTATGGGCAACAGCTGTGATCAGAGAGAATCTGTAAAACATGGACTCTCAGATGTAGAAGAATCCCTTCTGCACTCACTGTCTTCAGTCCTCTTTAACTTTTAGGGTCGATGTTCTCCTCAGGTTACTTGTCCATTGAGGGATGGCAGTATCTCACCCTTTGAAATATATAGCTTTTTTTCCGATGTTGGAAGGAAGAATTCTACTGTCAGGAAGAGGGAAATGAGGGCTGCCAGTACAGGCGGTGGCTGTTGGAGTTTGTGGATGATCAATGTGACATGTGCTCACGTCTCTCTCACTCAGAAGGTTCCCTGGGTATGGGAAGGGACATGTCCTCATCTTTCCCAGGAAAGGCAGTGAATCCTGGGGAATGTGGGTCAGTCTCCTCCATCCTCCTGCCTGCTGGATGGGTGGGAAGGAGAGGTAATTTACCCCCAGCAGGCATGTGTCATTTCTAAAGTATGCAATGTCACACTTCTGGAAAAAGGCAGAGCTCAGAATTGAACCCAGAAAGCTTGGGCCAAGAAACCTGGAATTTAACAACTGTGTCATGATTCTTATTCATGAGAGGCAGACAGTGTATCCTGTCTTACAGATTTCAGGATTTAAAAGTCCATACCTCTTATACAGTGGATAATATAGGCTAGGTTCTAGCAGACCAACATCAAAACAATGTACATTCCAGTCTATCCTTCCCAGACTTATATCCTGCCGCTTTTTTCAATACCACTTGCTATCATATATCATATTCGTAAATAACATAAGAATTTCCAAAATAAAATTCTTTCTTGTGTATTCTCTCCAAACACCAGGTGTCCCAATTTCCTTGAAATAATGTTTGTTTTGAAGTATCTTCTACAAGGAATTTCCTCTGTGAAAATTTGGATTACTGCAACCTTTTAAAATCCTTTCTTTCTCTGTGATACCACAATAATGTAAAAATTTTCATGCAGCCCATACCACACTGTATAATGAATGCTTTAGAATTTCATGAATTTCTTAAAGTAGTGGTCAGGTTTATCTATCATTGTCTCCACATGATCGTGTATGCATGTGCTTGTGTGTGTGTGGTGGTGGTGGGGGGTGGTGGTTGCAGAGGATTAAACCCTGCAGTCATACATACCAGAACCCCAGCCCTATCCCCATGAATTCATTAAGTTGCTGGTCAAAGGCTTGTTGAAAAATGGTCTTGCTTTAGAAGAATGTCAAAAATAAATTTGAATTTATTCTTTCATAAATGCATGCTTATACTGTACATGAAAACATGGCTAACTATGAAAAGTACGTACAATCTAGTGAAAGTCTTGGCAAAGGCTGTATTCTGGATTTGTCGATACACTTTGGATTTGTATCTCTGCACAGAGTTACGTGTTTTCTGACTTGGTTTGTCCTTACTCTGCCTTCAGAGAACACCCAATGTCATATGGCCACAGCAGAAAGCAAAGTGTCTCCACTCCCTTAGGCTGCTTTTATAGCAAACTGTTTGTGACAGTTCCCTTGTAAGCATAATAAGGACATAGTGACTTTAATTGAGGACATTAGTAGGATTTATTGACCCACATGTGCTAATGTTAGAATTTAAAGGTCAAGAAGCCACACTATTGACACCAAAATATCAGTTCTATGGATTTGCTGTCAAACACAGGGCCATTTCAGAAAGACAGCTCTAATTCCCCAAATTTTTAAAGTATATTTATTTTGAATTGTCTTCCTCCTTCACAATAAAAATATCAATGTCTTATTTCGTGTTGGTGTTTTAAGAGATGAGAAGGCACAACATATATCCTGAGTAGAATCAGATTTTTGTGGATAAAGCAAGGAAGAACACTTATAAATTTGTGTTTGATATCTAACAATGTTTATATAACGTCCCCATCAGTAGAGGCGATCACCACTCATGACAAGCAACGATCAACATGCACATGCACTCGGTCACAATAAAGCATGTGGCCCTTGTATTTGGTGGTCTTAGTATTGTCAGATGACTCAAGTGACTTCATGGAAACTGTTTTTGAAATAAATGCACTTGAAATTTTGTTTTCTGAAAAATATCAAGAAACAGATGGGAACTCAAAGAGAATAAAGATGTCCATGTTTTCTGAATAGAGTAACCAATGGTCAGTGTAGATTATGGGTTGTGTTACAATCAATTCTCTTAACAGAAAGAGGGATCCTTCCTTTTGGTGATTTGTTTTATGTCAGGACTCTCACTCTTTATTTTCTCTCTCTAAGTAGGAATCTTTAGCACTCTTCATTCCCACTGAGCTCTTTTAAACTTCAGCTTTCTGGCTTCCACTGCCAATTCCAGACTGTGGATATGTCTTCAGACCTGTGGCAACAGATAATCGCGATAATTAATGCATAGTTTTGACATCTGATTTTTCTTACCTTTTGAAGGGAGAACATGAACATAATGCAATGTTATGCTATAAATTCCCACACTCTGTCATGGAGGCACATTTCAATCCCCTCATCAGTACATACTTGCCTGCAGAAAAAAACTCCTAGCTAATATGAACCTGAGCAGAGCACTTTAAAAACCCTCCTATAGCATGAATGTCTCCACCAAAATGTGTGTTGAATCGTAATTACTATTGGGAGATATTTAGAGAGAAGAAACTTAACAATGGTATATGGAGCAGGGACATTTGGAAGGTAACTTAGATTAAAAGAGTTCCTAAGAATGGAGCCCTAACACAATGGCACTTTGGCTTTGTAAAATGAGGAAAGAGCTGATGAGAAGGACAAGGGAACAGCCATCCTATTTCCATGTGGTTGTGTAAGCCTGGCTCCAACATGGACTCGACATAGAGTTTCCACCATCAGGGGGGACCTCAGGAGATGAGGGAGCCGGGTCTTGAATTCCCCATTTGCAGGATCATCAGCAAAACACTCTGATTCTGTACGAACTGTTCTTTCTGTAATAGAAAGTAAACAGACTGAGTCTCTACACATTTCACAGGCTAGTGCAAAAATTAGCAAGTACGAATCCTGTTAATATTATACATATCTCTATTATGGCTAACAATGCAAATCAAATTAAAATGTTGGAGGGTGTTTTCTTAAGCTAACTCAGTCTTCAGAGTCAGAAATTAGATAGAATATAATTCAGGAGTTACTTCCATAGGCAAATATGTTGTGATCATCAGGTGAGAGTACTACATACCTACTCTGTGACAAATTCCTTGGTAAAAATGAGGAATAAATTGTTGAATAAAGCAACCTTCACATACCTACATTTGTCAGAGAGAGGTGTGCATTAACAGGCATTTTCCATATAAGACCTTCACTTTTCACTAGCATTTGATGGTCATTCTATAGGATCAGAGAGGGTAGGCCCTCAGCTAAACATGCAAAAGGCCTCTTGAAGGAAATGATATTCGAATAAGCCAGTGTAAAAATGCATGATGCCAATAAGAATGTATCTGAAATGATCTATGAAAGCTATGGCTTTCAGAAGCTGAAAGTGAATGCTCATCGGTGAATGACTTCAGATGTTTCAGATCCTGAAAGTTAAAAGATTGCAATAATTAGTGCTGTCACTTACGTTTGAAGAGGAATCGTAATCTTCAAATAAATGACACCCAGAACTAAGTGTAAAAATAAATCATTCCTCCACACTCTGTCATGTTCTAATGCTCTTCACATAAAGAAAAAGAGGCCATCATATATAAGAACCATTGTACATATTGATTTAAGTTATATAATTATGGATGATTTTATAAAAACAATCAAAATACCTGTCAAATGTATTTTTTTATTAAAAGATACCTTTAATTGCACTATAATTCACAAATAACTAGTAAATTGTACTTCATAAAATTTTAATCAATCACCTAATTAAGCAACCAAAATTCAATGCATGTACATGATAACAATGGTTTAATTCTGGAGTTCACCATCATTTAGTAGAATATGCCATTTTAAAAGGTCATTTTAATAAATTTGCAGTAAAAAATAATACTTGAGAACATTTTAAGAAGAGTAAAATAAAAATAAAGTGGAAAATACTCAAAGATTTACAATTTTTGTAATGAATATTTTAAAAATTGCTATTACAAATTTGTTTTATTCTTATGATTCAATTATTGAATATTCCATAAACAATGTAAGAAAAAACAGGAAGATGGAAAACAAAACATTTGCTAATAATAACAAGGAGTAGAATATCATGTTCAGAGCTGTTGGGCTAGATCTGTAAACAGTTATTAGACAGAAAAAAGGACTTGACTAAATTATTTATAATATTTGAAATAGATTAGGTGAAATATGTGTGAGGAAACTGTTGTAAAAACTAGACAGTAGATTAATAAAAATAAAATATGAAAATAGTAATGGCAAAACCAAACAGACAAAAATAATTGTCAGTGTAAACTATCTGATCCAACAGTCCACACATTAGAACTGTCTTGTTCACTGCCATGATCCAAGCATGCAGCACCTTGTGTAACTTGTAGCAGGCACTCAATATATGCATAGAAAGGATGAGAGATAACTTTGGAGAAATCATCAAATACAAAAAACAAGCAGATGTATGGTTATCAGCAAAAAAAAATATGATGTACATCATAAATTTTGAGAAAGGAATGCATGCTGTAGAAATAAATAGATAGATAGATAGATAAATAAATAAATAGAAAGACAAAAGGACTTAAAAACAGCATACTACAGTGACAGGCACATCAATGTTTACAGCAGCACAAGTCACAATAGCCAAATTGTAGAATCAAATTAGATGCCCGTTAATAGATGAATGGGTAAAGAAACTGTCATTTATATACACAATGAAATGTTACTCAACAATAAAAGAGAATAAAACCATGGCATTTGTGGGTACATGGATGGAGTTAAACAATAGTACGCTGTGTGAAGTAAACCAATTCCAAAAAACAAAAGGTCAAATGTTTTCTCTGATAAGTTGATGTGAATCTATAATGGGGGGGTGCATGGGATGAGTGGAGAAACTTTGATTTGGGCAAAGGGGAGGGAGAAGCGGGGAGGGGACATGGGGATAGGAAAGACAGTGGAATGATATGGACATCTTTACCCTAGGTACATGTATGATTGCACGAATGGTGTGACCCTACTTTGAGTACAACAGAGAAGTGAAAATTTCTGCTGTATTTGTGTACATGAATCAAAGAGCATTCTGTTATCACATGTAACTGATTAGAAAAAATTTAAAAAATTGAAAAAAAATGAGGTCACTGCCAGGCATGGTGGTCCATGCCTGTAAACCCAGCAGCTCCAGACACTGAGGCTCAAAATAAAAAAATAAAAAGAGGTGAGGAATGTGGCTCAGTGTTTAAGTGCCCCTGGGTTCAATCCCTGGTACCAAAAAACAAACAAAAAATTGATTAACTGACCAATACATTTACTTTGTAATGTCATTAAAATTTCTAGGATAAAATTAATTTTAAAATGGTGCTATAAAGTTATTAAGAACAAAATTGCTTTTTTTTTTCCTTTTCCATGTCAGCGTTATTTTTTTTGGGGGGGGGAGAGGTGTCAATATGAAAATCTAAAATCTTATTCTAAGTTTGGAAAGGCAGTATAACCCAGTGAATGAATTGTTGCTAGCATGTCTAATGCCTTGGGTTGGACCCACAGTGGTACAATGAAAACAAAACAAAACTTAAAATCTTAGAATATTGCAGTGATAAATTCAGTACTTTGTAAAATTTGTACTTTGTAAAATTTTAATCAATCATGATTGAAATAATCCAAAAATAAGCACATTGAAATAGTATTACACACATTACAAGCATGTGATACAGCTTTATATTTAGCATCAATCTGTCACCTACATAAGTTTCCATACAAATCATCTTTTCTGGTAGATTGCTTCAAAAGTATGGCATTAATCTACTTTATAAGATGATATGAGGACTGATAAAAAGAAACCCAAAGATTTTGCTGCTGATAAACTTTAAAAACCTAAAGACTATGTAGTTATCCTCTGGCATTATTACATTATATGGGAAAAAATTCCACTGAATTTCCAAAAATTAAACTGGGAAAATAAACAGCTGAAGTAGATTTTGTAAGATATCCTCTAAAAATTGCAAATGTTTAATAAAAATATGTTCCATCACAACTTTATGTAGAAAAGTTGTTCTTCAGCTTGCATTCTGAATCCCTAATGTTTTGTATAGATAAATTAATGTGTGTAGTTGTAGATACAAGAAAAATAGTCAACTCCATTACAGGAAGGGTCGTATTCCAATGCTATATCAATTCTTTTGCTTTCTCAGAAGTCTACCTTATGTGTCAAGTAATAGTGGTTTCTTACTATTACAATTTAAATCATGCAACTCCCAGTAGGTTTATCAAGAATGAAATGTGTCTTCTATGAATATAAATGCCACTAATTATGAATATAAAAGACCAATAATTTTGTTATTTGAAACTAAGAATTTTATTTCTGAAGAAGGATAAGTGGAGACAAAAGTATAGCCTTGTTATTTTGATTTATGCACAGCTATACTGATAATAAAATAAGAAATGATATCATAATAAAACCAGTCACAAAATTGAATTATTAATCCTGCTAAATCAGTCAGAATCCTGTTTTGATAAATCTTGATAAAATACAGAAATGTTTAGTTGGCATTATGCATGTGTAATGCCCAGAGCTTATTCAAAATTTAAAGATTTAAACCCACATTTTACATGCAGAGATAAATATTAAAATGATATGGAGTAAAAATGATAATGGTTGAGCTTTTGAGTAAGAGCTGAGTGTATTAAAAATATCACATGTACTAAAATATCACACCACAGGTCTTTAAACTGAAGAGAGGTCAACGAGAATTGTTCTGTGCAAGGAAAGAAACTACTAAAAATTTTAGATGCATACAACGGGGCCTAAAGTCCTGTTTTAGTTCACAATATCAGTAACTCAGCAGTCCTTTCTCTCACGGCTAATGTATCCAGTATTTCATAAAATTGGACAAGGAGTACAATTTATTGAACTAGAACTCAATATGTTTCACGCTACTGAAATATTAGAGTCGTTCACTCATAGAAACATCACTATTATCCTTATACATTATGACATTCTGGACCACAAAAAATACTGCTTTTGTCTCCATGGGTGAAAAGTGCTTTCACAGCAGAAAAGGAACCACTACACAAAGACATTTTTGCCAATACATTGTAACTCTGTTGAACTAACAGTTTCAATTACAGTGGAAAGATAATCAGCAAGTGCCTGTCTTTGCTGCAATTAAAATGAAGTGCTGAGAAGGCGTGGTGATACAGAAGAAATACTCAAGTTTGTTTGTTTCTTCTCTGTTGTTTCTTTCAGTAAAAAAAAAAAAGTCCTGAAAATAGCACTCTACTACCCTACCTCCTTGAGACAATGGCTAGCATAACTGTGTGCTTTCATGTCTTAGATAATATGCTTCAACATCATAATCCATTACAGCATACAGAAAAAGATCATCCCCTTGCAGTTGTTTCATATAAATTTATTTTTACCAACATTGTAATCTATTATTAAACATTCCTCAGGCAACTTTCCCTTCCAATGTAAATCTTCCAATAGTGCAGCATCTCCTTTCTTCTCACTTAGGAAGAGCATTCTGCAGTCTCCAAGCACTGCCGTGGAAGGACTGTCGTGGCCCATCACCAGAGTATGTTGTTCCATTCATTCACATTTTATTCTAAGGAAAGCTTGTGAGACCTTGTAGCTTCTCAGCCTCTCTCAGGGATCCAATAGAGCATTTAATCCTCTGATTAGCTGAAAGAATGTCATCCAGCTGCATCTGAATCTCTTTCCGGGAGATACCAGCTCTGACTGCTGTACATCCAGTGGCAGTGATCTCTTCATTTCCTGTCCTGGGAAGGGGATCTGCTTTTCAAAGCTCTCTTCTAGCCCTTGCTGGGCCCCTGTTTGACCTGGGAACTCAAAATTGTCTGGACCCTTCAGTGAAGAAGAAGAGGGCACCTTGCCTCACTGTTTCTGTCTTTTACCTTCTTGGTGATCTACTTTCTGTCCACTAGCAATCACTGCTCTTCAGATTATCAACACAGGAAGGTTAGCGACAGTAACAGTTCATTTATGATGGAATCCGGAACATTACTGTAAGTTATTGATTGATGAATGGATTAGTTATTATAAAATGACTATGTGAATTATGAAATATGTAATTATCTACACAAAGATTACTTTTGCTGTTAGTAGATGTGGATTAAAACTACAGAGGGGAGGGTCATTTACTGAATGGAAAACGTTTCCCTCTATACCAGATACCAAAAAGCTCCTAAGCAAATATGCTGTAGACATCAGTAACGCTAGGCAATCTCAGCAATTTATAAACGCATTTTCTTGCTAGACTGATATTTATCAGTTGATGTTCAACTGTTTCCCAAGTGCTGGTGTGTTTTAAATAATAAAAGCACCTTGTATACATATTTGGCAATGGAAATTACAATAAAAATATTTTTCCTGATATTCATGTCAATTATCTTTTTCCCCCTCTAAATCTGGCGACACTCGACTCAGCCTTTCTCATCCAGGTTCTCTTGTGCTGTGCCACGGGATGCTTGGGTAGAGCATTGCAAGGCAGACAGTATGCAGCAGAGCCGGGCATTCTTCTAGATCACATCTGTATTTGTCTGTAGACTTAGACTCTGCAATTCAGACTGCCAGCAGCACTGGCTTTAGTGATACTAATAAAAGATGACAGCCTCAGACACGGTCAGCAGAGCAGTACAAGAAGGCATTGTTTCTTTCTCCAACACTTGCCATCCATAACTCCTCCTTGGAGGATCTGCAATTAACTATGTGGTAACAGTTTCCACTTTCTAACAACCTGCCTTTTGGGGCTGCATTCCAACATCTTGATATCTACTAAGACCAAATATTCTCTTGTTTATCCAGCTTCAGGAGAGTTACTGAGTCCTACTGCTATTACAGTCTGTATTACCTCCTAATTTGGTCTTTTGCTTTCAGATTGTATATAAGATATATGATGTTTAAAATACCAAGTGTCTTAGCATTTTTGCCGGGGGTACTAGGATTAAACGCAGGGGAGCTTTTCCACCAAGCTGTATCCCCATCCCTTTTAAATTATTTTATCTCGAGACAAATTCTCACCAAGTTGTTCAGGATCTCACTGAATTGCTGATGCTGGCCTCAAACTTGTGATCCTCCTGCCTCAACCTACCAAGGCATGGAAATTAGAGGTGTGTGCCACTGGGGTCTAGTTGTCTTAGCTCTAATTAATGCAATAAATGTTTTCAAAATCTCAGGTCAAAAATGATGATGACTTAGGCTAAAGGAAGCAGTAGGGTTAGTGTAAATGAATAAATCTCTGTCAGGTGAAGGTACAGCCATCAGTATTAAGAACTGATCAGATAGAGAGTGAGATTAAAATATTTGTAAAGGATGCTCCAACATGTTATGGTTTGTCTATTGCTGAGCATGTTACCAAAATTTCATGTATTGAAATTTGATTTCCATCATGAGGCATTTAGAGGGTGGAGAATTGACCCATCTTGGGATGTGATTAGGTTAGGTTAGGGTCATAAGCTAGAAACCTCCTTAAGAGGATCCTGCTGGCTTTATATGAAAAAGAAGGGACACACAAACATACAAAATCTCCCTGTCTCTTGCCATAAGATGCCCTGATCTGCCTGGAGACTGTGCTACCTTGAAGGCCATCACCAGACGGGGCCCTCCATAGCCATAAGCAAAAATCAACATCTGTTCAATATACTTTACCCATGCTATGGTCCACGTCATTAGCAATAGAAGATGGACTTATACAGAAGAATTTAGGGTAGGTCAGTGGAGGAGGGAGCTGAAGCGTCAGTTACAGGGAAATGGGACAAGGAGAGAAGCATATTTTGCAAGAAACACAAAGAACTTACTATTTTTTAAAAATTTTAAATTTAATTTAATTTTTATGTGCTCTGGATCAAACCCAGAACCTCATGCATGCAAGGCAAGCAATCTTATCATGGAAATTCATACCTAACTTTTGAAGCTTAGTTTTAGACATAATAATTTTGAAATAATTATTAGTAAATGAATCTGCAGATCAGGACTTAAAAAGCTCTACCAGAAAGACTGATCTCTCTACACATCTGGAAAGATATTGTTTTTTTCTTCATTCAAAACAATAATACCTAGATGAGCTAATCGAAAGAAAAAAAATGCATTGAAGAAAATAGAGGCATTTCATCTTTTTCATAAAGAAACTATAACAAAAGACTCCAACAATGCATACATATTGGAGAAAGGGTGATCTCTTCAATGAACAATGCTGGGAAAATTGTATAACACATACTAAAGGATGAAAATATGCCTATATTTCTCACCATATTAAAAAGTAAACTCAAAATGGATTAAAGACTTAAATGTAAGACTTGAAACTATGAAACTCCTGGGAGAAAAAAAAAAGATAACTACATCATACCACTGGTATGAGTAAAGAGTGTTTGGATAAGACTCCAAAAGCATAGGCAATGAAAGCACACGTAGGCAAATGAGGCTGAATAGCTTCAGCAAAGCCATCAGTCATCAGTATGAAGAGATATCTTACAGAATGGGAAAGAATATTTGCAAACTGCTTATGAAACAAAGGATTCATATGAAGAAATGTATAAGAAACTCAAATAACTCAACAACAATATTCAAGTAATTAAAAATGGTCAAATGATCTGAATAGACATTTTTTGAAAAGAAAAGGTATAAATGATTAGCAATATATGAAAAAAAACACTCAACATCGCTAATCACAGGAGAAAATCAAATCAAAACCACGATAATATATCATCTCACTCCAGTTAAAATGGCTATTAGCAAAAATCCAAAAATAACAGAAGTTGAGATGTATATGGAGAAAGAACTCTCATCTACTTGTTGTGAGAATGTGAATTAGGGTAGCCATTAGGGAAACCAGTGTGGAGGCTTATCAAAAACTAAAAACAGAACTCTGTGTGATCCCACCCTCCACCACTGGTTATGTATACAAGGGAGATTAGATCAGCACCTTAAAGAGATATCTGCAGTCCTATGTCTATCACCACATCCTCACAATAGCCGAAAAATGGGATCAGCCTAGGTGTCCACTGATAGATGAAGGGATGAAAGGCATGTGGAACAGATGCTCAGTCAAACATAATTCAGTATTAAAAAACAAGGAGACTCTATCATTTGTGGCAACAAGGATGAGCCTGGAGGACATTATGTCAGCCACAGAGAGACAAATGCCATATGTTCTCACTGACACATGGAAGCTGAAAAGATGATCTCAGAGAATTAGGGAGTAAAAAAAAATAGTGCTTTCCAGAAGCTAGGGAGAGTAGAAGGGGGAGGAAGATAGAGAAAATGGTTGATGATTGGAAATACACATTTAGATAGATTGGAAAAAACACATTTGGATAGCAGAATTAAATTCTAGTACTCTGTAGCATAGGAATGAATGACTGTGATTAATAATAATTATTGTATATTTCAAAACAACTAGGAAAAGGGATTTTGAATGTTCTGTCACAGAATTATAAATATATGAAGTAATTGATATGCTAATTACCCAGATTTGATCATTATACATTATACATGTGTCAAAATATTACACTATACCCCAAGAATGTGTAGTTATTATACATCAATGGAAAATGAAAAAAAAATTAAAAGATTAAGTAGGGCTGCTTCGAGGTCTAAGTGCTGAAAGCCTAACATTTAAAGACTGTATTCTGGAGACTGCTTACCAAGAAGAAAGATGTGATCAGTCACAGAGAGAGGCAGTCACTAGTCAAAGATGCTGAGATGTAATATGAGATTATGTGACAGAGTCCGTAATTGAATGGTATTGTCCTTGAGCAGAACTTTCTTTTAATGCAGTGACAGAGGCAAATAGTAGACTCAAGAGAATGTGAAGAGAAATTTTGGAAATGGGGAATAGAGATATTTCTATACGTTTTGCTTAGCAGAGAAGAAAGAAGAGTAGTAAAGAGAAGAGGAATGCTTTTATACTGATGGGTATGATCTGATAGTGGGGAAAATTGTGCAGGAGAGAGAGAGAAGAATTACCGGAACCATTTCTTTGAGTGATACCCAAGGTATAATACTGAGTGGAGCACAGACAATCGTTCACAGTAGCAGTGCAAAGGCAGAGCCATTGGCTCAGATATAAGTAAGTAAAAGGACATTTTAGTGGAAACCTGCAGAGACTTCTGATTATTCCTATTTCTCAGAACATCAAGTGAGATTGAAGACTCCAAGTTATTATTAGAGGCTAGTGGATAAAGAACATGTATAAAATACTTGTTCAGAAGAGTAGGATAAGAAAATGAATTTAAAATAGAGTATGATTATTTGTAATCAATAAGATTCTACTTTAAATTGTCAATCAAGGTGATAAAGTGAGACCTAAAACTGTTTTTATATTTCTCTCCCAAAGTTTTAACTGGTGTATTGTAGCTCCATTGGTTTAAGCACAAATTTAGACATAGAAATATGTTAGAATAGGGTCGTGATCTTTCCAACTCAGTATCAGAAATATGGTGAGAGGAAAAGGAATTGCTAGTGCGTGCAACAAGTGAGAATAATGATTTCCCAAGTAATTTCAGTTGGTTAAGGAAACAGGTTAGGAAATGAAGGTCAGTGAGCAACTCTGAAAATATGCTGGAAGATATTAATGACTTTTAAATCCCCATTGGTTTAAATGGTCATAGATGTTGGAATTCAATAGGTTGTAAACCAGGACATAGGAAGGTGTAAAATAAGAGGATTGCGATTATTGCTACTATCAAATTCTAGGCTATTGAGCACTGGTGGTGAAGAAGAGCACTGCAGACAGGAGTTCAAAAATACATGCCAGGGTATTTAGAGTCATCTACGTGAAAGTTAAAAAATCACTAAGAATTTTGACCGGAATATATTAAAAGTTAATGGCAGCCAGTGAAAACCTAACAAATTTAAGAGTGATTTGGAGTGACCATGTAATCTCATTTGATTCCAAAGGGAATAAACAGGTGGTAGTACAGGTTGCTCTTGGAATATCTGTAGTTGGACAAAAAAGATAGAGAAGAATGATCTGACAGCAGCATTGTGGAGCAAGAAGGCATCCCAGGCCACCATGAGGTTCCTCAGCATGGGAAGAAATGCTTTATAATGGAAAGGGCTGCAAGATAGAGAAACACACTGATATGTAGAATGTCCTTGTCTCTCTGCCTCCTTATCATGTCTTGATGTCTTAACTATAGCAAGGCTGGATATTTCTCATGTTTTCTTGCTTTATTTTTTTCCTTGTGAGTTATCTGTACATATTATTTATTTATTTATTTTTGTGGTAAGAACCCCACCTTTTTCTTAACTAATTAATTGTTAGACGAAACTCTCCTTGGTTCCCTTTTTTTTTTCTTTTTAGTACAAATTAACACACGCTGATGCTATTCATTACTTCCTCCGGAGCAGGTTTTCCTTCCTTCCTTTCACATTTGAATCTCACCTATTTCCTCTCCCACCCTGCCTCTTTTACTTTGCTGTTATCTTGTTCATTTTACGCTGTGACATTCCAGCCACACTTCCACCTGTGTCTTCATCTTCTAATATTTCACCTGTTCTCTCACAGGGAGCTCTGTAAACCATATCCACTACTAAAGAACTCTACATTTTGTATGATAAATTTACTTTGTTCCCCATCTATTATTTAGGGAACAGCATTCCCAATATGGGAGTATAGATGGAGGTGTGTTAGTCCTGCGGTTGAGAGGAGAGGTTTCTTTTTATGAGGAAGTTCTGCATGCTTTCTGAGGCGGTGACATTGGAGAGAAGGATGAGCGAGATTCCCATATGTGGAGCTTAATAAATGACAATGTGTTGAGGCTAGGGCTATGTAGCTCAGCAGAGCCCTTGCCTAGGATTCAGGAGACCATGGGTTCAATCCTTCAGCCCTGCAAAAACAATTTAAAAAGACAATGCATTAACAGGGAACTCAATGTGTTTGGGTGTGTGTGTGTGTGTGTACACACACATATGTGTATTTGTGTACGTAAAAGAGAGATTATCTTACATATTTCTGTGTATAAATATTTAGAAAAAGTTGAGATAATATTACATATCCACTGTCTCCATAAATTTTGAAACTCATTATAGAATTGGTTCTTATTCGGTCAGGATTTCTATACATTAAGAAAAATGAAGGCATAGCAAATTGCAGTGATTCATCCAGATTAACAAAGAAATGTGGTGGAACAGTCAGACATGGAGAACCTGTGTCTTTATTTTGAGCTCTTTTCTGTGATATCAATTTGGATGATGTTAAACTAGCAACAAATATAAAAATGTGAGATTAATGTACAAGTATCATATCTTCTGCTGGTGTAAAAGGCTTTAAAGCTAAAGCAGACTGCATTCTTAATAATAATCTTTAATGTCATGTTGGAGCATTAGTTATGTCAGAGCATAAAAACTGATTTATATATTTATAATGAGGTTTCTTTCTTTGATGTATTAAGAGAAATGGGTTAAAAGTGAGAAGTTGATCAGTTCTTGATCATTTCAAATGAGTTATATGTATCCTAGCATCTTAAATCCCTATTTTTATAATCGACTTACATAGCTTATATTTAGATGGGTTGAATTTTCTTCTTACTCCATTAAAATCTGAAAATAATCTTATACTTGTAATTTACATTAGGATGTGTTGTAGAATTGCTGAGATGGTAATACTTTTAGTGTGTTAAATCTTGTTATGATAACTATATTTTAAAAATTCATGCTTAGAAGTAAATCACTACTGCAATCTGAAATTTTAAATTATTTTGTTAGGATTACCATAATCTTTGATTAATTATCTTAAATACCACTATCCCTTACCACTTATTTTATCAATATGACACAATATAGTACATCCAGATTAATTTATTATTATTTTTTTAATCTTAGTATTTCCTTTGAAAAGACATACAGTATACTTATGCAATCACTGTTTCATCCATGCAAATTTTGTCACTGTGTTATTGATGGCCAAATGACTCAATGACTTTGTTCTCAAATTTGAGTTAAAGTAAAAAATATAGGGAGAAATGCCGCTTAATATACATATATTTTTTTTGCTTTCCTTAAAATTTTGTGTAACAGAAAGCACCTGGGTAAATAATCTGAAGTTCAGGTTTTTTTTTTTGTTTTATTTATTTATTTATTTAGTTAGTTAGTTATTTTTTTATTCTCATGATTTTCCACAAGTCAAATGTTTCCAAAGGAATCTTGTCAAGTTCCATTTGGAAACTCCGTTAAAAAAAATAATAAAACAAAGGTCTTCTGCCTTTGTTTTCCTTTAATATAGAACCAGTAGTTGGGTCTTTGCCATTCCTATATAAATTTATAACTGCCTTGTAAATATCCACAAAATATCTTGGTGGGTTTTTCTTTGAGAAATGCTCAGTATTTTCTTTTTATGTATGGTATAGCATTAAACATATAGATCAAATAATGAAGAACTGAAATCTTCACTATTGCTTCAAGTATGTGAAAATGAAAAATATTTCCATTTATTTAGTTCTTCAATATTTTCATATATATATTTCATAGATATATTTCATTGTTTCATAGTTTTCCTCATGTAACCTTGAAAATATTTGGTTAGATATATACCTAACTAATGTTATTTTTGGAAAAGCTTAATTAAATAGTAATGTTTAACTTAAAAAAATAAGAAAATTATTTATATATAATTAGCTTTCAAATTATAAAAAAACAGCATAGAAAGAAAGTTTGCCTCTGGCAAGTTAGAGAATTTATGGATTGGTTTAAGTTAGATGCCCCTCATGCATACACAACAGGATTTTTAAATGAGGAAAAAAAATTCAATTTGAATATGTATTTATAAAATCATATAAAAAATCAATACATCTGAGTTTATCTGGAAGAAACTTAAATATGAACCTTGTATTTTAGGTATAATTTTCTGAGATTAATAAATAATTCTTATTAGGGATTAAAGAAACATTTTGCATACCTGAGATTTATGACTATGAAACGCAACCAAACTATGTAGTATTTCCATAATATTGCAGACATAAGGAGGTAATGAGAAGTATGTTTTCTTATTAGGTTTATGCAAATGATATAAAAGCAGAGAGTAATTCTTATGAGATAGCAATTAAACTCAGCCATGACACAGAAGCAAAAACAGTGATTACACTCCATGGGGTCTGTACACTTTCAAAGTAGGATTATTAACAAAATGCAGATTCAAGTCGAAACTAAATATGATTAAAAAATTATAATCATATCCTCAAGTGTAAAGAATATTTAATTAATACAACGTGGTATTTAATCTAACTTTTGTTAGGGTCTTGTAAAAGGAATTGTCTTTCTACTTTAAATTTTTTACCTTTATAATTTATATTTTAAGGGCTATTAGAACTAATAAAGCTTTCACATATACCAAAGTGCTTGTTTCAATCCCCTAGTACCTGTTATATCCCTACTTGTTACTGAGGAGAGTTGAACCATATACCATTGCTATAATGTAGCCAATACAAACAAATGAGTCAATTTTGAGAAAATGATCTGAGATTTAAAAATAATATGAGGAGGAATATAATGTATTTATTGAAGCCAGATAATGTTTCATCAATTATATAGTCTTGTAATTCTGTTGCACTAATGGTCTTACCTGATGAGAGTAGCAGATAGAAAAAAGAACATTTTGGTCAATTATATGGAAAATCAAATTAATTATACAAATGAATCTAGAAAGCACTCATACTGGAATGTAATTTTGTTCATAGCACAGAGGGTTTTTCCAAATTTTAATACTCATCCACATCTTAAAACCTCTTGTAATTTTCCTCTAGACAAAGCAAACAAATGAAGTACTTTTCAACAACTGCAGATTTTCTCAATTTTTACTGACAGACAAATTGATTCTATTTTTGTAGCCTATTAGAGTTGGCCAGTGATTCAATCAGGTGTCATATTTGAAATAGAGTGTTAATTCATTTCATTCATTTGCACTTCAAACATAATATACCTGAAAGAAATATTCATCTAAATATTGTCAATAAAAAGTATTTATCAGAATAATAGGTTTTCCTTTGAGAAACGCTCAGTATTTTCTTTTTCTGTATGTTAAAGTTAAACAAACAGGCATTATCTTTCAAGCCTAAAATTCTCTTTATTGCTTTTAAAGCCTACCAATAACTAAACCATATAATTGAAATTATATTGGCATATTTAGCTATTAAATGTGCTTTTAAATTTTCTTCCAGAAAATCATCATTTTATTTGCAATGAAGTTTAGTTGATTGGTTTTAGGTGTGGTAAACTTAGTTTTACTTCACAATACCATAATAGATTCTTGAGCATATTACGGATGATTTTAAATACTTAGAATTCCTTTAACTTATTCAAAACATTAATTATTTTCTCATTTTTTTAGGATATGTGTCACTGTAATTCAAGTGCATGCATTTTGAATAATCTTATCCTTTGAATTAATTTTCTGCTAATCTTTGGCAATAAAAGCCATGACTTTATCTGTAATATTATTGAACATTTGTTATTAGCTGAATAGTTTTTATTGGTGCTTTACAATTATACATAATAGGATTTCTTATGCCCCATTTGTACATGCACCCAGCATAATTTGATAACTCTAATTCTCCAGGACCTTCCCTTTCCTCCCTCCTATCTCGCCTGACCCACTAGCTTTACTCTGCTGATCCATCTTCTATTATTTTCAGTATTATTTTAATTAATGCATTATAATTATATACATCAGTGGGACACTTTGTGGTTTGTTTTACGTGGACATAAGATAATTTGGTAGACTTCATTTCTGCTAGATGAATAATTTTTGCTTTATTAATAAACATGATTTCTAAGACTAAAAAATGTATTTGATCTATATTTTTCCTTACCATCTTCTTTCTTCTTTTCTAATATTTTATGTTACTTTTTCCCTTTTCTTTTCATGTAAAGAATATTCTTCAGCTATTCTAATTTTTAGCCTTGGATTTATTTTAATTATTGGTGTGTTATAATTAGACCTAATACTGAGAGATTCATTTTACCACTAATATTTTATTTAGTGCTATGTCTCATTGTGGTACTAGGATGTGGCACAACTTGGAAGATTCCATTTTCCAGAAATTTCCAATATCCTCCCTTCCTTCAACACTCTTGATGTCCTTGTATTGTGGTAAGATAGCCTGTTGCTCCCATTTTTCCCAAGTGAAAGAGAATTATAGAACACCAAAGAAAGAAATTGAAGACAACCTTAGAAGATGGAAAGATTTCCCAGGTTCTTTGGATAGGTAAAATATTTTCAAAATGGCCATACTACCAAAAAAGCTACACAGATTCAATGAAATCCTATCAGATACTCATGACATGCTTCATAAAATTAAAAAAAAAATAAGTCCTACATTTCATATAGAAGAATAAAAACCCGGGGTGGGGTTGTGGCTCAAGTAGCAGAGCACTTGCCTAGCATGCCTGAGGAGCACTGGGTTCAATCCTCAGCACCACATAAAAATAAAATAAAGATATAGTGTCCACCTAAAACTAAAAAAAAAACAAAAGAATAAAAACCCCAGAGTAGCCAAAGCAATACTGAGCAACAAAGCCAATGCTGGATCAGAACCTCATCTTAAATTATAGTGCAGAACAATAGTAACAATTGTATTGGCATAAAAATAAACATAAAGGCCAATGGGATATAATAGAAGGAACACACATAGCCACATAGGCACAGTCATCTGATCCTTGACAAAGGTGCCCAAAATATACATCAGAGAAAACACACCCTTTATAACAAATAGTGACAGGAAACTGGTTATCCATAAGTAGAAAAATAGAACAAATAGAACAAGATATTTGTCTCTATCCATCACAAAAATTAACTCAAAGTGAGTCAAAGACCTAGGAAATAGACCAGAAACACTGAAAATGTTAGGGAAAAAAATAACATGATGTCAATGCTTAAGGTTATTGGAGAAAATCTTTGCCAGCTACACTTCTATATCCAGAATATATAAAGAACTCAAAAAACTAAACACAACACATACAGAGACACACACACAAAAAGTAATCAATAAATTGGCAAATTATCTAAACAGACATTTCTCAAAAGAAGAATTGTAAACGCACAGGTAATACACAAAAAATATTTCAAATTCTTAGCAATGAAGGAAATGCAAATTTAAACTACACTGAGATTTCATTCGGTATTAAAAGACAATCTCAAATAATATAAATAATGATAATTACTTGTGAGGATGTATGGATAAAGGTATTCTTATTCATTGTTGGTTGTACTGTGAATTAGCAGGACCATTGTGGCAATCAGTATGGAATTGTGCCTCTATATGACTGAGCTGTATCATTTCTTGATATTTATCCAAAATAATTAAAATCAGCATACTGTGGCCAATAATTATAAAAGCAAAATTCACAATAGCCAAGTTATGAAACCAGCCTAGGTGTCTGTCAACAAATGAATCCATAAAGAAAATGTGATGTAAACATACATATTTATTCACAATACAGTTCTACTCAACCATAAAGAATAGTAAATTTGCTCATGAAAGGATGAAACTGAAGTAGGTCATGCTAAGTGAAATAAGCTAGACTCACAAAGTCAAGGTCAGATGTTTCCTTTAGTTATTTTCTTCAGGTCAAGTCTGTTGGCATCAACATCTCCTAATTTTCTTTCATTTGAGAATTACTTAATTTGTGCTTGTTTGACAAAGGATATTTTCTTCAATGGACATAGGGTTCTGGGTTGAGACTTGTTTTACTTTGGCATTTAAGAAGTATTGTGCCTCTTTGGTCTCACAGATTATAATGAGCAATCTGCTGTCATTTGACATTTTTCCCTATAGGTAAGCAATGTTGTCCAGTTGCTTTGAACACTTTTTACCTTTAGTTTTTAGAACATTGCCTATTATGTGGCTTGTTTTGGTATTTTTATTTGGTGTTTGTCATCTGAAAGTAGTAGGTTTATGTCTCTTAGGACATGGCAGAAAAACAAATGAAATTCAGTTTTTCTTTCCATATGCTCAAAACATGGATCGTTTCTATGATTCCAAAAATGTGTTAAGATTGTTCCTTACCTGCAAGCAAGAAATCGATTCTGGCCCTACAAGAGCTGGATGTTGTCTAATTCTTTGAATTCTGATGCTATTTGCATGGATTTAGCATCAGATCCCAAAAGTTGAGTGCTTAGTCTTACCAAACTGGGCCCACTTCAGCTGCCAGTCACAAGTCCTAGAGTCCTGAGCCTCTGATAGTCCAGTCATCATAATGCATAATAAGAATAACTGAAAGATAAGCACCCATGTGCCCATGTGACTGGGCAAAAAGAGTGATCTAATCCTAATAACCTAAGTGGAGAACCCAGGACAGCCTGTTTTTTAGATTCTTCTTGGCCCCTCTCTGCAGCATTCTTTCTTCCTAGGTAGAGGGTAGGGCCCATCTGAAATGAGGGTCTTACAATCTATGATGACAAAGTAGATCATAGAATTTCTTTATGGCCAGCCTTTCTGTGACAGGAGTGCCAGAGAACAATGTTCTGATTGTATTTTAGTGTCTATGACCTACCTAAGGAAAAAGGAATTCTCATTCAGTTTCTGCCTCGGGGAGAAAAAGTAAGAAGGTAAAATGAAGGGAGGAAAAGGGCAGAGAGATATTTTGATTCATGGATTCTTTGGAGGATAAAAGTGACCCAATATTACTAACTCTCACCTTTATCTCTATGAAGCTGTTTTGAAGCTACTTAGGACCAACAAGAAAAGACCAGATATTTTAACCTTTCTCTTCTAGCTATTTAGGAAATAACAGGAGTTGGAGTTATGAGAAGGAGCCATTGATAAAAACCAAAATATATGTCATCATATCACAATTTCTTTGTCAAATTTAAGGCCTATGAGTATTTATCACCTCAAGTAGTTTTTCCGACATGCCTTCTTCCTCTTCTTTTTTAAAACAACAAAAAGAAAAACTTTAAGTCTTTGTGGTATACTCCTACACATTCCTGAGAGTCTTTGTTGTTGCTGTTGTAGCCAAGGCTTGTTTTCTCTGATGCTCAAGTTGGGTAACACATTGTTCTGTCTTTGAGTTCCCTGATTTTTTTTTCCTCTGTATGTTCTACCCTGCCTTTTCAACCATCCACTGAATTTTTATTTCTATAATTATATATTTCAATTTTAATATTCACTTATTTCTTCTTAATATCTTCCATTTCTATTCCCATATGTATAATATTTATCATCTGTTTTGAGTTTTTTATGTTCTTCAGTACAGGGCCTCACATATGCTAGGCAAGCACTGTACTGCTAAGCTGAGTGCACAGCCCATTCACAGTCAATTAGCATATTCTTAATTATACATGAATCATTTATATGACAGTTGTTTGAAAATCGTGGTTATATAACTCCACATGTTTTTCTTTTCAACATATGCATGGACTGATTGTCCTTCTTTTCTTTTCCATGGATTAATTATCTTTATGTTTCTTTGGATGATTTTTTTTTCTATTGAAATTAGATATTCTAGTTCTGGGTATTATATTAAACAACTGAATCTTTTTTTTCTTTTTTCAAAGGTTCTGGGGATTGAACCCACAGCCTTGTGCAAGCAAGGCAAGCACTCCACCAACTGAGCTATATCCCCAGTCCCCAATTGGATCTTATATGGACCCTTTTTTTAGCTGTCTAAAATGCACACACACACACATATATACACATAAATTTATGAAATTCCTATGTGGAATATTATAAAACACATGAAATAAATTAAAGCAGGTAATGGGAGACCCATTATTGTTAAAATGTTGATACAAATCTCAACAAAATCCTAGCACACATATTTGTACATGTTGGAAAACTGACTCTAAACCTTACATTAAAAGGCTAAATAAAATAAACAATACAATGATGAAGAACACATTAAGTGGATACATTAAGCTTAATTTCAGTATGTAGTCCAAAAGTACTGCAGTTAAACAGCATGTTATTTATCAGAGATAAGACACACAGGCCAAGTGAATAGAGTAGCCCAGAGCTGGGCCCATGCAGATGCAATCAATATATCTCTGATAAGAACACAACTATTGTTCACAGGAAAACAGCTAATCCCTTCATTAAATGGTAGGAATTATTGGACAGCCATACAAAATAATATATATAGACCTTATTCTTTATAGAAAAATTAACTTAAAATGAATTACAGAACTAAATGTAAAATACAAAACTATCAATATTTAGGAGTGAAAAAAAAACCAGGAGAAAATATAATTACCTGGTGTATTGATTTCCTCATTAGTATGTTTTTCTCTAATTTTGCCTCTACTTTACCATTGCATATTAAAATACAGGCACTTAGGAGAGGTTTAAAGGAGTTGAAGAGAATTTTTTTACCAGATTGGAATAACATGTTTCTCAAAATGTATATGTCAGGATTATGATACTTAAGTTGTCTTTCACCAAAAACTATTCCTGATTGGAAAGCAAGGCTGAAATGAAAGTTAAAATATGTGTATGTTTAGAGAGGGTTATTTTTTCCTTCATTTGGTATTTAAATGTGGCAAGAATATTTGACTTATTGTAACATTGGAAAGGCAATGAAATATTTCATAAGTAGCTAGTCAATATTTTGGTTGCAAATGTATACTCTCCTCAATTTATTAAGTTGAATTACACTACAACTGATAAAGAACATTTCTATAATTTTAAAGTATAGTGTTAAAAATTAAACTCAAATACCTTTAGAATACCGACAATATGCATTTAAGGAATCTGTATTTTTGGCAAGCATGGGGACTTAAACTTATAAAACTCTTTTTCTGAACCCAAATTAAAGTAGTAGCAGTGGGGAAAACATAAAAAAAATATATAGACATATATTTTGACTCAGCACTCTTTTGTTCTATATAAGATTGAAAACCTTGGGGTAAATGATTATTACCTGCTAGAGGAGCACTATATTAATACTACTTACTGGATTACAGGGTTGTATTGAAAGTAGCTTTGAAAAGTAAAATGGAATGGGTCTTTTAGGTTCTGACCATCTAAGACATGAATCAAATCAGTGCTGAGCTGGAAAGTAGATAAGCCAGTGAGGAATCTACTCCCCACAAGTGTGATGAGTGACTAAGGTTCAGTGATTTGATTATCAAAGTAACTTTGAAAACAAGGTGAAAAATGAAAGCAGGAGGGAAACTGGTAAGAAAAAACTCGGTAAGAAATTACACAGGGATGATGGATTTTTTGTTATCAGTTCTGTTCTTAGGTATTTCCCATTTGAAGCAGGCACTGCTTCACCTAGTAGCAGTTAGGGTTAGGGATATAAAAGTGTGGTTTTGTTCTGTTTTGTCTTGTTTCATTTGCTAGCATGGCTTTGCAATTATTTATTTATGATTGTATTTTTTTTCTTTTGTCAACAGCACATAAAGAGTTGAAAAATAAGGAATTAAAAAGAAAAGTCATCGACATCAGAAAATCAAATCACATGATCTTATAGGTAGGAAAACACAAATCCTCCATGAAAATCTGTTAAAATTAACAAAGGAATATGTAAAGTTGCAAGATACAAAATTCAAAATAGTATAAAGAGTGGCATTACTACATAATAATAGAAAATTACCTGATATATTTTAAAAGTCATCCCGTTTGAAATAGCTGCAAACAGAAAGAAAAAAAAGAGAGAAAAAAATACCTAAGAATTAATTTAGTCAAAGATGTGGAAGATCTCCACAATAAAAACTATAAAGCATTGATGAAAGAAATGGAAGAGGGTACAAAGACATCCACTTGGAAAGACAACCTATGTTTATAGATTATAATAATTAATATTATCAAATTGCCAAAAGTCTACAGTACCTAAGGAAATATATATATATATATATATATATATATATATATATATATATATATATAGAGAGAGAGAGAGAGAGAGAGAGAGAGATACCCTACCAAAATAGCAACCTTACACAAATTATCAAAAACTATTAAAATTTCTATGGAAACACATAATTTTCTGACTATCCAAATAAATCTTCAGCAAAAAGAGCAAGTCCAGAGTCATTTCACTTCCTGACTTTGGAACAGTCTGCAAAGCTGTAGTGGTCAAGGGAGAATGAAACAGGAACATGAAACAATGGAACAGAAAAGAGTGCCTACAAGTAGAGCTTTGAAACTAGGGGCACTTGATTGACAACCAATGTGCTAAGAATCTATGATGGAGAAGGAGACTCATTCCAATAAATGGTGCTGGGAAGATTGGGGATTCACATGAGAAGAATAAAGCAAGACTTCTATTTTCAACAATTAAAAAACTTGGGTCAAAATTAATTGAAGACTGAAATGTAAGAACTAAAACTATGAAACTACTAGAAGAAAACTTAGGAAAATGCTGTCAGATATTAGAATGAGAAGACTTGGTTTTGGTTTTGTTTTTACAGGGTTCCAAAAGCACAGGAAATAAGACCAAAAATAATTAAAATGCTTCTTCAAGTCAAAGAAAACAGCAGTCAGCAGAATGAAGAAATAAGCTGCAGAATGGGAGAATGAGATTAACATCTTGAATATATAAATAATTCCAAAGTCTTTATTGCAAAACAAAACAAAGAGCACAATTAAAATTGGGAAATAGAGGGCTGGGGCTGGTGCTCAGTGTAGAGCTACTCACTTAGCATGTGAGAGGCCCTGGGTTCTATCCTCTGCACCACATAGAAATAAATAAATAAAATAAAGGCATGTGTCCAACTACTACTAAAAAATAAATATTGAAAAAATAAGCAATAGGTCTAAATAGGTCTAATTTCTCAAAAGAAGACACACAAATGGCTAATACATGTGCTTAATACAACACTTAAAAGGTAATCAAAGTAGGAACTTGTTACTTGTAAGCATGACACTCTGCATTAGATTCCTGAAGTAGATTCAAAAGAAAAATCTTGAATCACTGCCCACTGGTGACCAGACCATGTGGGCAGCCCCCTCACCTCTGGGTCCAGGGATTTCCTTCTGCTGTCCAGAGAGACTTGCACTGAGTTTAAGGCAGGCTCTTCTTCCTCTGTCTCGTTGGGTGCTCAGCAACTATAGTCCTCCCTATAATTTGAATCTGTCTTTAATACCTAGTAAAATTTCTGAGAGTGTCTGATTTGTTTGGAGTTTCCTTGCCTTCAGTTATCCATTTCTTTTGATATTATGTAATTGTTACTTTGATTTTTATGTGATTTTTTTGAAGTACAGAAGTAAATGTTTAACTTCATATTGTCTTGAATCTGGGTACCCTAAGTTTTATTTTCTTTATCTAATAATAAACTTGTTTTTACTATTATGGAAATTGCTATTTATTAGACACAGGTTAAAGTTTAGTCATATGTTGAAAACTCTTCATAATATAGACCTTAATCTTCAAAAGAGTCCTTACAGGGTGCTGAAATTATTAGTTCCACTTTATAGATGAGAAAGCTAAAGAAATGATATTTCACTCCCCAAGTTACAGAACAATAAATTACATAACTAAGATATAAAACTGTAAGGAATAACTTGAAAGTCCATGATTTTAAGTACAATATTTCACTATCCACATTTTATACAGGTTTTTATTAACATCTTAAAAATATAATTGTCAACCATTAATATGATTATGACTATAAAAATCTGAATAATTTACAAAATATACTGTAACATTTACTGAGGAAAACCTCATCACCCTTGCTCCATTGTAACTATAATTTTAATTGTCTTTCTGTTTACTTGCCACGGAGGTTCAGTAAATTTATACAGCAAAGACTAATAGGCTCATTATGATATAAAAAACTATGATATGGAAAGTCTTTTAATTATTTCTAATAAATCACTTTTCTGTTGCCAGTTTTAAATGAGCAACTCAGTTTAATTGCTGGATGATATCTGTGTCATGATCCAAACCCAGGCACATAGGACAGGTCACTTTGTCAGCCCTTAGGGAACATTTTTTTTCCCCTAACCATTGTTGAATTTCTCATTTAAAAGGCACAAATATTTCAAGTGCTTACTAAACCCATAGATTTGTTTTCATCTTGGTTTGAACCAAGTCATTCTCTCCCCAACCCCATTGCTACTAAATATCATACAACTGTGTTGTGGATTGAATAATAATTCAGAGACTAAGACTTTTTATATGTATGCCTTTCAGAATTCATACCTAGTGTGATGTGATACTTTCATTAAGTGTTTTCAGATGTAAATTGAAGGCACATTTGAGTAGGTGTGCTTATTCAGAGTGTTATTCTGCCTCTTCTTAACTTAACCTAGTTTAAAATCACTGGTTCTTCTTTCATGAAGCAGACAGATGTTTGTGCATAAAAAAGTACAACAGAAGTCTTTTGTAAACCTACCTTCATTTAGCATGACTTCAACAATGCATAGATAGAACTGATTTAGCTAAACATAACTTCAGTTAAAGCTAAAAGAGTCCATATTCTATTATAGTTTTTTGAAATTTAAGTCACAATTGTACACTATAGATTTAATAACTTAGATACATATGCTACAAATTACTGTTGAAAAATACTAGCCTTTTGTATCTTATTTAATGCAAGTAACAGTATTTTTTTAAATTGGCCAACTTATTAAAATAAGTGTGAATGTTATGCATTCATTTTGCAAAGTTGTGTGCTAATTAGTGAAACATCAATGTTATATCAATTTCAAACTTCAAATTTTGTTCACAAGTAATGCTGAGTTGTTTCTGTAGATATAGAATTATTGTACATTGTTATATAGTAACAGATCTAATGCATGTTATATATTGCATATAATTTATGTATATATTTAAAATGCATAAGTTAAATAAATATGTCCAAATTATTTTACTCATTAGTTTACAGTAGGTATTGAAATACCTTTAAAAACCAAATTGTATTCTAAAAATTTACTCCATTGTTAAATTACTTTTCAAGCAAGTGCAAGAAAATCTATTATTGTAAAACACATTTAGGTATTTGTGCTCTCTGATTATTTGAAGGTCTTTGTGTAAGATTACTTTAATTTATGTGTGTGTGTATGGCTGGAAAACAGCCTGTACATTCTTGTTGCTGTTATGGCTACCTGACAACTTAGTTCAGGAATTAGAATAGCAACTGAAAACATCATATCAAACTCTCTTTCACCCTCTGTTGTTATTTTTGGGAAACACTGCACATACATTCTTTTGGTTGTATTGTTACTACACTTATTTAAGTCCCTGATAAAATCAATAGTTTATTATACTTACCTCCAAACTAGATTCAACAGTAAAGGAAAATTTGTTTATAAGTCTTAATTAATAAGATGTATACCATACCTTTGTTTTATTTTGTTATTTATTGTGATGTGGTGCGGATCATCAAACTCAGTGCTTTACATGTGCCAGGAAAGTAATCTATCACCAAGCTACAACCCCAAGAAATCATTTTTATTCCTATCAAATCCTTAATAGAATTCTTAACCAGAAGAAGCAGAATAAAATAAAATTAAAGAAGAAGAAAATCAAAATGACAGATTATGGTATTCCAATTACTCATTCTTCCAATAGAAATAAAAAGTAACAATCAAACCAACTTTGTCAAAACTCTGGATCAGTGCAAGCTTGACCAAATGTTGAAGGGCTGATTTGCAAAGATAGGAAGAGATTTAGGGTTTGGCTTTGTTACTTTGTATAACCCCTGACATTAAGGATATCTCTTTCAAAACCCTATGTGAATATAAGCTAGGAAACAAAGACTTCAGTGACTGCATATGACACAAAATAAATATTTGCCCAAGGATTGGGAAATTCACTAAACAATTAGTCTTCTAAAATATCAAAAATAGCAAAACCTGGGGGAAAAAATTTGATTTCTAAGTTACCAAATTATAATATTCAAATATCAACTTTTCAATAAAACCCCACAAGGTATACAAAGAAAAAAAGACTATGAACAATTCAGAGAAACAAAACAACCTGACTGAAATCATCCCCAAGGAACTCTAGAAATGGAATTTACAAGACAACAATTTGAACACAACTATCTCAAGATGTTCAAAAAGAAAACACAGGGCTGGGGTTGTGGCTCAGAGGTACAGCACTTGCCTAGCATGCGTGGGGCTCTGGGGTTGATCCTCAGCATCACATAAATATAAAATAAAGACATTGTGTCCACCTATATGTACAAAATAAATATTCTTTAAAAACACAGGAAATGAACAGAAACAAGAAAAACAATATGAATAAAATAACAACATAGATAAAGAAGCAGAAATTATAAAGGAAAACAAATTCTGGAGTTGAAAAATAACTGAAATGAACATTCACAAGAGGTGTCAAAAACAGGGGTTAGGAGACAGATCACATTGTTGGCAGGTTTGAACATAGAACAACTTATTATGTATGAGGAACAGGAAAAAAAATCAAGACAAAAACTGATCAGAGACTATGAAACTTGAGTAATAACAAACAGACCAACTGATAAATGATATGAGTCCCAGAAATGGTAGAGAGAAAGGGGTAAAAGAATATTTGAAATGCTGTGCGCATCACATACCTGTAGTCCCAGCAGCTCAGGAAGATTATGAGTTCCAAGCCAGCCTAAGAAAAAGTCAGGCACTAAGCAGCTCAGTGAGACACTCTCTAAATAAAATACAAAATAGGCTGAGGATGTGACTCAGGAGTTGAGTGCCCTGGAGTTCAATCCCTGGTATCCTTCCCCAAAATAATAGTTGAAATGAAAATGGCTAACAACTTCCTAAATTTGATGAACTCCAAGTAGAATAGACTCATCAAGATTCATTAAAAGCAAAGAATTGTGAAAAAAACAAAAGAGCAGTGACCACTCAGTACAAAGTATCCTTGACAAGATTAACAACTAATTTCTCAGCAGAAAGGCTGCAGGATAAAAGACAGTAAGATGAAGTAAAAGCCTGTCAAGGAAGGATTTTTTTATTCTGTCAATGAAGGATTTTTTATTCTGTCATACAGTTCTTCAAAAATGAGGGGAAAATTAAGATATTCCTAGAAACAAAAGCAGAGTTCAACAATACTAAATACACCTAAGAAGAAAATTTAAAGGTGTCTTTCAAGAGCTATTCTTCAGGTTACAAAGACAACAGACATAACTAACAGCTTTGGAAAGAAAAATTTCTAGAAAAGAGAGTAAACAAAAAAGGAATGTTATTGTATTTTTAAGGCTTATAAATTATCTTATTTCAAATGAAATTTCAAAGACAAATGCATAAAAGAGGAATTCTAAATCTGTCACTGGTCAACAATGTATAAATAAATGCAATTTGTGAAAAATGGAAATAAGAGTATGAGAACAGAGCTGTACAAAAGAAAATATTTTGTACACTACAAAATTAAGCTGGTATCAATCTGAACTGCATTGGTATAAATATATGATGTTAAAGGAATCTGTATGATAATAAAAAAATTTTGCCTAAAATAATTACACAATAGGAAACCAAAATCATCACTATAAAACATAAAAGCACACACACACAAAAAAAGTAGTACTGGAGGAAACAAAAGGGGAAAAAAGCAATAAAACCTACAGGAAATAAAATAGTAAAATAGCATGAAGAATTCTGTCTTATCAGTAATGAAATTTATGAGAATTAAACTTTTCAATCAAAAGGCAACCATGGGAAGACTGGATTTAACAAAAAACTCATACATGTGGTCTAAGAAAGACTCACTTAAGATTCAAAGACACAAATAAACAAAGGGAGCCCACATATTCCATGCAAAAATAGCCAAAAGCCAAAAAAGATGAGATGACTCAGCTAATATTGGTCAACATGGAAGCTAAGTCAAGACCTGTATTAAGAGACAAAGAAAACAATTCAATGTTGACAAAAGTGCTGGTTCATCAAAAAGATACAGTAATTATAAATATACTCACCAAACAACTAGAGACAAGAAGCAAATACTGATAGAATTCAAAAGACAAATTGGAGACTTTAAAATTCAATTTTCAATGATGATTAAGACATACAGGCAGAACAATAAGGAGGTAAAAGAACTGAAAAACTTTATAAACCAAATCAGACCTAAGACACATATGCAGAACACTCTATACAGTAGAAAACACAAATGTCTACACGAAACATGGAAGATTCTCCACAACAGACCACATATCAGGCTTAAAATAAATGTTGATATATTTTAAAGGACCGAAATACTACTAATTACCTTCACTGAACCATAGGAAATGAAGCTAGGAATCATTAATAGAAGAAAAGTGGGAAATTCCTAAATATAATTAATTCAAAAATTTATCTGGAGACAGATGACTAAACTGATGGACAGCCATATAAAGGGCTATGGGGACAGGGGTCTATATAAACACAAATTGGTTTTAGCTTTGTTAGAAATACCAAGATGCAACAAGAAATCAAATAAAGCTCAGAAATGAGTGGGCAAGGCAAACTTTCCTTCTGCCAGAAGGGCATGCTACCTAATCTGGCTAGTAAGAACACCTGAGCAGTGTGTCTGTTTTTATCCATTAACACAGAGCTCCCCTTGCCCTGAATGGCGGAGATCAAAGTTACCATCTATGTAATTAGCCAATTTAAAAACTGGGGTGGGCAAAGGGAAGGGCTGTAATTAAAATGGCTACAATTGGATGCAATTAAGGGTAAATACTATACTCGGAAAACAAATTAACTTTTTATTTCTCACAGCTTTTTAAGAATAAATATTTTGCTGCTGATCTTTGGTTAAACTAATTCCCCCCCCCCCCAGGAGAAAGTTTTACTTAATTGTTGAAACTAACCTGTCACATTCATTTAATGAAATTATAAAAGGGAGTCATGAAAATAGCATCACTATTCAGATAAGGCAAAACGGAGTTTGATATATGCTACTCATTCTATTACTTAAATACTCAATATCTCAAATTTTCTCATCTATAAAATGTAGACAATAACTCTTTAACATATCGTATAGTTATAAGTTTAAAGTATATATGAAGTGCTTAGTGTCTTACATGCAAAATGTAAATCCTGAGTAAAATTTAGCTATCATTTTTAACAATTTAATTGGTATATGTATAATGTTAATTCCAACAGAATAAAAGATTATTCTCTATAAAGAGAATATACTAACAATATCTTAAAAAGTAAAAAATGCAACTTTTTTCTTACTAATTAAAAAGCATTATTTCTAATAAACATTTTAATTGACCAAAATATATTATAAATTATACAAATGCAGTACATAGATTTCTGCATCCTTCCTGACATTGATCACACTAAACTTTAAATGTGATATAAAGAAAAAGGGAGAGGCAATAAATTTAAACAAAATCATAGGCTTGAAATATAAAGCTATCAAATTCATAACTTTAATATATGTAAATGTTTCTTGGGATTTATAAAATGTATATAAAGTTAATCTAGTAATGAACTTAAACTAACACATGTGACAAGATTTATTATTATTTGGAAATTGCTTGTCCTTCCTAAAGTTCCAGGTGTTGGAAACCAAGTCATCAATGGGGCAATGTTAAGAGGTGATAGGATCCTTAAGAGGTGGAACATAGTGGGAGATTGTTAGGCCTCAGAAGGGATTAACAGACTAGGGTCTCTTGTGGGATCCAAGTTAGTTCTCATGAGAGGAGTTGCTTGCTATAAAAGTGCAAGACCACAAACTTTCCATTCCCTGGCTTCCTGTTGCACAGGATGTCTCCCTTTCATACTTGCATTACATTTATGCTGTCACTACAGGCCTGAGTGTCAATGTAGACACTCAGTCTTAGTTTTTCATTTTCCAAAACTGAACTAAACTGAGCCTTTTTTCTTTGTAAAGCATCTGACCTCAGGTATTTTTTAATAAAAATGAAAGAGATTGACAACATTATACACACATCAGTATAACAGAATAAACCAAACTAAGAATTTTTTAATGATTCTGTAACTAAATAAAAACAAGAACTAAATTCAAAGACACAAGTAGAACTATACTATTTAATTTAACATGTAATGGCATACAACTGAAATGTGTATTTTTGTTACGACTGGCACTCTTCTAGGTCCTTGATGGAATTAAAGCAGCCTAATGTCTCAAAAAATACCAAAGACCAACCATCAATCAAGAAAACAGAATTCCAAGACAAAAGTAATCTGAGTCATATCATCCACATTTATTACATAAAGAGGTGAAATTGTTGGATCACAATTAGCTCACAAAATTATGACCCATATTCAGTTTGTCTATATAACTAATAATTTCTTAATTTGGAGAAAGTGCACAATGAATGATAACTAGTTTGATATTTTTATACTCCACAAAGAGCATTCATCTTTTAAGTTACTGAACAGGTAATTTAACAGCAGGGTTAGAATTTATTTTTTATGCAGTACTGGGGTAGAACACAGGGTTTTATCCATGCTCAGCAGCACATCATTTTACTTCAGAAAATGTAAAGGCATTGATTAATTGAAGTACTCACCTTACAGTTAATATTAGGTATCTCTCTTATGTGGTGCTTGAAAATTCAACTGGGAACTATTTGTAGGTTATAAATTACCATTCATGAACCATGGTAATTAATCCAATCTATGTCTTTTAAATGGGAGCACAGTAAATAACTTCTTTTGGGTGTTTTGTTGGCTTCTTTGTTTTGAACAGGGTGTTTCCTTGTGTTGCCCAGGATGGTCTCCAAAGATTTACTTAAAGGGATAACAAGTGTAAGGGGTGTCCAGCGGAGCGTCGCAGGGAGAGACCACACAAGAGACTTACTCCATGCAATTGGCAAAAGGGGATTTATTGGGGATCCATTCAAGCGCTGGGACTCTGTGCCCACTCAAGAAGGGAGAGCGGCTCAGAGCCTAGAGCAAAGGTCAAGCAGAGCTTAAGTACACTTTTTGGAGAGGGCGGTGGGCTTTGCATACATCAGAACGAATCATCATGAGGTGCGGGAAAATTGAACAACAACTCTGAGACGTGATTGGCACATTCATTGGTGGGAACAGGTTGGGCGGGGGTGATTGATCATTCCTAAGCGGGTTACACATTCAAACTGATTGGTTCGGACCCTGTGAGGAACTGCACAGGGCCCTAGGCTAAATGGCCAGTAGGGCGTAGTTTTAATTATCTCAGGAATCTGGGTGTAACAGAGGAACTTAATACCTAATCTTTTACATTCAAGCTTTCCAGCTTAGAAACTTTACCCTTTCACAAGCAATTCAATAATAAAATTCTAAAGCTTAGATAAACAACAAAAAGTAAGTATTTTTAAACATATCTTTAGTCTTAAAAAAAGTTTACTAATAAAAATCACATTAAAATAATCAAAAATCCTTAAATACAAAATAAGAATTAAAAAAAAATCAATTCCTTTAAGAACACTTCAGAAGTATTTTGATTCATACAGAAATGTTTTATTTTGCAAATTATATTTGCAATCACATTTAAAAACTATTGTATTAAGGTATGGTTTTCAAAGAAAGAATTTTAATTTCATAAACTGGCTGGTATTTTCCATTTTATGATAATTCATAATTATTAAGAGATGATCTTTAAACCTAAATAGAAAACGTAAGAAATAATGGCTACACTGTTAAACCTGCTAGGAAATGGGCAAGCTGCACAAAACTAAACATTCTTTGTGGAGTATAAAAATATCAAAGTAGTTATCATTTATTGAGCTCTTTCTCCAAACCAGGAAATTATTCTTTATGTAAACAAATTGTATATGGGCCATAATTAACATACATTTTTTTTATTTCCAGCTTTTAGTCATGTACCTGGAACATGTAACAACTTTTCTGGAATTCTTTACAATATTCTAGTGCTGGTGTTACAATAAGCAAAAGCTCAAAACTTATCCCTGACATTCAAGTTTGAAGAAGGGGTCACTTGCCACAAAAAGCATAAAGAGAATTCCACTAGTGATCAGTATGGGCAAAAATTCTGTGAATGTCTATTAAAAATCTTGGTCTTTATTTCAGGATGAACAAGATGTCTGTGACAGAGGGGTTTTAAGCAAAAGTACTACCAAAGATTTGCAGTTTTTAAATGACCACTTGAACTTCAGGGTGAAATAATTGACAGGAGTAGACTGAGAGAGACTAAGTAAGTATTGATGACAAAACAGCTATGGATATTAATAATGATTATCATACTATGTGCAGTATGGGAATTAGCCACTTTAAAAACCCTAATATTTCAATCACAATTTGCAACAGAATACTCTTGGTCCTTATCCTCAATGAGGATGTGATTTTTTGAGAAAAAGGACTAGGAAAGTTTATTGCTTTGCTAGCAAAGGAGAAACATAGGGACTCCTGTCCCAAAGCCTGTGACTCTACATCAGGACGGACAGGAGGTTTTAAAGGAACTCTTCAAGGGTTACATTCCAAGTATGCTCTGGGAGCCCTGATGGCATGTTTAGGATTCACTTGTTAATTTGGGAAATGTTCACTTCCCAGATCCTCAGCAGGCATCTCCTTCCTGTAGAGGGTGTGTTCAAGGGCAATTAACTAGAGGAAGAAAAGATAATACAGTCTCCCTAACTTTTAAGGGAAGGGAGAGCAGAAAAGAGAGAAAAAAAATTTTTTTAAATACTTCTTAGAGGAATGAGGGCTATATTCAGAAGGTGGAGGGTCCACTGTTAAAATTCCATTCCTTTGTTCAATGAATATTTACTCTCCACTCTATGCCTGGCAAACAGTGCCAGTTCTAGGAATTGGAAGTACCACAGTGAAGAAAACAGAATGAAGAGAAAGGACAGGTTGAAAAAATCATGAGAAAATAAATTCCTAAACAATAGGATAGAGTCAGATAATTATTTGTTATAAAAATATAGCATAATAATGTGACATTCAGTATCTAAGGAAGGGTATTCACAAATAGTAATATCTGATTTTCGATTCTAGTGGTAAGAAAACAAGTCATTTGAATGTGTAGGGTAAAGGACATAATATGCAAAAGTTTCACAATAGAGCCTGGCATTTAGAAAATAAAGTCATGGTGTCTGAAGGATGGAGGTACAGGAGTAGATGAGGGCTGCCAGACAGGGCATAGTTACAGATTCAAGGTTTTATAAGGGAGGAAGACTGGGCTTTCTAAGTAAAATGAAAAGCCACCAGAAAATATTAAAATGATGAAATAATTAATTTATGTTTAGAAAAAGCCATTCTGGCTGCTATATGAAGACTAGATTGAAGTGGGCAGGAGGAAATCACAGCTGAATCAAAGGCTGAGACAACTGCTTTCTTCTGTCTAGGATATTTTAAATAGAATAGAGTGTGAAATTATCTCTATGGTGGGAAAAATATTTGTGTTTCTAATATATTATTCCCATACCCAATAAACACGATATTAATTTTATTTATTTCAATAAACAGCACTCTATACATGTGAGAAATTAAGTTGGTTTTTGAATAAGAATGACCCTAAACTACAAAAAATAAATAAAAGTTACAGTAAAATAGCACATCGTTCATTACTAATAGGAATTGTAGCTCCATATTCAGTGAAGCACAGCTATAGTCTCTCTCTTCCACTGAATATAATTAAAAATTCTGGGTAAAACACAAAAACAAAATTTAAAGAAAGCTACTTTAGGGCTCTAAAAGATAAGAGGAAGAGTGAGTGTGTGTGTGTGTGTGTGTGTGTGTGTGTGTGTGTATGTGTGTATGTATGTGTGCATGTGCACACTCACCAGGGACAAAGTATATAACCGAAAGTCACACTCCCAGTGTCTTCCTCCTCCAGGCACTTTGCTCCTACCTAATGTTACAGCCAGGTTAATCAATATCAGTGTATTAATTAATTATTTATATAAAGGCTCTCATAATCATTTCACCTCTAAAAATTCTTGCATGGTCTCATAGATGAGCTTGTTGAGGATACTTCATGTCTAAATAATAAAAAAAAGAAAAAAATATCTATGTACATGATAAATTATTACTTTAAAAATTTGTTCTTTTTAGATATACATAACAGTATATTTTGACATACATACATGGACTATAACTTTCCATTCTTCTGGTTGTACATAATGTGAAGTTACACTGATCATGAATTCATACATGAACATAGGAAAGTTATGTTCAATTCATTGTACCATTTTCCCTATTCCTATACCCCCACAATTCCTCTCATTCCCCTTTCTCTAATTTAGTGAATTTCTATTTCCCCTCACCCTCCAGTTATTGTGAATTACCACTGTATATCATTTGGATAACATTTGGCTTTTGGTTTTGGATTATTTCAGTTAGCATGGTATTCTCCAGTTTCATCCATTTACCAGCAAATGCCATAATTTCATTCTTCTGAATGGTCGAAGAAAATTCCATTCTATCTATGTACCAGTTTTTTTATCCATTCATTATGTTGAAGGTTGCCCACGTAGGTTGGTTCCAGAGTTTAGCTATTATAAGTTGAGCTGCTATAAACATTAATGTGGCCATGTCACTGTAGCATGCTGATTTTAAGTCCTTTCAGTATATGCTGAGGAGTGAGATGACTGGGTCAAATGGTGGTTCCATTCTAATTTTTCTGAGAAATCTCCTTACTGCTTTACAGAGTGGTTGCACCAATTTGCAGTCACACCAACAACAAATGAATGTACCTTTTAACCTACATCCTCGCCAACATTTATTGTTACTTGTATTCTTCATAATTGCCATTCTGACTGAAGTTGAGATAGAATTCTCATTGTAGTTTTAATTTGCATTTCTCTAATTGCTAGAGGTGTTGAACATTTTTTCATATATTTGTTAACTGATCATATTTCTTCTTTTGTGAAGTGCCCGATAGTTCCATTGCCCATTTATTGATTGGGTTATTTTTTTTTTTTTAGTGACGTTTTGAGTTCTTTATATATCCTGGAGATCAATGCTATAAGGAGCAGATGGCAAAGATTTTGTCCCGTTTTTTTAGGCTCTCTCTTCACGTTCTTGATTGTTTCCTTTGCTGTGAAGAAGCGGTGTAGTTTGATAACACCCTATTTGTTGATTTTTTATTTTAGTTTTTGTGCTTTAAGAGTCTGGTTGAGAAATTCAGTTCTTGAGTAGACATAATATAGATTTAGGGCTACTTTTTCTTCTAGTATGTGCAGGGTCTAATGCCTGGATCCTTGATCCTCTCTGAATTGAGGGGTTTAATTTAATTTTGCTATATAAGGATTTCCAGTTTTGCCAGCACCGTTTGTTGAACACGCCATCTTTTCTCCCATGTATGTTTATGTTGTCTTTGTCTAGCATAAGATAACTGTATTTATGTGCATTTGTCTCTGTGTCTTCTATTCTGTACCACTGGTCTTCATGTCTGTTTTGGTGATAATATCATGCCTTTTTTGTTACTATAGCTCTCTGGTGTAATTTAAGGTCTGGTACTGTGAAGCCTCCTGCTTTACTATTCTCACTAAGGGTTGCTTTGGCTATTCTGGGCTTCTTATTTTTTCAAATGAATTTCACTATTGCTTTTCCTATTTCTATGAAGAATGTCAGTGGAACTTTATTAAGAATTGCATCAAATTAAGCTAAATTATTAAGAGAAAAACTACACTGAAAAGAAGAAGAGACAGGAAAAACAATTCATCATATAATTATAAGGTGGAAAATACTTCCCTTTTGTTATTTTCTTATAAAACATAAATCATGTATCATTCATATATATTATATATATATATATAAACAATTTTTGTGTTCTATTATTTCCTCATATTATACATAGAATCATTTCTTTTATTATTTACAAAAATTTAATGAAATTTTAAATGGCTACCTAACATAGTAATTGATTAACATTCTATAATTATTAACCATCTTCTATCAGTGGATATTTCCTTTACTTAAAACATTTAGCTGTTCTAAATAACTCTATAGTAAAAATATCCATGCATAAATCTTTATATAGCTGTTTATGGTAATGAAAGAAAATTGACTAATTAAAAGTTATTAACAACATTATGAAACAAATATAAAGTGATAAAATATGAAACATTGTAGAAATTTTCAAATATTTGTATGAAAAATAAAAAGGCAGACATAATTCTACTATTGCCAGTATTCTGAGAGATTTGTACAAACATTTTAACATATTTGATATATATTTTATAACTTGAATAAAATATATGTTTTAATACTGTTTTGTAAAACAACTTTCAATGTCTCCATCGGGTTTTATGCAATGACTGATGTTTTTATTTTTTAAATATTTTTTAAGGTGTTGATGCACCTTTATTTTATTTATTTATTTATATGCTGTGCTGATAATCAAACCCAGTGCTTCACATATGCTGGGCAAGTGCTCTACCACTGAGCCACAACCCCAACCCCAATAACTGATTTTTTTAGAAGACAGATAAATATCACACTCCATAAGCATAAAAATATATTCCTGCTGTTACTCACCCTAGAACATCCTGGCTAGCATTGTCCATTTAAGAACTAACTTGATTGACAGTGGATGCCTAAATATAAGCATCTGTATTTTGTGAACCTTAAGTATTTCACAATACTCTTGCTCCAAATCTATTTTCTCCTTCACGCTGGGCATATGGCAACCTAGCTACAGACTATATTTTACAGGTCCTTTGTGACTACAAGTAGCCCTGCATATATGAGTCTAAAGAAACAATAAAAACTCAAAACAAACGAACAAAATCCTTGAATCCTTCCATTAGGTTTCTTTTCCATGGACTAGAATAGCAGTCAATAGTAACAGCTAAATCAGGTCAATGATCTCTTTTTCTTTGGCCTATAGGCTACAAATGGCTTTTACACTCTTAAATTCTTTACAATCATAGGAAGAGGAGGAGGGATAGGAAACTAGGAAGGTCTTTGGTGAATGATAATTTTTTAAAAATTTCCAGTCACAGACCAATACTTTTGTAAGACAATTAAAATGTTCTTATAAAAATGAAGCAAAAAATACTAAAAACACAAGCCCCAATATTTTATTATTAGACTCAAAAATCATAGTTAATCTGCTGCATATGTTTACTTTCACTTTCTATATTGACATAGTTGAGGACCAGTTACACCCATATTCTAGACAAGGAAGCATAACTGCAGGAAATAGTAGAGGAATAACAGAGAAGAGACAAAGGATATCTTGAGTAGCTTAATCAGCACTCAGGACTGTTAGGTAAGGTTAATATGCTTCCTTCCTTTTTAAAGCCACTATATTTTGGGTCTTAGCTATTGTTCAAAATAATAAAGCATTCATATTAAAAGGGCTAATATTGTCTGTTGGGGAAGCCTCTCAGTTCACTGGAAGATGATTGCCAACTCTTTGAGATATCCTCTCTTTAAATTCTTTATCCCCAATCCTCATTCCTCCTTCAAAGACATATGCTTTCTATTTTAAATAGTCTTCCAAAATATATCTCCAAAGTAAATTAAAACCCACTGAGCTTTCTATATATAATATGATAAAAAACAAATTCCACCTACGAAAAGAATTAAAGGAGTTTTAATGCAATAATGGTAAAAAAGAAAGGAAAGTGAAAGAAAGATGTTTAGATATTTAGGAAATAAATCTGGTGTCTAACCAGGTATGAGGGGTTATGAATAGATGTCAATGATAATTCCTAAATTTCCAGCTTACATAACTAGGTACAGTTTGGCACATTCATTGAGATAGAGCAGGCAGAACAGAGTTTGTAAGGGAATATCATGAATTCATTTAGACAAGTGATGGTCTGCTCACGTTTATTACATATATAAGGTCTAACCCAGTATGTGTTCCTCTCTGTGGACAAAGATACAGAAAAATACCTAAAGAATTTCCCACATTCCTCACATTCAAAAGGTATTTCTAAACTATGACTCTTCAACACTAAGAAATCAAGGATCAAAGAAAGGCTTCCCACAATCTTTGTATTGCTAGCATTTACCATTTTCTTTACTATGTTTTCCATTTCAAGGACTTCCCTTTGGTTCAGAGACAGTATTCACCTCCCTGCTGAAATTAACCATTCCATTTTTTTATGTTGCCAGCTTTTACATTAGAGCCCTTTATTGAACTTATTTTATTTAGGAATCATTATGAAACAGTTCTTCAGTTGATTGAATTCTGTTTGTTTCGAGTTCTAATTGTCTCTTGATTACTGTGCTTTGAAACTTTTGGTTGAAGTTCTTGTATATTATAATCATGAGGTATATGATAAAAGGTATTCTTTATTGCTTGGAAATTGATACAGATTTCCTTCTGATATGACTTTAGCACAAGATTTGAATTGATGTATTAAAAAGGTGAGCTAGGTATAGCACAGGCTTCAAATTATTTAATGACACTTGTTCTTTGGGGTGGGTAGCTGTCAAATATCTTTTGTTGTCCTCATAAAAGCTCCACACTCAGTCTTAAGTTTTCCATTTGTACTCAGAAAAGGTCTCTTGTGCAATGTGCTTATTATTAAACAGTTGTTATGTTGGCAACAAAGGAATAAGCCACAGGGGAGGTTTTTCTTTGATCTTCTGATTCATATTATCTTAGGTCAGCATTATGACCCTGAGCCTCATGTATTCTGGCCTTCTCAGTGGTCATTCTCCCCTCTCCGACATAGTCTGATCTTGGTATATAGTCCTGCCCCTTCCTCAAAGACTGAGTGTTTGCTCGTTTTTCCTGTTCTCATTTCCCAGCTGCAAAGGGGTTTTACAAGTGACCTGATAATTGCAGGAGCTCTCCTAACCAACAACGGCTTTGTTTGAAAAGAAAAAAAGCAGGGAAAGCCTTGATAGGAAGTATATTATCTCTTTTGCTAAGGCTGCTATATTGTTCCCCTAATTTCTCACTATAGGGAATAGGAAGGAAGGAAGGGAGGGAGGGAGGGAGAAAGGAGGGAGGAAGGAGCTATAAGAGAGTATGCATTCCCCCTACATTTGAGGCTTCCAAGGCCTTCATATTCTTGCATCAATACACATTTGAGGTTCTACCAATGCAAGAAAGTCATCACCTTTCTTCTACAGGTATCCTGTTTTATTTTATCCAGTTAATACTTGCATGATATCTCTAACTCCAGATATCTATCTCTCTTTAAATATTGAGTTAGAGCAAGAAGAAATAGCTTTTCTTATATCTCAGCAACCAAACATCCAACCATCAGGAATACTGCTTCCCTGTGAGGTGTGTAAAAGAGAGATTTCACTAACACTCAATACTAGACATCCAGAGTACCTTAGAGACTTAAAATTTGGGGGTATATTAAACAATAAAATGGGACAAAAGTAGTAGTGGGCTGCTGTCAGGTACAGTGGAACTGTGGAAAACTGAATGGAAAAAAATGAGAAATACAACTTTCAGATCAGAGGGGCATCCTGCCCTAGGCTGATCCAGAGGCTGTTGGACACAATAAATTGGTACATAAACGATTCCCTGTGATGAACAATTAGTCAGGTAGACCCAAGGCAGGAGCCATTTGGAGCCAACCATAGGGCCAGAAAACACAGAAATCAAAAACTCAGATCCAAGAAAACAGTCACAGCTCCCATACAGAGGACAGGCAGATATCATCCACAAGACCTAGTATGAGTCTGGCAAAATCCAGATAAATTTTGTCATGGAGAGTATATTGCTCTGGGGGGAATAACAGTTGGAGAAGCCAGGGAGAATCTGACTCCTTTCCCCCTTTCAGTTCAGTATCTCACAGGACCAATTGCAGTAGACTGGAAATTTGAATGGATGGGTGCATCTGCACTGGTAGACCAACCCCAAGAAGCTAGGAATGATACAAGACCAGCTGTGGTGGGAGTGGAAACTGAATTGGCAGATGTGATTGCCCCTGGGAAAAGATGCCGAGAAGCCATGAAGAGGGGTACTTGCAAGCAATAGAAGCAACAGGGGACTGGCTCCCCTGTGTTACTAGTGGATGCCTGGGAAGACTCCTGGGGTACATGCTCCCAGGATAGTTAGGCATCTGATGAGCTCTAAAGGTACACTGATTTAATATCTTCACATTACTAGCTGTGCAATAAAGTATGTGGGACCTCACTAAATACAAGACCTCCATCTATACAAACTCATCTCACATAATCCAGTTGCAGCTTCACCCTGGACAGTAGTTGACAGTGTTTCCCATGCCAAACTTCATCTTACTACTGAGAAGAAAAGCAGATGTTTTTGAATTCCAACTAGAATCTTGGTGAGCATCACAATAAAAGAAAGGAGTTGACAATGGACGGCCCTACTCTTTTGTCCTGTGCATATCTCAAGAAAAAATGTTAATGGAAAGAAAGTTGAGTACAGACAGTGAGCATATATTATCATTGACATTTTTGCCCACTGCAATGGAAATGACTCCTTAATTTTTCATCAAGATAACTATAAACACTATAAATTCATAGGATAAAAACTCTGCTGTGCGATTGGAGTTGTGGCTCAGTGGTAGAGCACTTGCCTCACATGTGTGAGGTACTGGGTTCAATCCTCAGTACCAAATAAAAATAAAGATATTGTGCACATCTACAACTTAAAAAAAAACACACACACCTGTTGCTTCAGATCCATTCAGATAGATGGGTAGACACAAGCAATAAAGAGAACAAACCATCCCCCAAAACTCCATGATGCCTCAACACAGACTCCAGGAACACCACAGTAGAGGAAATGTCAAGACAGGGAATTTTGAAAGTTCACAGTTAAACTGATCTACAAAGTAAAGGTGATATTAGGAGTAATATCAAAGAGAAAAATACATGAGGTGAAAGATCACTTCAATAAGAGATAGAGATCCTGAAGAAGAATCAATCTGAAATAAAGGAATTGTTAAACCAAATTAAAGATTCAATTGAAACCATCACCAATAGACTATATCACTTGAAAGAGTTTTAGGCAACAAAGGCAAAGTATATAATGTTGAAAATAAAGTAGATTATGGAGAAAAGATGTTAAGAGACTAGAACAAAATTTTCAAGAAATATGGGATAATATGAAAAGGACAAATCTAAGATTCATAGGGATAGAAAAGCCTCTGAAGTATACACTAAAGGAATGCACAATCTTTTCATTGACAGGATATCAGAAAATTTTCCAAAACATGATAAATGAAATGCAGGCATACAGGACTCCAAGTATAAAAATTACAACAGACCCAAACAAAGGCACATCATTATGAAAAGACCTAACAAAATAAGGATAGGATTTTGAAAGTTTCTAGAAAAAAAACTCAGAGGTCAAACTTAGAAGTAAACCAATCCATATCTCAGCTAGTTTTTCAAGCAAGACTCTAAAAGCTGGAATGTATTAGAATGATAGAATAATATACACCAAACACTGAAAGAAAATTGATACCAACAAGTAGATATCCTGCAAAATTAAGCTATAGAATTGAAGATGAAATAAAATCCTTCCACAATAAACAAAAGTTAAAAGAATTAACAAGTAGAAAGCCCACACTACAAAACAATAGAATATTTCATAAAGAAAAAATTAAAATACAAAACAGCAGAGGGAGAAACCAAATTAGAATAACAGTCAAGCAAAGTGAAATCTAATTCAACTTAAAAATTAGAAATAAATCAAAATGACAGTAAATAATAACACTGTATGTTAATGACTAAACTTGTTAATCAAAAGACATAGGCTGGCAAACTGGATTAAAAAACAAGACCCAACAATATGCTGTCTCCAAGAGACTCAGCTCATAAGCAAAGACATGCAAAGACTAAAGGTGATAAGATGGGAAAAAATATCACTCATATGTATCTCCTAAAAAAACAGGGATATCAGTTTTTGCTTCTCATTACTCAGGATTGAACCCAAGGGTGCTTAATCACTGAGCCACATCCTTAGCCCTTTTATATGTTTTTAATTTTGAAACAGGGTCTCACTAAGTTGCTTAGGGCCACACTAAATTGCTGAGGCTATAATTCTCTTACCTCAGCCTCCTGATCCACTGGGATTACAGGCTCACACCACCATTCCTGGAACAAGCAGAATTGTCTATTCTACTACCCAAAACACTATACAGATTCAATGCAATTCCTATCAAAATTTCAATGACATTCTTCATAGAATTAAAAAATTCAGTCATGGATTCATCTGGAAAATAAGAGGCCCAGAACAGCCAAAGCAATCCTTAGCAAGAAAAAAAAAGCAGGAGGCATCGCAATCCCAGACCTTAAATTATACTACAGAGCTATAGTAACAAAAACAGCATGGTATTGGCACCAAACAGACAAGACCACCAATGGGGACAGAATAGAAGACACAGAGACAAACCGTCAAAATTCAGTTACCTCATACTAGACAAAGGTGCCAAAACATACATTGGAGAAATATCCTCTTCAACAAATGGTGATGGGAAAACTGGAATGACAATTATTGAGAATACAAATAGGGCAGGGGAAATCAATATTTAGTAGAATGAAGTTTAACTCCTATCTCCCATCCTGCACAAAACTCAAAGTGAATCAAAGACCTAGGAATTAGATTAGAAACCCTGCACCTGCTACAAGGAAATGTAGGCCCAATACTTCAACATATGGGCTCTGAAATTTGACTTCCTTAATAAGACTCCTGAAATGCAAAAAGTAAAATCAATATTCAATAAATGGGATAACATCAAACTAAAAGGCTTCTTTTCAGCAAAGAAAACAACTGAGAATGTGAAGAAAGCCTGCAGAATGGGAGAAAATCTTTGTCACCTGCACTATGAATAGAGCACTTATTTCTACTGTATATGAATAGTTCAAAAAACTTAACAAAAAATCAATAAATGGGTGAAGAAACTGTAAAGACACTTCTAAGAAGAAATCTGAATGGTTAAAAAATATGAAAAAAATGTTCACTTTCTGACAATTAGGGAAATGCAAATCAAAACTACACTGAGATTTCATCTCACTCCAGTCAGAATGGAAATTACAAAGAATACAAATAGAGGCGGGGTTGTGGTTCAGTGGTAGATTTCTTGACATGTAAGACACTGGGGTCAATCTTCAGCACCACATAAAAATAAATAAATAAAATGTATGTCCATCTATAACTAAGAAAAAGTTAAAAAAGAAAAAAAGACAGAGAATATAAATTAATAATAATATAAATTAATAAATGTTGGTGAGGGTGTAGGCAAAATATTGTGGCGAAGATGTGGGACTCATATTATTGGTGGAACTGTGAATTAGTGCAAACAATCTGGAAAGCAGTACAGATACTCCTCAAAAAATTAGGGAATGGAACCACCATATGACTCAACTATCCCATATGACTCAAATCACCACATGACTCAACTCCTCATTATATAAAGACTTAACTAATATCTGCATACTACAGGGACACAGCCACATCAATGTTTACAGCAGCACAATTCCCAATAGCCAAGCTAGGGAACCAACCTCAGTGCCCTTCAACAGATGAACAGATAAAGAAAAGTAGTATATATGCACAATAGAGCATTACTCAGAGTATTACTCAACCATACAGAAGAATAAAATTATGGCATTTACCAGTAAATGGATGAAACTGGAGAATACCATGCTAAGCGAAATAAACTACTTTCAAAAAAATCAAAGGTCAATTGTTTTATTTCATAAATAATCCATAATAAAGAGGAAAGGGGAAAGAATAAACATTCAGTAGATTAGAGAATGAATAGGAAAAGCAAAGACAGCAGAATGAATCCAAAATAAATTTTCTATGTACTTATATGAATACACTATCAATGAGTGCCACCATCATGTACATCCATAAAAATGGAGTACTTAGTAGAAGATATATTCCATGCTATTATATCAAAATGAATTCTAATGTGAGATATAACTAAAAAGAACCAATAAAATGAAAAATAAACAAATGAGTAAAAAATAGATTCTGGATTAATTCACTGCAACATTAGCCCTCAGCGAGTTCAATAAAAGTTATAAATTTAGTATCCGAACTTATTTTTTAATTGTTGTAGGATCAGAACTAATGTTCTTTCCAGGTCTTTACATCTCTAATCAGAAAATACAAGCCATCTCAAGTATGTAAACTTAACTCTATTATGGTTTTCAGAGATTACCATCATGACTTTTTAGTTAAACTCACTCATTCAGTGATGATCCTGCTAAACCTAACCACTCTATACATACAGGACCAGGAGCAGATATCTTCTTTTGTGAAAGTTAAGCACCTAGTGTCCAGTCATACAAAACTTCACCAAGAAAAGCTAGCCCAACATCTAATAATTTCCTGTGTTTAGGTCAGAAAATAATATTTAATATTTACATTTATGTGTAGTTAGGTTTAAATTTCTATTGTACCTTAACATCTTTTAAAAAATATTTTTTCCTTTAGTTGTAGATGGACACAGTACATTTACTTTATTTATATGTATTTTCTGTAGTGCTAAGGCTTGAACCCAATGCCTCATGCATGCCAGTCAAGCACTCTGTCACTGAGCCACAACCCCAGCCCTGTCTGTAACTTAACATCTTAAAACATAGTGAAATACTTGAGTAAGATACCAACTATTTGATATTTCAATCATACTTTCTTACAGAAAATATTTCAAGCCCCCAAAAACAATACCACAGAGAACACTTAGTCAATATCCCATAGTTACATGTATTTCAAGAGAGCCTCAGTCCTGTATTATTGAAAAAGAATCACTATTAACTGGTAATAAATAGGTAGATTGAAAATACAATGTTTTATGGGTAAAAATGAAGTATTCCTTGAAAATTTGACCCTATTTAGTTTCCAGAAAATAGCAGGCAAGGACAGGAAGAAAGCAAAATGCAGCAAAATATATATACGAATATATTATGTATGGCTTAATAAGCAGAGAAAAATAATGAGAAACCCCTTTATTACACATTTATGAATATTAGGATAGTTATTAAAAATGGGATTTTAACTTTGATATCTTATATTTTGCATTTGCCTTTTACATCATCTTCACAATCTTTTATAACTTTAATTTTTTTTAAATTGTAGATGGACACAATACCTTTATTTTCTTTGTCTATTTCTATGTGGTGCCAGGGATTGAATCCAGTGTCTCATGTATGCTAGGCAAACGCTCTACCACTGAGCTACAACCCAGCATCCATAACTTGCTTTTTTTTTAATCATTCAACTCAATATATTTGGAAATAATTTAAACATATAGTCAATATAAAGAATATTCACAAAGTATTTTGTAATCATTTTTAACAATGAATCTTTGAAATACATTTTGCATTCATAGCACATCTCAATTTGGACTGGCCATGTATCAAGTACTCAGTACCCCAGGTGGTTAGTGTCTACCATATTGGATAGCAGAGATCTATACTCTATACTGTTCAACTTTTCACATATTCTTCTAATTCAAACAGTGTGTTCAAACTCTTCAGTATGTTCAATCTCTTTTGAATTCTTTTCCCGTGAGTTACTCTTGCTATATAAATATATTTAACATACATTTTATGTATAATAAAAATCATGTATAATTTTTACTAATTTTTATTTTTTAATTAGTTATACATGACAGTAGATTGCATTTATGCAGTCTGATATATCATATATGGAATATAATTTCTCATTTTTCAGTCAGCATACTACAGTAATGCAACCACATCAATATTTATAGCAGCTCAATTCACAATAGCTAAATTGTGGAACCAATCTAGGTGTCCTTCAGTAGATAAATGGACAAAGAAAATGTGGTATATATACTTAATGGACTATTACTCAGCTCTAAAGAAGAGTGAAATTATGGTATTTGCCAGTAAATGGATGAAGTTGAAGAATATCATGCTAAGTGAAATAAGCCAATCCCAAAAAACTAAAGGCCAAATGTTTTCTCTAATATTCGGATACTAATTAACAATAAGGCAGGGAGGCACTAGAGAAAAATAACATTAACTTAGATTAGGAAGATGGAAGTAAAGGGAGTGGAGGGGAGGGCATGTGGGGATATGAAAGACAATAGAATGAAACAGACATTATTATTTTATGTATATATGTGACTGCATGACCAATATGATTCTATAACTTGATTTTAATTATCTAAAATATACTCCTGCAATGTCCACCTCACAATTCAGAGCATAATTCAATGAATAAACTATCCAATAAGATCTTATGAGGAACACTGCTGAAGAAATTATATACAGAAACTCATGAGTAATGATGCACAGCTTCCAAAGAATTATAATAAAAACAAAAGTCTGTGAAACATAATTTAATCTTTCAGATAATTCTGAGGAAACTTAATATTGTGTTGTGTCATTTTCTTCATGTTTTGTTTAGGTACCTGACTAAACCTAATTCTGGTTAGACAAATTTTGAACAAAAAAGTTTCATATATACTCCACGTAGCATCAAATGACTATAAACACTACAGGAGAATTTTGTTATGCATATTTGAACTTAACTGGAGTATCAATTTATAATATCTAAGAAAAATTGAAACTACAAAATGTGTATGTTAGCACATAAACTAACGATTATTTATTTTAGACTATCATTCATTTGCTGATTAAATCATATGTGACTACAATTTAAAAATGCATATATTAAAATATATTTAATATTGTTTTTTAGTTGTAGATGCACACAATACCTTTATTTTTTATGTAGTGCTGAGAATTGAACTCAGTGCCTCACAAATGTGAGGTAAGAAGCATTCTACCACTGAGCCAAAACACCAGCCCCTAAAAATAAAATTTGAAAAAACATGATTATAATAGAACTATCTGAAACAAAAAGTTGTTTCTTTAAAAGGATAAAAAGACTGATAAACAGTTAGTCAAAGCAACCAAAATAGTGAAAAGATCTAAATTAATGAAAGTAGAAATGAAAAAGGAGATATCACCACAGACATCATGGAATTTCAGAGGATCATTGGGTACTCTTTTGAAAACACACTTCAATAAATGGAAAAGTCTAGATGAAATAGAAAAATAATAAAATAAAATAAAATAAAATAACACCTTGCAACAAAGGAAATCCAGCGACCAGATTCTCAGCTGAATTCTACCAGATCCATAAAGAAGAACCAATTCCCATGCTTCTCAAATTATTTCCCCAAATACAAAGGTGTAGTGCATTTCCAAATGCATTGTATGAAACTAGTATCATCCTGATATAAAAACCAGACAATGAAAAGTCAAGAAATGCAAACTATAGACCAATATCCCTAATAAATGTACATACAAAAATTTTCATATGAAATAGAATCCAATCAAATTAACAACATGACCTAATTGGTTTCATTACAGGGATGCAAGGATGGTTTAACATACAAAAAGTAATAAATTATATTCACCACATGACGAATTCTGGAAAAAAATCACAATTATCTCATTAGACACAGAGAAAGCCTTCAAAATATTCAGCATCCATTCAAAAAAAAAAACAATGAAAAAACAAGGATAGAAGAAACTTGTCTCAACATCATAAAGGCTACCCACAATAAATCCAAAGCCAATATCATACTTAATGGGGAAATACAAAGTATTCCTTCTAAAACCATGTACAACAAAAGAATGTCCACCCTCATCCTTCCTATTCAACTTAGTACTTGATATTTTAGCCAGATCATGTAGAAAGGAGGAGGAAATAAAAAGAATACAAACAGGAAAAGAAGTCAAATTATCTCCTTTTGCTGATGATGATCCAAAGAGTTCCACCAGAAGACTTCTACGGGTAATAAATAAATTCAGCAAAGTGCCAAGATTCAAAATCAGTTTATGAAAATCAAATAATCAACACCAACAATGAATTTGAGAAAGAATCAGAAAAAAATTTATTTACAACAACCTCAAAAAATTAAAGACCTATGTATAAATCTAACTGAGGAGGTAAAAGACACCCTGCATTGAAAATTATAGAACAATGAAGAAAGAAATTGAAGACATCAGAAGATGACCTATCATGTTCACAGACTGGCAGAACTAATATTGTTTAAATGGCCATATTACCAAAAGCAATTTACAGATTCAATTCAATTCTCATCAGAACACCAATGACATTCTTCACAGAACTAGAAAAAAAGTTCTAAAAATAATATGCAATAAAGGACACAAAATCCAATTTCAAAATATACTACAGATTCATAATAACAAAAACTGCATGGTCTTGGCATAAAAACAGGCAAACAGACTGATGGAACAGAACTGGAGACAGATACAGTCATTTGATCTTTGGAAAAGGCATCAAAAACATATGTTGGAGAAGGCAGCCTTTTTAACAAGTGCTACTGAGACCACTAGATATATATGTAGAAGAATGAAACTAGATCCCTATCTCTCACCCTGAACAAAATTCAACACAAATGGATCAATGACCTAGGAATCGGATCAGAAACTTTGCAAATGAGGAGAAAATGTAGGGTCAACACTTGTACATACAGTTGTAGGCAACAACTACCCTCAATAAGATTTCTAAAGCTTAGGAAATAATACCAAGTGTATTGTTTCTCTCTATTTTAGAGCAAGTGGGTAAATGTGGAATACTATAAGAATCATCCTTGTTATAGTCAAGTCAAGGTCCTAAGGACACTTAGTAGCTCCCATTACTATGATGTGGCAGTTGTGGTCAGTATTCAAAATAATCCTAGAGACTCATAAGCTGAGCTTAGCCAAAGCTGTAACTTCATAGTTAGAATGTGAGCAGTTTCATAGGAAGGAATATATTTCATCTATTCAGAGGATGGAAAGTTGTGACTTAATGACATGGGAGGAAACAGCAGCAGCCAAATTTTGAGATTCTGTATAATACTTACAAGGCTGAAGGTTAATAAATTGATGACTTGCTTTCTTGGCTGTAGCCTTGACAATCAATGTTTTACCAGAGGCTAGAGGATCATAAAGAATATCTTATTGGAGGCTGCAAGAAGCCTGAAATTCTCAAATACTTCTTCTATAGATAATATGACTGTTTTTCAGATCCATAAATGACATCACCTAAAACTGCTAAACCACTCCAAGTACCATACATGTTAAGAGGGTCTAATACATGAGCAGCAATATGCCCTTCATATTTCTGAAAGCTTCACATTTTGTGACTCTTTGTTTCATTATTTTTTCCTGCCTAATATTTAGAATATTTCTATACATAGTTTTCAATAAAAAATTAATGATTATGATTCATTTATGTTGTACTTAATATCTATATTTGGATTTCTATATTCGTATATATGTGTATTTAGGAGCTCTTATTTCTGAGCTTCTACTTTTTGTTTTCTAGTTTGAAGAAATGCATGTACCATCCATTTGTTAGTAAAGTATGTTACTGCATCAAATATCAAGCAGAAAATGAAACCATCAACTTCATTCCAACTCCAGTAAAGATAAAAAGCTTCAGTATGCACCTTCTTGATCATTAACCTCACAGCAGAAATGGAGGAACAGAAGACTGATTATATGTCAAAAGTACATTACACAGGGAAGCTTTCATAGAATGTGATTTTTTAAGTATTTCTACATTATGATGCTGAGTTCTCCACTCTTAATGTACTAAAAGTTGAATTTTTCAATGTAGTTCAAGCCAGTTCTGTACATGAATGAAATTAAAGTATACATGCCAATTAATGAATGTAGTATAAGGGGCCCCAAAAAATTTGTGAACGGAAACATTTATGAGACTCTAAATTCCATCATCACTATATATAAGAAAAACCACTTCAGAAGTTGAGAAGTTAAAATGACATGGAAAATACAAAAGAAAGGCAGCATTAGAAAACACTAATTTCAATGGCTTCTAAGTATTCTAACATGATACATTCATCCTTCCACATCCATGGAGATATAATGCTGAGAACACTATGGCTTTCTAAAGTATCTGCCCCTTCTGTAGCACATGTTCAAATGGTTATTGCCAGTATTTACTCCTTACCATTTCTAGACAATTCTCCTTATCCATGACAGTTTTTTTTTCTACATAGGTTAGCATCACTATATAGTTACACTATAGTCAGTTTTTTATGTAGTTGGTCTCTCAGAACTTTTGCTCCCATGATCATTTCTACTACATTATATATATTTATACACATTTATAATTTGACTCAAAAGGTAAACTTTTCTTATTTTTTCAACTGTTTCAATAGTTCATTCTTTTCAATGTTATTGACTATCAAACTCATAGGGTTAAACAGGTTAAAAAATAGACTGCGAAAAAATATTGGTAATAACACAATATTAGCTTCAATATAATTATGGTGAGAGATTATTATAGTAGCACATGTAAAACTCCAATCTTCTGACTAAAGCAGCACTATGTTTTGAGTCATGAAACAATCAGAAAAATGGAAACAAATGTAGTCTGAAATAGGTTATTCAGACTAATAGAAGTTTTGGCAGAACTATGGTTGATTCACAGAACAGTTGGATTATAAACCACAATATTCAAATAAGGTAACTATTTATGATAATTACTAAAATGTTAACTTGCAAATAAAGCACAGAAAATAGCACTCTACTATAAGTTGATTCAAGTACAGTACAAGATAAAGCAGTATAATTAGAAGTCTATGTAGCTAACAGAATATCTTAGTCTCTGACATGTTAATACCAATGCAATAATGCAAGCACAGTTTAAATTCATTTTCAGTTAAGATAATTGTTCATGTTTTCTTTACAAATACTCATCTATCTGGAAGTATCCTTTCCTTAAATTTTCGATGTATTTTGTTAATATGTCCTATGTATTTACTTGGTAAGGGCTTCTCTAAAGTCCAATACTTGGAAGTTTTCTAGATTACTGAGTGAGCCGCCTTATGGTCCACAATGCTTTAGGCTACTTACATGGCTCTTTAGTTGCAAAACAAGCCCCTACTCTATTCACTGTCTTCACAACTCATGACAGTGTTGCCTCTACGAATCTGAGAAAGTTAGTATTTGCTTTCATTTTCTCAATATTGATAAAAATAACCAACAATACAATCTTCATATAAATAATTGTGTCTATCATGGTAAAATACAGATCATGGGATTGCAGGGTTGTATGTTTTGCACCACCTCATTACTAACTCAAATCTAAACTCTGAAACCAAATAATCAAATGTCCTTGTGAACTGCTCTCCTACCTTCTCCAATTTCCTTCCTGTAACATCCACTTTGGATATACTCACATGTATTACCATTGTAACATTCATTCCACATAAATTCATTATCTTTGTAGAAGCTTTCTCCATTTAAGCCAAAAACAATGCACTGCCTTATCTGGAAGCCTCTTTTCCCTACAACAGCAAGTAATAGAAACTAAGCCAGTGTTTCCGCCTCATGAAGGAAGGCAGGAAATTTGCTTTATTGTCTGTGTTGACATAGTAAATCATCACTCTTCCAGGAAAATGCCTTCCCAAGTTGTACAGAACTCTCTCTTGCTGACTCACACCATTCTGGTGGTATCTATAATGCATTTCAGTAGTGTAACTATGTGAATGTAGGTCAAGATAGTTCTTCATTATGTGAAATTGCTAGGTATGCAGCAGAGCATTTAATACTTAACCAAATAAATATCAATGGAATGTCCTAGTTACCATGACAAACTGCCCCCCACAAAACAACAACAACAACAAAAAATCCATACACATCATGTACTTCCAAATGCTTTGAGGGATAGTGGAAAGGGGAGGAATGGAGTACTGCTCTCAGCTGGTTACTAAAAGATATACTTTATAGATCTTATCTCGAAAACCTATCTGCCCAATAATCAGTAATTCCAAAATCTAAATTCTTCACTCTTTAGCTAAATCTACTCTGTCTTATAGTTCTTTCTTATATATTTAGATAAATCTACCCTGGGTTCTAACTTAATCAGAATACCTAGAAGTAGAGATTGAAAATAAAAAAAAATACAATGGTAAAAATTACAATTTCAAAGTGTCAAATGAAGAAGATTTAAAGGAAAGAATAATCAAAAAGTCTAAAGGTCAGAGATACCCAGAAGCAAGACCACTGCAGATGCCAATTCGGTCAACCCAGACCAAGTGTTCAGACATTCAGGTACACTCAAAGAAGTTCAAGATCAACTGAGAATAATAACGAGAAAACTATTCAATTAACTTATGTGGCCTCACTTCACTTGACCTGTAGAACATGTTTGGCAGCTTCTTCTCTAGGAATTTGGCACTAGTTATTTCCTCAGCTTGGAATGTCCTTGTCTTGATGTTCAAAAGTCTCATTCTTTCATCTCCTTGAATTGCTGGCTCAGTTTTTTTCTTCTAGTAAAATTTACCCGATATTTAATTTTGCAGCTTCCCCCACTTACACATGTACTATCAATCCCCTTCAACTGAAATATATGTTTCTTCTTTCCAAAGCAATTATCAATTTTTGACACAATTTATTTTAATTCTTTACTACATTATTTCTGCCTGTTAGAATGTAAGCTCATTAGAAGAGAAAAATCTGTTTTTTCCACTGATATATCCCACGAACTTGGCATATAGCTACAGACCTCAGAAAACCTAACATTCAGAGATCAATTATTCTGACCTGCACCATGATGGATACAGGTTTTTATAGAGAATCCAGATATATCTCACCAAAACAAAAATGTGATTCTTTTAAAATACCAGGTTCTTTCATCATATAGCAGTCTCCCCCTTTTATCTGTAGAAGATATGTTCCATTATACCCAAGAGATGCCTGAAACCAAAAATAATATGAAACCTTATGTTTTTTCCTGATATATAAATGCCTATGATGAAGTTTAATTTATAAATTAGACATAGTAAGAGATTAAAGTAATAAAACAGGGCTGGGGATGTGGCTCAACCGGTAATGTGCTTGCCTGGCATGCATGGGGCGCTGGGTTTGATCCTCAGCACCACATAAAAATAAAGATGTTGTGTCTACCGAAAACTGAAAAATAATACTAAAAAAATCTCTCTCTTAAAAAAAGTTATATGTAATAAAACAGCAATTAAAACAATATATTTGCTACAGGGCTGGGGATATAGCTCAGTGGTAGAGCACTTGCCTAAAGTAAAGCCTGGGTTTGATCTCCAAGACAGAAAATGAGAGTCTGGGGTGGATAATACACTGTGAGTATTAAGTGGATATGTGGTCTCTCACCCTCTCAAAATATCTTATTAGGCTATCCTCAGTATTTGTTTGAAGATGGGAGATAACAGAATGCCTACATCATGAAAATACATGAAAGATAAAACACTGAGACAGAAGACTTGGGCTACTACTGACCTTCTTATGCTATTTGATACAACACAAGAAGGATCATATGCTTCAAATAATCCTGGTCAAGTCTGAAAATGTCTAATGCTAGATATCAGAAGCAGATGATAGTAATGGTTGGGGATCCTTGATGTTTCAAGATTTGTGAATGTTGGTTACATTGGAAATCTTCTTCCAAAAGAGCCTAATTTCATCACAATTAATACTTGATGTGGGCAATATCCTTGCTCCTAAATCAATTTCAATTCTGACAGAAATGTGGCAGTAGCTTTTTTAAAATTTTTATTGTTAGTTCTTCAAAACATTACAAAGCTCTTGACATACTATATTTCATACATTTGATTCAAGTGGGTTATGAACTCCCATTTTTACCCCATATACAGATTGCAGAATCTCATCGGTTACACATCCACTGTTTTACATATTGCCATACTAGTGTCTGTTGTATTCTGTTGCCATTCCTATCCTCTACTATCCCCCCTCCCCTCCCTTCCCCTCTCTCTCTACCCCATCTACTGTAATTCATTTCTCCCCCTTGTTTTTTTTCCCTTTCCTCTCACTTGCTCTTATATGTAATTTTGTATAACAATGAGGGTCTCCTTCCATTTCCATGCAATTTCCCTTCTCTCTACCTTTCCCTCCCACCTCTTATCCGTGTTTAATGTTAATCTTCTTTTCATGCTCTTCCTTTCTGCTCTGTTTTAATTGTTCTCCTTATATCAAAGAAGACATTTGGCATTTGTTTTTTAGGGATTGGCTAGCTTCACTTAGCATAATCTGCTCTAATGCCATCCATTTCCCTGCAAATTCCATGATTTTGTCATTTTTTAGTGCAGAGTAATACTCCATTGTGTATAAATGCCACATTTTTTAATCCATTCATCTATTGAAGGGCATCTAGATTGGTTACACAGTCTAGCTATTGTGAATTGTGCTGCTATGAACATCGATGTAGCGGTATCTCTACAGTACGCTCTTTTAAGGTCTTTAGGGAATAATCCAAGAAGGGGAATAGCTGGGTCAAATGGTGGTTCCATTTCCAGCTTTCCAAGAAATCTCCATACTGCTTTCCAAATTGGCTAAACCAATTTGCAGTCCCACCAGCAATGTACAAGTGTACCCTTTTCCCCACATCCTCGCCAGCCCTTGTTGTTGTTTGACTTCATAATGGCTGCCAATCTTACTGGAGGGAGATGGTATCTTAGGGTGGTTTTGATTTGCATTTCTCTGACTGCTAGAGATGGTGAGCATCTTTTTCATGTACTTGTTGATTGATTGTATGTCCTCCTCTGAGAAGTGCTTGTTCAGGTCCTTGGCCCATTTATTGATTGGGTTATTTGTTTTCTTATTGTTTAATTTTTTGAGTTCTTTGTATACTCTGGATATTAGGGCTCTATCTGAAGTGTGAGGGGTAAAAATTTGTTCCCAGGATGTAGGCTCCCTATTTACCTCTGTTATTGAAAACTTTTTAGTTTGAGTAAGTCCCATTTGTTGATTCTTGTTATTAACTCTTGTGCTATTAAGGAATTTGGAGCCCGACCCCACAATATGCAGGTTGGAGCCAACTTTTTCTTCTATCAGACGCAGAGTCTCTGATTTGATATCAAGCTCCTTGATCCATTTTGAGTTATCTTTTGTGCATGGTGAGAGAAAGGGATTCAGTTTCATTATTAATAGTAAAATATAGACAGAGGACACAATTAGAGAATCAGTCATCTGCTATGTCACATCTTCATTCCAAAAGAAATTTCGGATAATCGTACATCATTCTACAATGTAAAAACAAATTTCCTAAAGATCCTTACCCCATTTCTATCCACTCATTCACATGTTCCTATTTCCTTTATGTGCAGGCCATCCAGCCTATAGACAATTCAATTAATCTTATAAGTGACATGCACAGGGGAAAAAAAAAACAGATGTGGCATTAAGATTTACAAAGTTATTGAAACTTTTTAACAAGTAAAACGCATCCTTATTTAGCTACATCAGAATGAGTAATAAAGGGGTTTACATATGTTCCAATTCTAAACCTATCAATCAAACCCATTTTATTCCTTTGGGAGCTTATTTACATGCATATTTATCAGCCTCACATGCTAATTCCCTGCTGTTTTATACCTGCAAGGCATGTTTATGAGTCATAATTGTTGATCTCATTTGATGTATTTCACTGAAGGAAGACATTATTCAGTTATGTGGCCTAATGTCAATGAGTTACGATGACCTGATCTTTCAAATGCAACTTGCTCTGTAATTTTTATTAGGATACATAACTTATTGTCCATGGGAAAGTAGTACACTAAACAAAAGAATAAATGTTTTAAATAAAGAATTTAGTTAATCATCTCATTTGTTGATCCATGCAATCTGAAATATAGTTATAAAATAAGCTGTGTCCCTCATGCAGTAGAGTGAGCCTTAGACTAAAGTGAAAGATTCTGAAGCTAACTTTGCAGATTCTTTCAGTACACACTAAAATTCATGTTCATTCATTCACTCCTATATGTTCCTTTTCTGTCATTTTGTTTTTCCCTCTCATTAAAGAGTTAGTGACTTTCTTAGGTTTTCTTACAAAAGCATGACTAGTGAAGCTATTTTTCCTCAACTGACTCAAAATGTTATTTGAGGCAGGAAGCCTTCCTAATATAAGAAAGTTGGGTAATGACAACTATTTGTGCAATCATATTCTCCCTTAGAAAACATTTATGAGTCATAAAAATCACTATTTCACATTATTTCCAATTTTAAAAAAAGTAAAAATATTATATGTAAAGTATAGCAGAATAAAATTTAACATTGGTATTAAAATAGCATAGGCTAAGATTTTTGCTAATGAGAAATAGAAATTGAATATGCTGAAATGTACCTATGTTTCTAAATATAAATCTAAATCGGTATTGTAATAAGCTTTACAATAATAGAATGACTTAGATAAATTATTACAAACCACATCCAATAGTATCACAAAGGCCTTGAAACAACATCTTCTGCACTACTGTGGAAAAAGTGAATGTTTTAAAAATTGATTTTTGCAACGCAAACTTCTCTAAGGGAAATGGTCTATGGTTTCCTCTACATGGCACATTTTGGATATGATCATGCTAGTAAAATGTGGGTCCCCTTGTAAGGGAATACCATGTTGGATTCAACAGGCACCATCATGCCAAAAGGAGAACGCACAATGCCTGGAGCTGCTGCTTTCTACTCTGTGATGGTGCCATTCACATGACAGCTGGATGGAATCACAACCCAGAAAATTAAGTATTAAGAGACAGGGTATACTGGGCATATAGATAAATGGAGCACAGTAGTCACTCTTTCTTCGGTGTACCTGTATTGTAAAAATGAATCATACTCTTAAAATGTACTTGAAAGTATTTTAATAGTGGGATTAAAATCTAAGAGCATAAGAAAATGATATTCTTATCAATTTTCTTTTGTTCTTTTTTGTTCATTTGAAAGCAATTTTATTGGATCACAGTTTTTTTTTAACAATAGTTTTTAAAGATATAACACATACACCATATAATTCATCCATTAGGTTGCAGAACGTTGTTTACATACTAAAAATCAATGAATTATACACTCTAAATGTACATTCTTTTGTTCTTAGGATAAAATAATTTTTAAAAAGTTTGACTAAGCAGTAAGTGAAAGAAACAGATTTTAAAGAAATAATTATACGTACAAAACACTGTGAAAGAAACTATCTAGCTTTCCCTGTTTTCTAGCAAGATCTAGGAAAGTTGACAAGTAATAGTACTATATTAAAAGCATTTTTTAAGATGAAGAATAAGTAAATTAATATTCAGTACATATATCCACAATACATGGGATTTTAATTGTATTTTAGAGCACTAGAATCTACATGTGCTAATAAAATTAAATTGATTTCCTCCTTTCTAGTACAGAGATTAAAAGCAATCAAAGTACATACTTGCTGCTGAAGGAGGTTAGAACATTAATAATTTCACATGGACCAAGAAATTCACCCTTTAAAGTATATACTAAAGTAAGTCAGAGCAACAGAACACACCAATAAATGATGATGTCAGTTGCAGGACACTATTTTCTATACTCATATTATGTAATTGGAAATTAAAATTCAATACTAATCTTGTATGTTTTAAAATACATTGAAGTTTATGAAAGATTTTTACTATACAAACCTTTCCACCTGTTCTAACTAAAATTGTTCATGACCTCTTGTTCACTTCCTACCCTTCCCCCATGCTTTATTTTTTTCCACAGTACTTATCATCATAGAACATATTTTCCTTATCATGTTAATCTTGCTTATTATCAGTCTTCCCTAAAATTGTAAACTTCTTTGGAGTAGAGATTATTGTCTGTATTCCCAGAACTTAAAAGGAGCTTGTTAGATAGAGAAAGGTACTCAAATATGAGGACAAATAATCTCTAGAAAAACAAGAACCTTAAGAGAGCTAGTACTGGATGCTTGATAGCTAAATTAAATTCTAAATATTAATATCATAATATATGTGGGCTGAGTCACCACAGCATCATAATCCATCGACTTAGTCATCATAGCTGGGCTATTTAATCCCTACAATAAAGCGAAAAAAATTCAGACTGCATATGTTTTCGATAAAAAACTAGAATGTGGAAAAGTAAAAACAAAAAAAACTATTTCAATTAAAATACAGAATAAAAGAAGACCATCACATTGGTTAACATTAAGGGTCACTATCTTGAAAGTGTATTTGAATAATAAGAAATGAAATGGAAAAAAACAGTTATTTGAGCAAATTCATGTCCTTAATATACCACCAAAAAATTTTGCTTTGGATTGAGTATTAAAATAATTAAGTACACTAAGGCAACATGAATTCATATACAAACAAACCTGTAGAACTAGAGTCCTTGAATGCTGCAGAATTCTTTATGTATTTATTTGGACTGTATTTCTAAAATGCAAATATAAAGACAATGAAGCTTAGGTACAATAATTGCCAAAGGTAGCATGGAAGGTTTGAACCTTTCTTATATTTCTACCAAAAGTAAAATTTGGAAGTGACTCTGCAGATCCACATACTTCATTTTCTTCATTTTCTTATGTTCTGGCCATAAGTCAACAAACAAAATTTGATGAGAATTTGCTTATGTATAAGATAGAAATGCCTGCTAATGGACAGATATCGAGGTTTTTCTGTTTCTTATTTTAACACAAAATAAATGTTCTAGCCGAATTCCCTCTTAAATTTTATTTCATTCTCCTAACAACTAACTAAATAAATAAAGGTCCACTTTTTACCCATTTAGAGTAATGCTTGAGGAAAAACAGTGGAATGGTTCTGACATAACTTTCCTAAAAACATATATGAATATACCACAGTGAATCTCTACATCATGTACAACCACAAGATTAGGATCCTAATTAGAATAAGACGTATTCCATCTTTGTATATATATGTCAAATTATACTCTACTGTCATGTATAACTAAAAAGTACATAAATAAAAAAATCATAATAATGTTGGAACAAACATTGTACAAACAAACATTGTTCAACAAGGGAGAAGCTGATAACTTTTTAAAAATTTTACTTATTTTTTTACTCTAATTAGTAAGATAATGACTTTTTAAACTTCATTTTTATGCCAGAAATGTAACTCACAAAAGTAAAGATTTCTGCTAAAGTAACTTAACAATGGGTAAACTGACATGGTAGAGAAAAATAGAAAATACATGTTAATCTATGAAATGCACATATACCCACATTTTGTAAAATTTGCTATTTTTGATTTACCATTTGATAATACAAAATAGTTAATACTTGTTCATCAAGACAGATTTGAGTTATAATATTGTAACAAAAAGCCTTCATCATAATGTTAGTTTATATTTTTCTCAGAGAAATGTTATCATATTTTTTGTTTTTCTGTGGACAAAATGGGGAAATATATCCTGTTTCCTATTAATTTTTTTTTAAAAATGAACAATATGTAATTTCTTATACAGGTATCTGAAGTAAGTATGGATTAAGATATATTGACATCTGAAAACTAGAATCAATTTTCTGTCCATAAGAAAAAAGAAAACTGAAAGCTAAAAGAAACAAATAGTAACAAATAGTTAAGTATGGAAATATAAAGAACTACTCCAATCTTCAGAAGACATATTTTGACAGAGTGTCAAAAGATTAAGGATTCTACATTCAATCAACTATCCACAATTAAACTTTTTTTCCCAAATTTGAATGAATTCTCAATTCTCATACTAAAGACAAACCCTTATGAACTCATCTCTAAATATTGCATCTTAGGGTTCAGTTCTGCCTAACCTGCTCTATTTACATAATGTTCCTAAATCCAGTGCCAACCATAACCATATCTCAAGGCTTTACATATTCCCAGAATTCGAAATTCACATATGTATCTGTTCAGTAAACACCTCCTCAAAAATGTCTATCAGACATCCAAGATATTACCACAAAACAAACTAGATCTCTTTTCCCTGCTCCAATTTTAATTTTATATTTATTTACTTTATAGAATTATACATTTATATCAAACATTCTAGTAAACAGTTTCACGTCTCTTGTTAGTTGCTCAATACTGATGTCCAGGAATCTTTCTGCTTACATCTGTTTTCTTGCCATCCTGCAAATACTTCATAAATAAACAGTATTCTTGGCTCACTATAAAAATATATTCCATAGTTATTTAATTCTCTTCATTTTCAGTACCACTACTCCTAATCTAAACCCATTACCTATCCCCTAAGGACAGTATTCCCTCCTAACTCCTCTCTCCATTTCTACTGCCACCTACAAAGTATCTACAAAACAGCCCGAATGCTCTGCTAAAAAAAAAAAAAAATGAAACACATTTCCTATTAAAATTCCAACAGGATTTTTGAGGATATAGAGAAAATAATTCTAATATTTATATGAAATGGCAAAGGTACTAGTAGCCAAAAATTTTTTTGAAAAGGAAGAATAAAATTAGAGGCCATTTACTACCTGACTTTAAGATCTAGTAGAGGAGTGTTTCTCAATGTTTTCATTATCATCTCCTTAAGGAACATTTTTAGATCATTCTTCTCATAATTGCTCCCTATCCACAAAAATCTAATCTACTGGGATGAACATGTTCTTTTGTACTTCATTCTGTTAATTTTCATATTGAATCATCCGTATATCTCAGATGAATCCCACTTGACCCTGGTGAATAATCCACCTAAAATATTGCTAGATTCAGTTTGCTACGATTTGAATAGTAAAGGAGTTTTGCATCTATGTTCATCAAGGATACTGAATTAGAGTTTTCTTTTTGTTACCTCCTTGTCTGGTTTTGGTATCAGGGTAATAATGCTAGCTTCATATAAAGTCTGGGAAAATTCTTTCTTTTTCTTTTAATATTGTGGATTAAACCCAGAAGGGCTTTAACACTGAGCTACATTCCCAGACCTTTTTATTTATTAATTTCATTTTCAAAAAGACTCTTGCTAAGTTGCTAAGGCTAGCCTTGCACTTGCAATCCTCCAGCTTCAGCCTCACAAATCTCTGGGATTATAGATGTGCATAATGGCAAGTGACTCCTCTCGTATTTTTTTCGAATAATTCAAAGAGTTTGTATTAGCTCTTCTTTAAATGTCTGGTAGAGCTCAGCTATGAAGCTATATGGTCCCGAGATTTTCTTTGAGGGAAGACTTTTATTGTTATTGATTTATCTCATTGTTACTTATCTATTCAGTTTTTTGTTTCTTCATGATTCACTCTTGTTATGATGTGTGTGTCCAGGAACTTAACAACTTCTTCAATATACTGGCATATAGTTCATGAAAACCTCCAAGGATCCTTTCGTCTTTCTGTGGTTTCAGTTGTAACATTTCCCTTTAAATCTGATTACTAATCTTTCTTTTCTTAGATGAGCTAAGGGATTGACAATTTCATTTATATTTTCAAATAAATTTTTTATTGATCTTTTCGTATTTTTTAACTATTTCATTTATTTCTGCTTTGGTATTTACTGGTTCTTTCCTTCTACTAATTTGAAGTATGGCTTGTTCTTGTTTTTCTAGTCCTTGAAATATAGCAACAAGGTTGTTGAAAGCTGTCTGCCTTCATCTGGAAAGTGCTGGGCACAAAACTCAGGGTCTCAGGATTGCTAAGCACACACTATACCACTGAGATATCCCCATAGACCCTTGGCTTTTTGGTAGGCATGTTTTGGCATAAACTTCCCTCCTCGTACTGTTTTTGCTGTATTTCATAGGTTTTGGTGTAGTTTATTTTCATGTTTCAAAGAATTTTTAAATTTCCTTCTTGATCCATTGGTTGCTCAGGATTAAGCTGTTTAATTTTGATGTATCCATATAATTTCCGAAGTTTTCTTGGTATTATTTTCTAATTTTAATGCACTGTGATTTGAAAAGATACTTGCTGCGATTTCCATTTTTTTTTTAATGAGACTTATACCATATATGGTCTATTCTGGAAAATGTTCCACATACTATTCAGAAGAATGTATTTTCTAGATGGAATATTCTGTAGATGTTGGTGAGGTCCATTGGTTCTAGAGTACAATTTAACTAACTCTGCCATTTTTTTGCTGATTTTGTTTGGATGATTTGTCCATTGCTGAAAGTGTGGTGTTAAAGTCCCCTACCATTACTCTATTTCATTCCCTCACTTTATGTAATCAATATTTATATATTTCAGTGGTGTGATATTGGGTGCACTGATATTTAGAAATATGTCCTCATACTGTACCAATGTCTTTAAAATTATAGAATGACCTTCCTCATCTTTTTCTAATCATAGCCATACTGATATAAAATAGATTTTAAATCAAAAAGCACTGGAGAGACTAATAAACTTTTTTAATGTAAAAACTTTAATCAACCCGTAAAGTAAATTAAAAAAAAAAAAAACTTCAAGTATTTTGACTGAAAAGCACTCTGAATCTATATATTAATTGGGGGAAAAACCTAAAGACTTCATTCTTGATCTCAGTGTGCTCTATGCACATATTGAGGTCTTGCTGAATTCTGATTTTTGGTGTTTTTGCAAGTACAACTTTTCTTGCATATTGACTTTGTAATAGCAAATATAGGTAATCTAAATATTCATTCTAATAACCACCTACATGTTCTTTTCTTGTATCTAATTTTAAAGAGAATAATTTTTAAGATTTAACCACTGAGGATGATTTTATTGTAGTTCTTTTCTAGATGCCCTTTTTTTACATTAAGGACAGTCTCGGATATCTTCTAGTCACATTTGTTGCCAGTAATTTTATCACAAAGTTATATAAATTTTTTAATTGTTTCCCCTACATCTACCAAAATGATCTTCCTTTTATTTGTTAATAAGGTGAATTACAGTAACATATTCTTCTAATCATGTATTCCCAGAATAAACAAATTCTTGATAAAATATCATCTTTTTATGCTGAATTCAGTTTACTAAAATTTTACTTGCACCTATATTTATGGGCAAGAATTATCTTTCTCATAAGTTCTTTGATACAACTATAAAGGTAATATTAGCCATGTAATATAAATTCCCTATTTTTCAATTCTGTGAAATTTTCTTACTATTGTTTTTCTTTGTTAAAAGACCACAGACTTATTTCTTCTTTTATATTGTCTCAGCTCTAACTTCATATATAGTTGTTTGTCCTTTACAAAACTCACTTCGTCAAATGACAAACTTTTCTCATAAAGAAACTATTTGCATATATTGTGTGTTATATGTATATGTACACATCTTTATAAACATATGTATATGCCTACATAATGTTTCATGTATCGTAGTTTTTGATTAGTAAAATATGACCTAGAAACCAGTACACATACTCCAGTCTTCGAATACTTAATACGTTACTTTAAATGTAAGGGATTTCTTGAATCAATATTAACAATTTTTTTTCCTTATAGAAACGTATCCATTTCACCTTAAGTTTTCAAATCTGTATTCATGAAAATGTTCACAATACTATCACTTTCTTAGCCAGTTTATAATTTCTAAATGAATTTTACTATTTTCCAAGTTCAAAGGATCTTGCTGGAAACTTGCTGGAAATTATACTAAACTTGATAAAAGACCTTATCTAAAAACCATAACGTAAGTCATTTTGTAAATATTTTTAAGCTGGTAATTTGGGAAATACAGGAAACATATATTTTTCACCAGTCATCTTGTATTTGCAATTTTAGTTTTTTCCATAAATTTTGAAGTCTCTCTTATGTTCTCCAGTCATGCCATCTTTTTAACCAATCCTATAAAATATTTGTCATGTTTATTTATATTTTAGTTTAGTATCTAACAAATGAATGGTACTAATGGCCAAATAAGTCCTATTCTGAACACATACCATGTGGTTTTCTATCTCCTTTCTACAAGGGATAATGTCATTGAAGAAATACAGAGAATTCTAATCCATGAACATTAAAAGACTCATTTATAATCTGTCTTAATGTTTGACAGTAATTTCTGTACTTTTCAATGTCTTTTTTTAAAAAATGTTTCTAAGCATTTAATTCTTTTTAATGCTACTACAAGTAGACTTTTTTAATGTATAGATGTTATATACATAAAATCGTGTTATATATCTATAATGGGATTTTATTCAGCTTTAAAAAGGGAATTCTAATCATTTTGAAGACATAAGTGAAGTACAAAATTTTAATATCAAAACAATTTTCCTTATAGAGAGTACTAATGAAGTTCAGAGTTGTGGTTGTCAGGGGCTGGGTGTACTAGAAAATGAGTTGTTAAAAGGGTATAGTTTTCATCTTGTAAGATGAAAAGACTTCTAGACATTCATAGCACAATGTAAACATTTACTAAATTGTACACAAGAACACTGTAATGATTATAAATTTTGTTATTCGCATTTTAGAATTTTTAAAAAAAATAGTTCCCAATGATAAATCAGAGCATATTTCTGATTGTGAACTTTTTGGTGCTGAATGAGGTAGGAGTTTTGGTTTAAGACCTTCCCACATTCACTGCACTCAATGCTATCTCCAGTGAATTCTCCTATGTTTAATGAGGCTCAAGTTGTATCTAAAGACTTTCCAACATTCACTGCACTCATGAAGCTTTTCTCCAGGGTGAGCTCTCTGATGACTAACAAGTGTGGAACCGTCCATGAAGAATATCCCACATTTACTACAGTCATAATTTCTTTGTCTCTTGTGAACTTTTTGATGCTGAATGAGATGGGAATTTTTGCTAAAACCTTTCCCACATTTGGTGCTCTCATACGACTTTTCTCCAATGTGATTTCTCTGGTGTCTAACTTGATTTTAGTTGTGCCTAAAGAATTTCCTACATTCACTGCATTCAGAAAGTTTTTCCCTGGTGAGAACTTTCTGATGAATAATAAGTGGGGAGCTGTTCATAAAGAATTTCCCACATTTGTTGCACTCATAAGGCCTTTCTCCAGTGTGTATTCTCTGATGAATAGTAAGTATGGAGTAAAACATAAAAACATTCCCACATTCACTACAACAATAAGGCTTTTCTCCAGTGTGAACTTTCTAATGTCTATTAAGTGGAGAATATAACAAAGAATTTCCCACACTGACTGCACTGTACTCATAAGGCCTTTCTCCAGTATGGATTTTCTGGTGACCAATAAGGTGAAACTGTGTTTAAAAATCCTTCCTACAATGATTGTATTCAAAAGGCCTTAGCCTGGAAATTCTCTGGTGTTCCATGAGGTCAGTTCTTTTCATAAAGAATCCTTCATTGCGGATTTTCTGGTGCAGAATAAGGTGGAACTTTCTAATGAAGGCTTTGCCACATTCAGTGCATTCATAAGGCCTTTCTCCAGGAAATTTTCTGTTGCTCAACAACATTACATTTGAGACTGAAGACTTTCCCACATCTACTACACTTGTAAGGCTTTTCTCCAGTGTGATTTCACTGATATTTAATAAGTTAGGATTGGACCTAAAATAAGGCATTTTCCCAGTATTGATATTTTGGTGCTGAAAAAACATATTAGTGGCAAAAGTCTTTCTCACATAATCTGCAACCATAATCATTTTGTCCCCTTTGAATGGCCTCCTTATCCTGAGTGTACCCATGTGGCTTCCAAACATTGTGAGGGATTTTTGCTGAAAATGATATGAATCTGCAATAAAGTCATTCCCATCCTCCCTGTTTATGAAGGTCCTCTCTGCTATGTGAATTCCAAGGCTCTTCAGAAATAAAGGCCTCTGCTCACTTCTGGAATGATTTGCTCTCACCAGCTGCTGTTGGTGCTGGTAAAGCTCTACCAAACTCATGCTCAGGATGTGTTCCACTGTACTCAGATACAGAATGTCTTCCAAAGGTGAGCTGTACATCTCACAGGGCTTCTGAGTGGATATTCCTACAAATACACCTTGCTCAGAGGGAGCTTCCTCATCTACAGCTCCATGTCAACAACCTAGTGAGGGTAAATGTGCAAAGTTCTGCAGCATCTCATCATGGTACAGGTATCTTTGAGCTTCATTAAAGAGTTTCCATTCTTCCTGGGAGAAATATATGGCTACATCCTCAGAGACTATATGGCCCCTGTTCCCTACACACACAGACACCTGGTGTTTTCCCTGACTCAGCAGCACCTAAAGCTCTTTATGTATGCCAGGCAGGAACAGGGACTGTTTTCCACACTTCATCACACGGCTGAAACCAGGCCCTGCACCACCGAAAGCAGAATAAGCACCTTTCCTCCTGGGCTTCAGCACTCGGAGCACAAATAGACTTTTTGACATACAATTATTGTAGGATTGTTTACTACCAGTACCCAGAAATACAATTTTTCTAGCTCTTGACTCTGGCTATCTTTGATATTCGCTGTGTCCAAAAAAATAGAGCAAATATGACAATGTGACAATACAAAGTTGAAGACCTGCAACTTATGTTTGCTCACATAGAGTACTGATACTATTATGTAAATTCATGGTGGCTGGCCTGGGGAAGGATGAGAAATGTGGCTCAGTCACTACCTCTTCACTCAACAGTCAACCATTCTCCAGACACATAAGCAAACTCAGCCAATAGTAAGACAATTGCCCAAGTTACCCACTTTACCAGGGGTCATAATAGGTGCTTAATATTTCATGTTACTGAATTTAGGGAAGGTTTGTTATGCAAACAAAATTAACTAATATACTACTTTTAAACAGCACAAAAATATCATCATTTGGTATGTAACACATGTAATCAGCCAACACTCATTTTAGTCAATGAGCTGGTACATACCATTTGAAAACATCTTCAGACTTTGTTTTTATTTTTATGTGGTGCCAGGGATCAAACCCAGTGCCATATACATGCTAAGCAAGTGATCTACCACTGAGCCTCAACCCCAGCCTCCATTCAGAAAGTAATATTAAAATTGCAAGAGTTTAATGACACACTTTTACTAAACAGTATTTCATAAGCTGACTAGAAAAAAATTATTCTTTTCTAGAAATCAAAAAAGAAAAGCTAATTTGAGACTAATCAAATTATGACTCTAATCTTATGGAAATAAGGCATGGCATGTATACGAAAATATTTAAAAATAAAAATTTTTCACAAAGAAAACAGTTTGTTCAGAAAAATTAACACTGTCATTTTTCATAATTACAAGAATACATATACTGTGACCTTCAAAATATTATGACATTAAAATATTTCAATATTCCCTTTTTTGACAAGTAATTCATCTTATTTATAACTTAAGATATAAAGAAAATGATTTCTTGGGCTGGGGTTGTAGCTCAGTGGCAGAGCACTTGCCTAGCATGTGTGAGGCACTGTGTTGGATTCTCAGCACTACATATAAATAAATGAATAAAATAAAGGTTCATTAACATCTAAAAAAGTTGAAAAAAAGAAAGAAAATGATTCTTAACTACATACCTTCAGAACACATTGCCTGAGAGCCGAAAAAAGCTTGCTTTTAAAGAAAAATATCCAAAAACTAAACATAAGTAATATATTTGGATGTTTGTTACATACATCAAAGGCAACATTTAAATATTCACTGTGATAGGTATCTTTATTGCATATTTTTTAAAGAACTTCTTAAAGTCATTTTTAAATAAAGTGATTAATAATAAGACATTTTATCTATAATAGTAAACAGAGATGTTCATTAGCAACTGAGAAATTAAAATAATCCTACAACACTTTGTGTATGCAATTTATCAAGAAATATTATTTTAAAAAACAAATGTTGGCTCATTCTGGAGCTTTTTGTCATCATTAATGTATTCAAGTTTTCAAAGCTGAACTGCTATACTTTGTAAAGGTTTTTCATGAAAGAAAACTCTATATACAGTGTTTTTAGAAAGCTGGCAAGTTATCAAGATTAAAATTCGTTTGAGTGTCCAGAAAGTCTTTCCTTAAAAAAAAAAAAATGCATCGTCTTTATTTGCAAACAAAATAAAAGAAACATTTGTTTTACAGCCTATATCTATCTGGAGAAAAGAATTTTAAAATAAAAGACTATTTTGTGTGGCTATTTTGTTTCATTACTTGCTCTGTTTCTCAGATTGATACAAATGATCTCGTTCTGTTTCTGTCTGTCTGCTTTCCTTGTCAGAACAACTAACTGTCAGAATTGCGGAGATCTCCTATAACTAAAAAGAAGATGTGCAGCTTGTGAAAACCACTAGACAACTGATAAAAAAATGCTTCATTAAGATCTCATCTATACCATCATTCACTGGATATAAAGCAATCAAATAATCCCAACAAAGGGTCTTCTATTCATTCCTAAATTGTGAATATTTCATGGTTTATCCTCAAAAACATGAACAGAAAATGACATGCAATACTACTTTAACACAAAATCATGTGCAGCATTGTTTCTCACAATAAAACAGGTCATATTCCTAATATCATAAATATCATAAGATACCTTATAATTAAGATTCTATTAAAAAATAACAAAACAGTTTCTATGATGTGGGTAAAAACAAAACTTCAGGAATAAAATAATCAGAAACTTGAAAACTGACAGGTTTTGAACCCTGGGTTTAAATAATGACCATCATCAAAATCGCTCTGAGGTAACTTGTACCAGATATAAAAACTCTGCTAGGCTAAACCTGCCCTCTCTTCAGTGAACTTCCAGGGCCCAAGAATAAGGTGTCTATACTTCCATGAGAAACGAGGAAGGAAAAATAGGAGCCATTGCCCAAGACATACCTCAAAATCTGTATCTTCTTAACAATATCAAAGACAGTAATATATTCAGTGTCTTATATTTTTAAAGTGTCTTTGGATAATACCAAATTACTTAACAGAAATGTGATCAACATTAAGAAATGAAATTTATATTAGAGAATACAAAATCAACACTGAGCAATTTTATTAAAGTGTTGTATTATCCTTACCACCTTTTAATAATGAAGGCAAAGAAAAACATGTATTTGGGATTTACTAAGTGCTTTTGGTGCTGAAGAATTATGTTTGAATTTTGTTTGTTTTTAAGGTACTGAGACTTGGGAAACCTCTATACATATGTTTGAAAAATGTTACTGTCAGTTTTTCTGCTCTCTATATTCAATTATTTCAAAAGGTAAGAGTTATTTTTATTTATTTATTTATTTTTTGGTTGTAGATGGACACAATGCCTTTATTTTATTTATTTATTTTTATGCAGTGCTGAGAATCAAACCTAGCACCTCGCACGTGCTAGGCAGGCACTCTACCACTGGGCCACAACACTAGCCCCAAGGTTTTTGTTTTTGTTTTTTAAGTGTAATTTTAAAAGTCTTTTTTTTTTTTTGAATCAGTTTATCAGTAGGAGTAACACCCAAATGACAAAGCAGGGAACTTCAAGGTTCTGCTGTCCGCTAAAATGACTAATAAATTGGTCAAAACTATCATAATCAACTTCTGTAGAACTCTAAAGATCTAGTCTACACTTACATAGGAAAGATTAGTAAAGACAGAAGGTGCTGTTCTGAGGTGACCACACACTGTGACATTTTAATTTGCCCCCACAGCATTCTCCAACCCCTGGATGTAAGGTAGCATGATGAGGGCAGCTCATACTCATGGTACCAGAGACAGCTATTCACATGGTGATGCAGTGTATGTCTTTGTTTTGCCCAACTCAGTGTTTTCAGAGCTGAAGCTTCCCTACTGGTGTTTCCTGAAAGCATTGCAAGTCCAAAAAGTACTGACCTCAGCAGACTAGGACTAGAAATAAGGATCAGACAAGCAATAGACAAGGGAAATCACCTTGGAAGGAAGGGGTTGTAAAAGGAGAATGCTGGGAAATGAAGACTTTTAAAAGCTTCCATGTCAACAAGGAATTATGAGCATCACACTCATACCCTGTGCTGGACTCCTGCCCAAAAAAGGCCTGAAAAAGCCATGAACATACAACTCTGGCTCAAGGAAAACAGGAAGTGAAAGTTAAGTCAAAACTGTGTTGTAAAAGGCTGGTCTAAGCAGTGAATGAGTGCCTGCCTCAACTACGAGCTACTGAAGAGCGTATTTTTTTTTTTTTGCTTCAGGCATTTATGAAAATTCTATCAAAGCATTAGCTGACCAGTAAGGTAATAGAACAGACTACAGTGTTCACACATGACAAAAAGATTTTGCAAACCCAGATTATAAAAGTAGCTAAAACAACAAATACTCACAAACCAAAATTAATAACAAACCCAGAGGAGAGAGTAGAATCTGATTTCCAGGGGAGCCACATTATAATCCTCAAAATACACAGTTTTCAAAAGAATAAATAAGGAGTACATAAAGAAACAACGCATAGTCTATGCATAGAAAAAATAAAATGAACAGTAAATGGCCTTGAGGAAACCCAGGCATTAGTGTTATTGGGGGTTGTGGAGGACAATTAAATTAACTGTCATAAATATGTTCAAACTAGAGAAAACCATGGGCAAAGAACTGAACAAGACAAGTAGAACAGTCTCAACAAATAGAAAATACTAATAAAAGATACAGAAAGAGACCCCAAAAAATCAGGAGTATAATAGCTGAAATAAAAATTCTCTAGATGAGTTCAACAACAAATTTGAGTATAAGAGGAATGTTCTCAAAATGTTTTCTCCCACTCTATGACTTGTCTGTTCATTCTCTTAATAACAGCTTTGTTACAAAAAGGTTATAATTTCAGTGAAGTCAAACTTACCATTGTTTTCTTTCATGCACACCATGTTTTGGGGAATTTTTTTTTTCCTAATCTCAAAAGTTATCATCAAATCCATGGTCTCCTAACATTTTCTCTCATGTCATCTTCTGAGAGTTTATCATTCTTCAGTTTACATTTAGATTTATAATCTATTGACACAAGTTTTCTATTTTAAATTTCATTTTTGCATAAGCATATGTGCATGTGAATGCCCAAATGTTCCAGTGTCCAATTGTTCTGAAGCTTATCCTTTCTCCAATACATTGTCTTTGATCTTTTTCAAAATCAACTGACTAGACATAAAAATAAATAAGATAAAGGCATTCTGTCCATCTACAACTACAAAATAAAAATACATTGACTGTGTGCATCTATTTCTAGGCTCTCTATTCTAAAGTCAGTTAAGGTCAGTTCTCCAATTTTGTTTTCCTTTGATGTTGTGATTGGAAAATCTAACATCCTCTTAGAATAGCAAAGAGAAAATCTTGTCTAGTTACAGTGAAAAGTGATTGAACAAATGTGTAAAACAAGATGTTAAAGCCTTCATGAGATTTATTTTAAACTTCAATTAATCCAGCAAAAAAGGGCTGCTCTATAGGCTAGGGAAGATATTTCTGAAATGCTGTTAACACTGACATGAACTGGATCAATTCTCGATCCTAAAATGCAATAAGTACTTTAAGGGCATATTATTTTATTTAAAAAAAAAACATTTAGGTGATTTCTTACTCACAAGACAAAGCATTAAGAAAAAAGACCACATAAGCCAGTTTTGGAAGAAAGCCAATTAACTTCTTACATGTGGCATTCTTAATAAAATGAATCAATGTCTCTATTGTATATATTTTATGTTTTAAAGATGGGGTATTTATAGAATCAGATTCAATTTATTCTATTAGTCTAACAATGGTGTTTAGAAGTCATTAGATATATCATTTTTAAATTAAAGAGAAATTTTGAAACCAAGTACAATGAAAGTCAATTAAGGAACAAATGAGGATGTTTATTGTAGTACCTGTAGCAACTAACTAAGTGGTACTTTACTGAGGCTAAAATCAAAGTGCTATTTAAAAAATTACCTAATTTCCTGCAGTTGTTCAGTAGATTGTTCTTCCAGTAATAAATATATCTTGACTCATCAATGAGCAACTAGGTAAACTGAGCTTAGAATCTGGAATAAACAATAAATACAGTGTGGAACTGTTGCATAAACATTCACAAATGTTGAAAAAGTAAATTTATTCCTGAGTCTTCCTGAAATGAGAGATACAACTAATTTATAAAGTCTGTAGATTAAACTTGTTGCAGTTAACATTTAAATATTTATTGCCTAATTACTTATGCCTGCTTTTTGTTATTTGCAATTTTATTTGTCATTGACCAATACCTAAGACCAATTCCTAAAAAGGAAAGAATATAAAAGTAACAGAAACTTATTAAATCAATCAAATTAGGCACAAAGTTTCACTTTTTTGTTTTTTTGTACCAGGGATTAAACTTAGGGACACTGGACCACTGAGCCACATCCCCAGCCCTATTTTGTATTTTATTTAGGTACTGGGTCTCACTGAGTTACTTAGTGCCTAGCTTTTTACTGAGACTGGCTTTAAACTCGCCATCCTCTTGCCTCAGCCTCCCAAACTGCTGGGATTACAGGCATGCATCACCATGCCCATCTACAATTTTTAAATTTTATCTTATCTGGATTGCATTCATTTCCCTTCCACACAAAATCACCAACTTCATTACATGATAATAATTCTTGCTGTGTTTAAAAAGAAAAGCAGATTTTATTAAGCATGGCTTGGTTGACAATTTATCTTCTTCTGCTTACTTTACACATTTACAAGTAGCACTGTAATCATGTATTCCTCCTAGGTTTCTGATCACAGCAAAAGTAGGCTGGGTGAAAGTGATCACAGGAGTGGAAAAACTTTCTCACTATGTCCGGAGTGTTTTCACTGGCTAATAGAGGTACTTCTTAGGTCAGGAATACTCATATTAAAAGATAAAACAAAAACTCATTTGATATTCAATTTACTTTTGCTTCCTAGATTTTTTAAATAGTCTACAACCATTACATACACCTCCATCAAGACAAGCAATTAAAAATGATCTAATATTAGGAATATTAGGAACAATTACTGCAATAAGAAGGAATATTACTGCAATATTAAGTCAAAACAAGATAAAACTGAACACAATTGAAAATTTTCAGGATCTATGCTCCTTTTTCTAACTACCACTAAAAGTTTCAAATACTACTTACACAATGATAAATATGATATGTGTTTGTAAATACCAAGAAATGTTTTACATTTTTGAAAGCTTTGCTTTCTAACTTTCTACTTTCTCCCCCATTGGTTTATAACTAGCAGCTCTTCCACAAAATCAGAATCCATTAAAAGTTTCTTTCTTTTATAGAGAAATAAACATGGAGTATTACATTTTCCTATGTGAAATATGCTAGTAAATAATAGATTGTACACTCATTAAAGCAAATGTAATTGTGAGAACACATTGACATTGTTAAAGTAAATTAGTCAATTTGTTAATAGTTTCATTTTAAGTGACCCTAATTGTATTAATTGTGATACTAGTAAATTATACTGAAGAGCATTAAACACATTGTTCTAATATGCCCTAAAGGAAATTCTCCATTACATCAGCAGAGGGAAAATAATGATTACATGGCCTCCTCACCCCAAATAAAACTCCTATGTATGTATGTTCATATGTGTGGGTGCACACATGTGCATACTCAATGGGTCAAAGAAAAGGTGTCACTAGAATGCATACACTGTCACTACCATAATACCAGTAGCATAGTACAAAATGGACCACATGGAAAAAAATGAACTTTAGGTAAATGGAAAATTTCAGGGCATCCTTTTATCTCAAGTAAAAAGTAGTTAAGTAAAAAGTACTTCATTAAACTGCTGTTAAGAATGAGAGAACATAAACCAACTGATATGTAGGACCACAACATAAAAACAAATTCCGAAGATATTACAACTATTATGAAATGCCTACTGTCAAAGGATATATACTAAAATATATCCCCCCACCATACACACAAACAGCATCTTTACACACCTGGCTGCTCCTTGTCTGTCATTCACATCTAGCCAAAGCATCGCCTTCTCAAAAGCATTTCCTGAGAATCTGCATCACTCACCCAGTCACTTGATGATTACATCACTCTATTTTAATTCTTTGTCTAGTATTTATAACTGATTTTTTATTTCTGTACTTAATCTTTCACCGTTTTACTATCTATCTCTCATGCTTAAATGTGAAATCCATGGAAAGCAAGCAGTCTACTTGTTCAATATTCTCTCCCCAGGAAAGGGTAGCATCTTCAACAAATGGTGCTGGGAAAACTGAAAATCCATATGCAACAAAATGAAATTGAATCCCTATCTCTCACCATGCACAAAAGCTAACTCAAATGGATCAAGGATCTAGTAATTAAACCAGAGACTCTATGTCTAATAGAAGAAAAAGTAGGCCCTAATCTCCATCACGTGGGGCTAGTCCCCAATTTCCTTAATAAGATGCCTATAGCACAAGAATTAAAATCAAGAATCAACAAATGGGATGAATTCAAACTAAAAGTTTTTTCTCAGCAAGAGAAATACTAAGTGAGGTAAATAGGGAGCCTACATCCTGGGAACAAATTTTTACCCCTCACACATGAGATAGAGCTCTAATCTCTAGGGTATACAAAGAACTCAAAAAGTCAAACACCAAAAAAAACCAAACAAACAAACAAACAAAAAAACCAAATAACCCAATCAACAAATAGGCCAAGGACCTGAACAGACACTTCTCAGAAGAGGATATACAATCAATCAATCAAATATAGGAAAAAATGCTCATCATCTCTAGAAATCAGAGAAATGCAAATTAAAACTACTCTAAGATATCGTCTCACTCCAGTAAGAGTAGCAGCCATTATGAAAACAAACAACAACAAGTGCTAGCGAGGATTCGGAAAAAAGGTACACTCATACATTGCTGGTGGGACTGCAAATTGGTGCAGCCAATTTGGAAAGCAGTATGGAGATTCCTTGGAAAGCTTGGAATGGAACCACCATTTGACCTAGCTATTTCTTTTCTCGGACTATACCCATAGGACCTAAAAACAGCATACTACAGAGACATAGCCACATCAATGTTTATAGCAGCACAATTCACAATAGCTAGACTGTGGAACCAACCTAGATGTCCTTCAATGGATGAATGAATTAAAAAATGTGGCATTTATACACAATGGAATATTACTCAGCACTAAAAAATAATAAGATCATGGCATTTGCAGGGAAATGGATGGCATTAGAGCAGATTATGCTAAGTGAAGTTAGCCAATCCCCAAAAAACAAATGCCAAATGTCTTCTCTGCTATAAGGTGGGTGACTCAAAATGGGGTAGAGAAGAAGAGCAGAGGAAGAGGATTACTTCTAGATAGGGAAGAGGAGTGGGAGGGAAAGGGAGGGAGAAGGGAAATAGCATGGATGGTGGAAGGAGACCCTCATCATTATATAAAATACATGTATGAAGATGTGAATTTGGTGTCAACATATCTTGTGTACAGAAATATGACAAATTGTGGCATAAAGGTGTATTAAGAATTGTAAGGCAAAAATAATAATAATAATAAGAGAGCTCATGTAAAAAATGTAAATTAAGAAAAAAATTATATCCCCAGATACTAGGTGCTCAATAAATATTTTTGTACAAATCAATGAATATCAGATCTGTGGCCCACAGCCTTTTCTGTGTGAAAAAAACATGTGTGCCTCTCTGATTTCCACTCACCTAAGTATTATTGCAATTTCTGAACTATCATGTAAGCATGTCTGATTGAAAATCTATTAATCAGTTCAATAAAACAAATTTATTTATAAGTTCAGTTATAGATACAGATTAATGATTGTGTTCTAAACTTGGTCAAATCACTCACATTCTATTAAAATTTTCCCTAAACAAAAATCCTATGAAATCAACTGCTGTTAAAATCTCTCTACATTTGGGAGAAGAAAAAGGGCAGTAAGTGAAATACAAGAATTATTTTGATCCCATAATATAAAAGATTAGTTGGTTCATGAATTGCCTCGATTCTGACCTCAGATAAATTGTCACAATATATCTCAATCAAAGCTAGTTGGGTTTTTCTGACTAAAATTAAAGTTATTTAAATTTTGGCAGGATTTAGAGAAATACAATATATGTCAGCAAAAGAACATCAGATAGTTGTCTAAAGACTCAAGTAAATTATATTCTTGGTACTGGGCACATAATAAAATGATCATGTAATTAAATTTTGTAATTTTATTATTATTATCTTTATTTCTTCTATTTAAAATACTTAAGAGTTTCCTAAAATAGGAAAAACAACAGCTTGAAACTAACATTTTTCTTTTCCTTTGTGTTTTCCTATATTCTTCAAATGAGACTCTTTCTCAGGAAATTTTACATAGTATGAATTCCAAAACAATACAAGTTTTGTTTTGGTTGAGGACTGAACTCAGGAGTACTCAACCATTGAGCCACATCCCCATTCCTATTTTGTATTTTATTTAGAAACAGGGTCTCACTGAGTTGCTCAGCATCTCGCCATTGCTGAGGTTGGCTTTGAACTCGCAATCCTGCCTCAGCCTCCCAAGCAGCTGGGATTACAGGTGTGTGCCACCATGCCTGGCTCAATACAAGTGTTTCTTGAGAAAAAGATTTCAAAACCACTATTTGAGTGACAAGCAATTCCTTCTTCCAGCAAAAGTATAGTGATAGCAAATTAACTTATTTTTAATACCTACAGAATGCAAGTTAAAAATAAAAATGTGAACTTTAGATAAATGACAAATTAACAGGGCCAAGAGGTTATCAAAGTTTTTGGCAAAGACATCACTTAATAACATCAATGTAAGTAAATAGTAATGGGGGAAACCTACATTTAAATACTTAAAGAAAGGAAATAATTCAAATACAAATACGAATACCACAATAAAACACGTCTGCTTCTTATATAAATGGCATGTATACTTCCTAACTTGCTATAAAACACTAAAGTAGATGTAAACACCACAAATATAACACAAATTAAAAACTCCATACAGTAAATTGACTACTGTGTTAAAAATGATTATTGGGCTGGGGATATAGCTCAGTTGGTAGAGTGCTTGCCTCATATGCACAGGCCATGGGTTCAATCCCCAGCACCACCACCCCCCCCCAAAAAAAGTTATTGGAATTCAAAATATCAATTCTCTTACCTCTCTGAAAGAGAAGTACAAGGGCCCTGGCTTCCACCTACAAAAAAAAATTCATCAATATCCCAATACAATGAGAGTAAAACATTTTTTTAAACTCGCAACTACATGTAGAGAGAAATTTACCAAAATATATCAGTGATATTTAAAAATACTCCTAGATATTTTATTACATAGCTGACCATGATACAGCAAGGTAGCAGATAATTTTAAGATTTGAAATTTGAACGTATCTGGGAATTTCTATTTGGGCAGTGGGGTGGATGTAGACATAATAGATGTCTGAATGGTCTTAGAGTGTTTTCCTAAAGTCAGGTTTAATTTTTTTTCTTACATTCTCCTCATCTTCCTTTGATATCCATTCCTTCTCTCTCACTGGGTAAGATTAAAGTAAGAAAGCCTATTATCTTTAAAACTAATAGTTGACGTAGATACAGTTGTAAAAATTGGTGCATACTATGAAAAGAGTCAGGAAAAGCATGGGAGAAGTGGAGAATTATACTTAAAAGGAACTAATTATCCTTTTCACTATTAAGCCATGGGGAAGAAGGGAATCTGTTTTCACATGTAAATAAATGAAAAGAAGCTATAACATGTGAAAAGCTAGGTGAAAACTCTGATATACTTTCCTTAACTATGTGAGTTCAGAGCTGGTTATTTCATTATTTAAATACTCCCAAAGTCTCGATTTACTGTCTTTCCTGGCACCACTACGGAATCAGCAACAAAACTACTAACATAATTCTTTGATAATAACTCCATTATTGGTCACTTCACCTGAATCTTCTGCTCTGTTTGTTCTAGTGACACCTAGATTAACCCACAAAAGACACCATCACACAACCTTTCATGCTTGGGAGTTCAAAACGCCTCTCTGCTTGGCTAAGCATTGCAGGGAAAATATCTTTGCCCAAGGAGAAGATGGCTGAGGGTTGTTTTTCTGTTCATTGACAAGCAGGTAGATGTCCTTTGCTCCCAGAACCCTAAAAAAAAAAAAACATAATACCAAGGTATTTGCAAGGTTGGTCACATCCAACTTCCAAGAAGCCCTTCTCAAGGAAACAAAAGGAAATGCCACACCAACAAAATATTTGAAATAAAATGAAAAATCAGATCCAATTACTGAGGAATGAACAACTTGATGAAAAAAAATCAGACTGGAAGACCTTTTTATAAAAAAAATACACTTTTACCAAGAGTGAACTTCACTATTGTTATTAAAATGCCAAACTTCCTAAATATCAACTCACTTTGAGAACAAACTTAAAAATCCACATATAATCAGCCAATTCAAACATTAAAGAATAAGTCTAACATTCTTTGCTATCGTAGTGCTATCAATATTTGACCCTTACCTTTAAATGTAAATTTTGAGTCCCATTTTGGTTTACTATCTTTGCCTTCATCCACTCAAGTCAATTAGTAGTATAGTGAAAAGAGCTTAACCACTAACTACATATGATAAATACACTTCCGATAACAAAATTACATATTTTCGCTTTATAATATCTTTATCAAACACAATGTTTTTAAACACTACTCACTTTCTAGCTTCTTTGCAAGTTCTTGTACCTATGAATTCTATTATGCTGCTTTTCTATGTTTCCCCTAATTATTTTTCCAATATTTTTTTAAAATACAGGTTCTATTTCTTCTAAAATATGTTTAATCATGGAGAATTCCTCTGCTCTTAACCTTTTTTTTTCTTGTACTTTTTATTATGCTTAAACATAAAACTAACATCTCTGGGGGATGACTGGCAGATTTCCAATTCATGGTCTTTCAACTGAGGTCTCTCATTTTCAACTTTTTTTTTTTTTTTAGGAGCACTTTAATTTAGAGGAAATAGCATGGTATGTTCATCACTCTCTGATGTCACTTCTTATTGTCATTCCACTTGACATACCTGGTTTTCTTATTCTTCTGGTTGATTTTTGTTTTTGTTACTAGGAATTAAACAGATCTTTTAAAATAATCCACTTTTAAAAAATCCTTGTTACCACATTTAAATACTCTTCCATTTATATCACAATCTTTACCTTCAATAAAGCTATTTTCCTTGATGACTTTCTATCCTAACAACTTTCATCTAACTACACTGCCTTTTTCCTTAATATCTAGGGAGAATTGTTTTTTATTGAAAATAAAATTCAAACCAAGACGTATTCAGATTAATATAGATCTAAAGTATTATAAAGAGTCAACATGATGTTAAGCTAGTTTACTAACACTAAGCAATGTTTCACTGAATTCATGTATTTATCTAACACATAATAATAAAAAGATGTGATTTGAGACCATATTACTAATTTGAGGGAATTGTGAGCAAACATTAAATAGCAAGGCATAAAATATAATATACAACATTTCAGATTATTAAAAATCACTATGAAAAGCTTGCTACTCTCTAACCATCACTGACTCTTAGTCATCAAGCAAAACTTTAGCCCTACTGCTTCCATGTTCCCTGTCGGACTCCCATCATCACTACTGTTTTGTTCCCCCTGACTCTATCCTTAAAATTTTCTACTCTGCCTTCTAAGAATCCCTTCTTTTGAGCAAACTTCCTTATATTCTCAATCCATCAATGAAATCTTAGACCAGTGATTTTCTGTTTGTTTTTTTTTAAAGACAGAGTGAGAGAGAGAGAGAGAGAGAGAATCTTGTAATATTTATTTTTTAGTTTTCAGCAGACACAACATCATTGTATGTGGTGCTGAGGATCGAACCTGGGCTGCACGCATGCCAGGCGAGCGCGCTACCGCTTGAGCCACATCCCCAGGCCCGACCACTGATTTTCTTAACTACTGTCTACCTGTTATCTGATATAAAATCCCCGCCTGCTTTTGTCACCAAATCCTAGCTACTGAAATCTGGACATAATCACACAAGTTTATAAGCTATTACCACCTGTTAAAATGATGCCTAAGGTTCTACCTTCTTTATCAACTCATTCTAATCTTTTTCCCTCTTCATAAATCTTCAACTGCTCCATATTGTTATTCACTCTCAGCAAATAACGTAGTCCTAACTTATCCAAATAGATTAAAGTATCAGTGATACTTCATTGAATTCTCTGCCACCAACCTGATGAACTTACAGTACCTAAACACCATTATCTTCTTCCTTCCCATTTTCTACCAAAAATAACATCCTTCTTCCTTTCTATATGCTCTTACATCTTTGCTCTACATTACATCTCCTCTAGACTTCCAAGCTCCCAGAACTCCTCTTCCTTTTTTAATTTTTCAAGTATTATTATACCTTCTTTCTCTATTCCTCATGCCAGCTCAGAATAGAAAATGATTTATATGAAAGAGTATTAGACTATGGACTCTTAAGATTACAAAAACCACTGCATTTATCACAGTCACAATGACTTAGTCCATTGAATGCCTCCATTTCTTAACTTTCAACAAACATCTGAAAGTTTTTGCTCATTCTTTTTTGACACCTTGACTTGTATGACTTCAGCCTCTCCTGGTTTTCTTTCTGCTCCTCAATCACTACTTCTTAGTCTCCTCTGCAGAAGCCTGCAAAAGGCCATTTGCTACAAGACAATTAAGTGGCTTTTTAAAAATCTTCATACTCTTCTTGCACTGCATGCTGTTATGGAGTGATTACACCATTCCCTAGGCTGACAAATCTTTATCTTTACCCAGATCCATGGATGTATATCTTCATTTGAATGCTATTAGGCAATTCCAACTTGTATCTGAAACTGAACTTCTTAGAATCTTTTCTGATGCCTACTGTCCCTGCTGCACCAAGCAAAATTCTTTCTCTAAATTGCCCATCTCAATGCAAGCATTATCACAGTCTTAACTGGTACTCAGAAAACTTGCTGTGCCTTCAAAATTCTCTCCCATACATCTCATATCAAGTCAAATATTGAGTACTGTCAACTCTGCCTCCTAAATACTTCTCAGATGTTTCCACTTCACTACATTTCCAGTGTAAGCCCCTATCATTTCTCACCTAGACTAACAGCTTCTTAATTGATTATTCAACTGGCAGTCTTACCCTACCACTACAGTTTACTCACCTTACAATAGCCAGATAATTTTTCTAAAATGGAAATCAGGCTATAACATTCCTTTGATGAACTGCCCACTATTCTTAGTATAAGTAGGCTTCATGATCCTAGTTTTCAGTCTCATTTAAACTTTAGTCTTTAATTCTACTCTCAAAATCCTCATGTTCAATCAAGGGCAAATCCAATGCACATACTATTTATGTAATCTCACCTAGCTAACATGTACTCATCATCTAGGTTGTGGCTTAGGAAGAAACCACACCTTACTCAATCTACCACTTCTCCAAGTTTAAGTTGTTCTCTCTACCCATTAATATAAGAGCTAAGCATACTATAAATTCCTCTGGGAAAGTATTCACTATTCTATATCTTAATTGGCCCTTGGCTTTTCTGTATGGTACCCCCAAATCCTGCAATGAAACTTGACAACAGAGCATTCAGAACTATTTTTATCTTTTTTTCATTTCTAGCATTTAAAGCAATGTGAGAGGGCTGGGGTTGTGGTTCAGTGGTAGAGCACGTGCTTAGCACCCTAGCACATGTGAGGCATAGGGTTCAGTCCTCAGCACCATATAAAAATAAATAAATATGGGCTGGAGATATGGCTCAAGTGGTAGTGTGCTTGCTTGGCATGCGTGCGGCCCGGGTCCGATCCTCAGAACCACACACAAAGATGTTGTGTCTGCTGAAAACTAAATATTTAAAATAAATAAATAAATAAATAAATAAATAAATAAATAAATAAATAAATAAATATATGTAGTACACAGAAGGCACTCAAGTATTTACTGAATAATAAAACACATTAAAATGAAAGGGTAAAGTTTCTAAGCTGCAAAGCCTGAGTTAAAATGTAAAGGACCAGGCATTGTAAAGCTGCTTCTGAGCTGCAAAGCCTCAGTTAAAATGTAAAGGACCAGGTATTGTTAAGTTCCTATGCTACACTCAAAACCTGAAATTCCTATAGCTGTTAGGACAATTCCCAGGACTGCCCAGTAGATATTCCCCCTGACCATTTAGTTGTTTAATAACCTAGGACCCTGTGCAGCTTGGCATGTAGGCATTCAGGGCCCAAACCAATCAGTTTAAATGTATCCCGTCCTTAGGATTGACCTATCACTCCTGCCCGACCTGTTCCCGCCAATGAAAGTACTAATCATATTCAGGAATTGTTGTTCAATTTTCCCGCGACTCATGATGATTTGCTCTGATGTATGCAAAGTCCATGCCCTCCCTAAAAAAGTGTACTTAAGCACTGCTCAACCTCTGCTCATGGCTCTGGGCTGCTCTCCCTTCTTGAGTGAGTGCGGAGGCCCAGCATGCTGGATCTGCAATAAACCCCTTTTGCTGTTGCATGAGTCGGTCTCTTGGTGGTCTCCTCCTCCGACGTTCGCTGGACCCTTACAAAAAGTATTGTAAACTTAAAAGCTGCCATCACATACAGTCTGTTGATTCTACAGTATTTCATTTGCAAAATAAAGTACATTTGCTCCATAGGACAATTTGTAGCATTATGTTTACAAAAATTTCATTAAGAGCTATGTATGGGATGGGAGTGTAGCTCAGTGGCAGAATACTTGCTTGGCATGCACAAAGCCCTGGGTTCAATCCCCAGCACCATCCAAAAAAAAAAAAGCTGCAAAAAGTACATATTAAATTTATGTAAGCATACTAAACATATTCTATACACCCAAAAAGTTGGAAAAAGTCATCATTTATTTCCTTAGCTTTCTTTTGCAAAGTAATTACTGCTGTGGGTTAATTAGGGTGTCATAAATTGACATTTACTAAGCAGAAAACTCTACCTTGTCCTTGTGGAAATTTAGATATATGACATCATTAAAGGAAAACATGGAAAAAGTGATTATTATTATTATTATTTATTATTATTATTATTATGGAGCTGAGGATTGAACCCAGTATCTTGTGCATGCAAGGCAAGTACTCTACCAACTGAGCTATATCCCCAGCCCAAAAAAGTGATTTTTAAGAAGGACTTGAAAGGAAGAGAGGTCAAAAAGACCAAAGAGGAGAGTACACTGACTTTTGACACTTTAAGAAAAATTCAAATACTAGAATAACCAGGGACAATAAAACAGATTTCATACATTATAATTTAGAAAATAAAGGAGAAAAGTAGATGGAATATAGATATTAAACAATTATTGATTAATATACTGCTCAAACTGGTAACAACGACTTCATTCGACAAATTATTCAACGAAGCTCATGTGCCGGGGCTAGATATACAAACAATTCCAGCATGGTTCCTGCCTTCATAAAGGCTACATTTGAGACAAAATAATAATCAAGAAAACAAAGTAACATAAGATTATATATTCTGTGGAGTAATATGAAAAAAACAAGACAAATGCCAAGCTGTGAATCAGTTAAGAAATTGAAAGAATTATTCTCCTTCCTAAAAATGACTCCAGCTAATTAGATAGAGCAGGACAGAAATATAAACTGCCTCAGACAGGTCGGTACCTTGGTCAGATATCTATACTTGGCAGAACAAATTCATCTTTCACTCAAATCTAAATCCACCACTCCTGGATTGTGGGGTGGAGTGTAGTATGGAGTACAAAAAGAGTACCAAGGACAAAGATTTTAAACTAAAGGCCATGACATAATGACATCATTTTACCATATCAACTTAAGTATTTTAATTACTACCAATTTCTTCATCAATAAATTCAGGACATTCCCTTTTAGTTCTAAAACTCTATGGCACTGTAATGAAAAAAAAAAGCAAATTTAGGACAAAATTTTAAAGGAGGCAAAAAAATGGAGTGGCAGAATTGTGAATATCTTGTATTTTTAAAAGTAGGTTAATAAATATTTTATACATAAAGGTAGGAAGCTTTGAGACAGATTATAAAAAAGGTAAAGATGTCAAGTAATTATTATACAAGCTGTAAGAAGGTGAGTACTGTGGTATTTAGAATTGAAGTTAAAAATTTTGGTAGTATGTAACAAAAGGCTATTTTCAAAGGAATCTAATGAAGGAAAATGTCCTTTTCTCATAAGCAACATTCCAACAACTTATAAACTTGGGAAAATAACTATTTATTCCAATAATATTATTTAATTAGTTTAAACTGCACTAAATCTTGATATTGATATTTTAAGTTAAAAATAAATTACTTTTCCATTTAATTAATGATTAAAAGTCACATGCCAAAAACAATCATGACATATAACAAATATTTTCCTTTTTAAAAAAATTCTTTGAATTATAGGTATCTGATCAGTTATTATTTCCCTATGATCAAAGATCTTAGCATTTAAGGTAGCAATTTATATATATATATAACCAAATCTAACAGGGTACAGAGAAAATATCATATTTTCTGTGCTGTTCTTTATTTGAAAAAGGATGCCAAGAAAAATTTTAATTTACCTGGAACATACCCCATAATATTTTTAAATCCAAGTCCATCATTACTGTAGAAATATATAAATCAAATAAAAATACACACAGAAAATTACTTTGAAGATTGTCCTAATCATCTTTGTGTTCACAGTATCCAAGATGATTACATTACTATGGAGAGCAATATAGTAGAAAAAAAAACATTTTGTTACACAAAGATTTTCCTCTTTCAGAGTATATTTTAAAAATCTACCTACTTACTCCTATTTTATTAAAGATAAAAATATGAAACATGTGAATATTTGGGGACTGTTTAAAAAGGGCTTCCTGCTTACCAACAGAAAAAAAAATATATAGCTAAATCAACTGTAAGCAAAGTTATGAATCACTCTAAGGGAGTAGTCAATTATCATTTAAAACAAGTTTTCTGAACTAAACCAACACAAAAAAAACCAGAATAAAAATTAGTCAAGCATTGTTAATAGTAATAAGCAGAAAATGTATGTTGAAAGACTTTCTTTAGAAAACGTCTGAAAGAGTCAGGGGAGGTTCTATATAGCAACATAGGAGGTTGAGCTAGAGGATCAAAATTTGAAGGCCAAAGTGAAAAATGCAAAGTGCTAAATCGCCCTTTAGTTCTCTTTCCAGTACTAATAAACACATCTCGGAAAATAGGAAAAATGAAACATCCAAGCAGCTCAGTTTTCTCCAAGTTGTAAAGACTCAAAGTAGATTTTAATCCAAGTTTAAAAACTCAGGATACTGAGAGCATCCAAGGGAAAAAGATGGGTCACCTAGAAATGTATAACTATATAATTGTGAAATCCTTAGTCAAATCTTCACAACACAGGAAGGAATTCGAGTCTATCTATATTCAAGGAATAAAAGAATAAAATTATCAACCAAGATATTATATTCACAGCTACTACCTTTCAAAAGAGAAGGAAAATGAATACTTTAAACATATAAAAATACACACACTATTCATCAAAACTGGATCTGTTCTCCAAAATTACTAAAGGTAATCCTTCATAATAAAATGTAAGTGCACAGCATCATAAGTCATATAAAATTTTAAATATTTCTTGGCAAAAACAGTTCTATTTCATTGCAATGATGGGTCATAAAACATGTAATTTTGCAATAGAATTTGAAAGAAAAAAGCATTACAACAATACTGTTAATAGGCATATATACCTGTAACAATAATATAATTTTAAAAGGACACATAAATATATTCAGTTTTTTAATAAAGTGAAGTCAAGTTGATACTCATACAAAGTATGAGAAGGAGATTCTTTATTTTTAGAGATTTTGTTGGCAAATGCAAGATTACAAAATTCTGATCAAAACAAAACTTAGATATCTGAATTAACTCTAAATATTGCAACTGTAGGTAGTCTACAGGATATGCTACATCTAAGAAAACACACATACTGAAAGCAAAAGGATATAATAATGACACATACAAAAGTGATCGAACAAAACCTTGGCTGTCTAAATTATAGTACACAAAACATAGTTTAACACAGTTATAGGACATAGAAGACGTTTTAAATTGAAAAAAAAAAAAACTTTAAAAAGAGGCAAAAGAGAGAAAAGGACCCTTTCCCCAGGTTCTTAATTAAGAGTAAATACATTTGCTACGTTCTTCATACTTCCCAAACACACAAAGAAAACACTGAGAGGGTTGAATGAAAACAAAGAATCACTGTCATACTAAGAGACATCAATCCCCACTTACTGAAAAGGGAAATACAGTGAAGCAAAATGGTAATTGCAAAGCATAAGACTTTGAAAATATTTTGAAACTCCTATAGACTTATAGAATCTCTGTTCTTAATCACAAGTGGGATATTATGCTGGTTAGATCCATTTTATATATTAAAACAAAGGTTAATAAATATTTAAGTGATAGTTATTTTGTAACCAACATCTAATAAATATTCAAAATCAAAAGTGGTAGGGATTTTCAAAAATCCCTAAATATGTGTCAGTTGATTGAACAGTCTTGGGCATGCTGTTGTTCAAAATTGAAAGATTAAATTTAAAGATGTTTATACTACTTAAAGTTAACTAGAGGCTCCATGTAGTTTTCATCAACCTTCCATTGTTAAAAATTTTTTTTTTGCAGAGAAATCGATGCTTTAAAATTGTATGAATATTTCCCAAAATACAAATTAGACTATTTCCTTGCTAAAAAAATATACTAAAAGTTACAGCATTCAATTGTAAATGCAATCATGGAGTCAGGTAGACGGACTTCTTAGAGAGTGTGCAATAAGCCCTCATATCAATAGCAAATTAAAAACATTGCACACCAGTGTTGTTACATTGTTAGTCAACAGAGCCATCATGGGGGACGCAAACCAAATATTCCTTGAAAAGAATTATGAGCCATATTGGAATATAGAAACTATAGAATTTTGAAGTCAAAGAATTTATTTTAATTATATATTTCAAAAAGTATATACACTAGTTTAACTGAAATGTCACAGAAAGAATACTGCAGTATTCTACGAACATAACATCTCTAACTAAAAAAGAATCTCTCTGAACAAAAGAGAATAGTTTTGTGATGAGGAGACAGAAATGAGCCCTTGCTTCCTAGGCATTTTTTTTTGAGATGTAAACTTTGTAGAGATATATTGCATAACAATTTGAATTACTATTACTGAACTGTATGTTTAGAATTTTGGAGACAGAAGGTTTTATTTTGTGGTTTTGATTACAATGAAAATTAAAAGAAAGAGAATTGCAACATTTCTCAAACATACATTTAAAATAATGTGGTCTTTATTCTATAAATAAGAACAAGCTCATCAATATACAAATGATGAACATGCATGTAATCTCAGCTACTAGGAAGTCTGAGGCAATTGAATTGCAAATTTAAGACATCCTCAATAACTTAGTGAGAACCTCTCTCCAAATATGAGTGAAAAGGAGCGTGGGGTGTAGTTCAGCATGAGAGTATCACTTCTATCAATCCCTATTACACTTATACATACAAAACACACCTCTTTCACCACTGGATATCTATTCCAAACAATATTCAGACAGAAACTATAGAACTCATAATACAATCAATAACATAGATTTAACTGACATACATAGACTAATTCATCCTTCAACAGGCGAAGACACTTTCTTCTCAGCATCAAATGGATCCTTCTCTAAAATAGACCATATGTCATGACAAAAAGGAAATCTAAGCAATACAGAAAAGTAAGGATACTACCCTGCATTATATAAGATCATAATGGAACGATATTAGAAATCAATGATAAAAATAGAAGCTACTCCGGGGCTGGGGATGTGGCTCAAGCGGTAGCGCGCCCATGCCTGACATGCGTGCGGCCCGGGTTCGATCCTCAGCACCACATACCAACAAAGATGTTGCATCCGCCAAGAACTAAAAAAAAAAAAAAAAAAAAAAAAAAAAAAAAAAAAAAATAGAAGCTACTCCTATACCTGGAGACTAAATAATATGCTAGTGAATGAACAATGGGTTTCAGAAAACATCAAAGAGATTTAAAAATTCTTAGAATTGAATGAGGACTCAGATACAACATATCAAAATATCTGGGAACACTATGAAGGAATGACCAAGAGGAAAGTTCATTGCATGGAGTTCAGTCCTTAAAAAAAGAAAGTCAAATAAATGACCTAAAATTACATCTCAATGCCCTAGGAAAAACAATTAATCAACACCAAAAGCAGTAAAGGACAGAAAAGAATTAAAATCAGAGCTGAGATTAATGAAATTGGAACAAAAGAAGCAAATAAAAATTGACAAAGTGACTGGGAATGGTACAACCATTTGACCCAGCTATCCCACTCCCTGGTCTATACCTAAAGGACTTAAAAACAGCATACTACAGGAACACAGTAAAATTTTTTTAGCAGCACAATTAACAAGAGTTAAACTGTGGGGCCAAGACAGATGCCCTTCAGTGGATGAATTGATAAAGTAAACATGGCATTTGTACACAATGGAATATTACTCAGCAATAAAAGAAAATAAAATCATGGAATTTGCAGGTAAATGGATGGCATTGGGGAAGATAATGCTAAGTGAAGTTAGCCAAACCCAAAATAACAAATGCTGAATTTTTTCTCTAATATAAGGAGGCTGATTCATAGTGGGGTAGGGAGGGGGATCATGGGAGGAATAGATAAATTCTATTCAGGGCAGTGTGGTGGGAGGAATAGGGAGGGGAAAGGGATTAGCAAGGATTGTGGAATACAATAGACATCATTATCCAAAGTACACATATGAACACACGAATTGATGTCAACCTGCTTTATATACAGGGATATGAAAAAAATGTGCTGTATGTGTAGTAAGAATTGTAATATATTCTGCTGCCATATATTTTTAATTTTTTCAAAAATTTTCAAAATGAAAAGTTGGCTCTATGGAAAACAAATACATTTGATAAAACCTTATCCATGCTACTGTAGAGAATGAGAAAAATACTCTAATTACGAAATCCATGATGAAAAAGGAAATATCACCATGAACACTAGAGAAATACAGAAGATAATTAGAAATTATTTTGAAAATTTGTACTGCATTAAAACAGAAAATATTGAAGTCATAAACAAATGACTAGAATCATGTGACTTAGCCAAACTGAGTAAGTTAAACAGATCATTTTCAAGGAATGAAATAGAAGACACCATCAAAGCCTACCAACCAAAAATAAATAAATAAATAAATTCCAGGACTCAATGGATATAAGACCTTCAAAGAAGAACTAACGCCAAAACTCCTCAGATTATTCCATGAAATATATAAAGAGGGAGCTCTTCCAAACTCACTCTATAAGGCCAATATCTCCTTCATTCTAAAATCAGACAAACACAGAAAAGAAAGTGTATTTTAGACCAATACCTCTAAAAAGCAGAAGCAATAATTCTGAATAAAATTCTGGCAAATCAAATACAAAAACATATCAAAAAGATGGTTCATCATGACGAAGTGCGATTCATCCCAGAGATGCAAGGTTGGTTCAACATATTGATATCTATCAATAAATGTAATTCATCACATCAGTAGATTTAAAGAGAAGAACCCTATGATCATCTCAACAAATGCAAAAAAAGCACTTGACAAAATACAGCACCCCTTAATGTTCAAAACACTACAAGAACTAGGGATAACAGGAACTTTTCTCAACATTTTAAGGCTCTTTATGCCAAGTCTCAGACCTACATCATTCTAAATGGAAAAAAAACTAAAGGCATTCCCTCTGTAATTGGAAACAAGACAGAGATACCCTCTCTCACACTTCTATTCAATATAGGTCTTGAAACACTGGCCAGAGCAATTAGACAGATGAAAAAAGTTAAACGAATAAGTATAGTAAAAGAAAAACTTAAACTAGCACTATTTGCTGATGATATGATTCTGTACCTAGAAGACTCAAAAAGCTTCACTAGAAAACTTCTAGAACTAGAATTCAGCAAAGGAGCAGGATATAAAATCAACACCTGTAAATCAAAGGCATTTCTGTGTATCAGTGACAAATCCTCTGATAAAGAAATGAGAATAACTACCCCATTCACAATATCCTCAATAAAAAAAAAGGATACTTGGAATCAACAAGAGGTAAAAGATCTATACAATAAAAAGTATGAAACATGAATGAGAAGTCAAAGACCTTAGAACATGGAAAGATTTATCTTGATCTTGAATAGGCAGAATTAATATTATCAAAATGACCATACTACCAAAAGCACTATACAGATTTAATGCAATTCTGATCAAAATCCCAATGGCATTCCTCATAGAAATAGATAAAGCAATCATGAAATACATCTGGAAAAATTAGGCACCCAGAATAGATAAAGCAATTCTTAGCTGGAAAAGGGAGGCAGGTGGTATTGCTATACCAGACCTTAAACTATACTTCAGAACCACAGTAACAAAAACAACATGGTACTGGCATCAAAACAGGCTGGTAGACCAATAGCCCAGAATAGAGGACACAGAGACCAACCCACAAAACTAAAATTATCTTATAATAGACAAAGGTACTAAAAATATGCACTGGAAAAAAGAGAGCATCTTCAACAAATAGTGATGGAAAAACTGGAAATCTATAGGCAGCAAAACAAAATTGAATCCTCTCTCTCACCATGCATAAAAGTTAACTCAAAATGGATCAAGGGTTTAGGAATTAAACCAGAGGCTCTCCAAATGAAAGAAAAAGTAGGTCCTAATCTCCATCATGTGGGATTAGGCCACAACTTCCTTAATAACACTCCTATAGCACAGGAATTAAAACCATGAATCAATACATGGGATCAATTTAAATAAAATATTTTTATTAAAAAAACAATATAATAGAGAGCCTACTTTCAGGAGCAAATCTTTACCCCCTCACACATCAGTTCGAGCACTAATCTCTAGAGTATATAAAGAACTCAAACATCTTAACACCAAAAAAAAAAAAAATTCAATCAATAAACCAAAACAGACACTTCTCAGAAGAGTATACACAATCAATCAACAATTATATGAAAAAATAATCATCATCTCTAGCAATTAGAGAAATGCAAATTAAAACCATTCTAAGATACCATCTCACTCCAGTCATTAGGGCAGCTATTATGAAGACAACAATAAGTGTTGCACAGGATGTGGGGAAAAGGTACACTCATACACTGCTGGTTGGAGTGCAAATTGGTGCAGCCAGTATGGAGATTCCTTGGATATCTGGGAATGGAACCACCATTTGACCAAACTATTTTCTTCTGGGACTATATCAAAAACAGCATAATACAGGGACACAGCCAGGTTAATGTTTATAGCAGCACAATTCACAATATCTAAATTGTGGAGTCAACCTAAATGCCCTTCAGGGAATGACTGGATAAAAAAATGTGGCTTATATACACAATGGAATATTTCTCATCATTAAAAAGAACAAAATCATGGCACTTGCACGTAAATGGATGGAGTTGGAGAAGATAAATTTAGGTGAAGTCAGCCAATCCTCCCCCCCCCAAAAGAAAATGTCGAATGTTTTCTCTGATATAAGGAGGCCGACTCATAGTGGGTTAGGGAGGGGGAGCATGAGAGGAATAAATGAATTTTAAATAGGGAAGAGGGGAAAGGTAGGGCACAGGGGATTAGCAAGGATGATGGAATGTGATGGACATCTTTATACAAAGTTTATGTATGAAGACTTGAATTGGGTGTCAACATACCTTATATACAAAGAGAGATGAAAAATTGTAATATATATATATGTGAAGTAAGAGTTATAATGCAAAAAAGTATATGTATAATGGCATAAATTGATGTGAACATACATTATATACAGAAATATGAAAAATTGTGCTCTATGTGAAATAAGGATTATAATGCATTCCACTGTTGTGGTGTATTTTAAAAAATAATAAAAACCATAAAAAATCATAATCTAAAAACATATAGAAACAAACAAACAAACAAACTGAGATAGGATGCATTTGGTGCTACATACCCAATATATCCAGTGGTCTGGAGGCTGAGGCGGGGGGATCACAATTGTGAAGCTTACCTTAGCAACTGAGTGAAACCCTGCCTAAATTTAAAAATAAATAGGCAGTAGTAATTTTAAAAAATTAAGATAAAATTAATTTTTTAAAATAAAAATTTTATAAGGACTGAGGATGGTGTTCAGTAATAGGGCACCCTGGTTCCAATCCCCAATTTCACAAAAGGAAAAAAAGAATGAATAAAAGTTCTTTTCAAAGTTACAGAATAAATATTTTTAAATTTATAAATTGTATATATGAAAACAAAAATTCTATTTCTCAAATGACTCCATTAAAGAGAACAAAGAAAAGTGACAGATGAAAGAAACAAATTGCCTCACCTTTAACCAAAGTCTTCTAAGAAAGGAGAACAGAGACTACAAGAGAAACGCAGGCAAGAGCCGAGAACAGTCCCTTCAAATAGCAGGTATCTAAATGTGCCTTCATCACAAAGCAATCAACGTCTTTAGAAAGGAGGGACTATATCATAAAGTCACAATGAACACAAATTGATACAGTGTTTAAAAACATGTGGGGTTATCATGAAGGTCCACAGAAACAGATGTGGACCCTAGAGCACCTGTTCATATGGGGACACAGCACGCTCCTCCATATTCGAGACCCAGGGCCTGGTGACAGAGGATGTCCATTTGGTAATAGATAAATAATAAACTATGGAAAATAAGTATTTCTGACAATCAGCCACATTTTGTTTGCCATATTGCATACAGTTTGACAAATACTAGAACACCATGTCAGTTTTATATAGCTGTCACATAAATGTCATATTTCACATATAAGCATACTTAAATAGTACATCTGCAGAATTTGAAAAAATAAAAATACAGATCAGCACATAACAGACTGAATTACACACCCTGGGTATAGATGATAGGACTCCTCATTATACAGAGGAGAGCCTCCCTCAGGTTCATCTATGATAACACCCCATCAAAATTTCACCATGATTTCCTTTTCATTGCAGACGGGACCAAAGCAAGCAGTTTGAAAATTCTCCTGGAAGCTTGAATTGATATGAAATTAGCCAGGAATTCTGAACTCTAAGAGGAAAAGCAGGAGCTATCATTACCAGGCACTAATGCATATTATAAAATTATCATATTGCAGTAATTTGAGGACCAAAAAAATCACAAAGCAGAAATTTCATAGATGACTCCATATGTATGTGTCATTTTTATTATTAAGTACAATGAAAAAGCCTAGATAAATGCCACCATCTTCAGAAGAGGATTTAATGTGAATGAACAAGACAATCCAACGTGAAGGGAGGAGTGGGAACTGGAGGCGCAGAGCACTGGTAGGGCTTGGTTGCAGGACATGCGTGGTACTGGATTACACTCCAGCATCCCAAAGAAGCACATATTGAGTAGGATTATGTTTCAAAATTATACCAGAATAGGAAGCTCCTGGATTCCCTTTACAAATGCATACACAAAATAAACACCTACTTTTGTTTTGAGTCCCTCTTAAATAAAGTTATACATGAACTGAGAGATCTATGCATTGGACCACTCCGAAAATCTTTACCATCTAAAGGGCAGGCAAAGTTGGGGGACACATGGGCATTAGTCCTGCCTTGAGCCATGTGCCACAAAATTGGGACAGAATACCAAAATCCAGTGTCACCCAGAGTAGAGAAAAACTGATTTGCATCACAAATGGAGCACATGGGACACAAAATAACTTGTAGCTGGAAACAGAATTTGTCTGGTGCTCATAGCAGAAAGAGCTGGATATACACAAGATTCAAAATGAGAGAAAGGGGGTGATTTTCGATGGCTGTGGAGGGTCATGAGCTTTATCCATGGGACAATGGCAGAAGGGGAGTGAGATCAAGGGTCCCAGTTTATCCCTAGAAGGGATTTGCAACATGATCTCTAACTGTGGTTGCTAACAGTTGAGCTCCTCCCTAGCCAGTCCCTAAGGGTAGACAGGACAAATGCAGTCCACCCAGCCGCCCTATCTGAGCCCTCTCCCCCCTATCTCAGTCATAACTCCAGGTCTAGCCAGTTCTTTCTGGAAGAAGAAACTCCAGGCACTCAGGGTCCCAATATTTTTCCCATTCCATGGACTCCATCCTAACCCACCAAGCTTTTGGAGCAGTGACAACTGTGCATGTGCATATCTCAGAAAGGAGGGGCTTCACATTAGTGTTCAAGCACTTCCCTGGACTATGATGCCCCCTCCCAGGAGTGAAGCAAAAGCTGTCAAAAACACAGCTTCCTGTTTCTTTCTAAAATAGGCTCATGCCACCTTCTTGCAGTGAGCACAGGCAGCCTGGGTTCTAACCAATTACATCAGGAATTCAGCCCCCAGCCAAGTAGGACAGCTTTTCAATCTGAGTGCAGCTGTGGGAAAGTCTCCTATCAAACAGTCAAAGGAACCAGTCCTCCAATGACATGTATATGGAGAAAGACCCGCTCACATGGGGCTAGAATATATGCTTAGTGCAGCCATTCTCAAAATAGCATGGAGTTCTTTAAAAGCAAACAGAGTAACAACCACTCTGGATGCATTTCCAAAGAAACTTTAACGAATGTGTTAATAAATGGCTGCATGTCCATCGCTGGTCCAGGATCCACAGGAGCCAGGAGGAGGGAACTTCTGAAGTGGCTTTTAGATAAGGAGACTCCTCCAAGCCTCAGAGCAGTCACCTGCTCCCCTGAGAAACTACTTCCCCTAAATGCACCTGCTCATAGGTCAACATGTGGCTGATATTTACCAGACGCTCAGGAGACCTCAGATGAGCCAGGTTTGGGATCCCTATGTCAGGCAGAGCCAAACCAGGACCAGGAAAATATCACAGAGGGCATGAGACCCCTAGGACATGCAGTCCACAGCAGGGACACTCAGCCCAAAGACATTCTGACAAAGTGTCTGGCCTGGGAGAGAAAGAGGGAGTACACATGCACACACACACAAACTCACAAATTTTTTCAAATGTTAAGTGGTTTTGGGTGTACTTTTCTCTAATGTAAAATGCTCATAAAGTGAAAAAAAACCTTTTCTTTTTATTTTATTACAGTGGGGACAGGGGACTGGAATTTGAGGAATTCATTGATACAATTGTACAGATTTCATCTGGGAGACGGGGTTCTGGATCTGACATTTTTCTTCCCTTACATTTAGAACATTCAGGGGTCCCCAGGAAGGAGGGCCACCCCTGTAATCCAAGCCACTCAGAAAGCTGAGGTATAAGTTCAAGGCCAGACTCAGCATCTCAGCATCTGTCAGGAGATAAATGATAAAAAGTACGAGGGATGTAGCTCTGTGGGAAAGGACCTCTGCATTCATCCACTATGCTCCCTATGCCCCCAAAATAGAATGAAAACCTCAGGCTTGAGAAAAACCTGAGACCCCTGCAGATCCCAGCCCGCTTTGGTAGGAAAAGGGCCTACGAACTGGTGATTCTCACGGTCCCAACACTCTGAAATCCACCATAGAAGAAATTCAGGAAGAAGACTTGAGCTGCCAATTTGTACAGGAGATACCCATGTGTTTAATAATGAGAATAAAAAGAATTCAACATCTTTAGAAACCCAAGAAATGTAAAATAAAATCCTATTAGAGACAAAATTAAATAGTATCAATGATAATAGGAAACAAAATAATTCTAATAAACTGAAAGAGTTTAAGTGCTTCTTAACTATTTGTAGAAACTGTTTTGCTAATAAAGACACATGATAGACCCCCGCCACAGGGACTTGCTGAAATCAGTTCACAGGACCAGGACAATACATTAACAGTCATGGTACATTCAGCTTAAAAAAAGTATAAAATACCATGGGTAAGTTTTACACGGGTGCCATATTCATGAGGTATTACGTATAACTATGATGCACCAATAAGCAATCCAGAATGCTTTACTTTTAATGGAAGGATCCAGTCTTAAAATTCATCCACAAAGTTAAATATATGTAAACTTAACCAAGAAACTTTTGAAATATAAGAGAAAAAGAGTTATTACCTAACATGTACATTGTGGAGTTGTATTGTTATAATTATTATCTAGGAATCACGATGTCAATAAAGTCCACCCATGAACCCACGTGGATGTAAAAATCCTATACTTAATTGCAACGGAAAAGTCATTATCAATCAAACCCTAACAAGGTCAATCTCAGCAACTTAGCTAGACCTGTGGTCAGAATAAAAACTAAAAACTACCAAAAACTTACTGAGTAGTAAGGCACCCTTCTATTAACTACAAAACAAAAAAACAAACTCCACAAAACTAGCTCAGGAATAAGCGAGGTCCCTGTTCACAATAGATCCCCTCCTGCAAAAAAAAAGGGTGTTTGGAGATTAGAATTTTTTTTTTTGGTACTTGGCATTGAACTCAGAGGCCCTCAACCGCTAAGCCCCATCCCCAGTCCTATTTTGAACTTTATTTAGAGGCAGGGTCTCCCTGAGTCTCTAAGTGCCTCACCCACTTGCCTAGGTTGGCCTTGACCTCACAATCCTTCTGCATCAGCCCCCTACCCGCAGCCACTGGGATGACAGGTGTGCACCATCCTCTGGCTTGCAGTTGATTATTCTGTGGTTCAACCTGTCAATCACCATAGCCCAGGAAAACGCTGGGCAGCTAAGCTCATCTGCCACTTAGGACTTGAGCAGGGGCTGAGGTTGCCCCCGGGGATGGGGAGGCAGGAGGGGTCCCTGCCACTGTCACACTCTCCACCTGGCTGGCCACAGAGACTGAGGGGTGCTGTCCCCAATGGGCTCAGGCCTGTGGACGCAGAAAGCCCCCGGAGTCGGGGTCGGCCAACTCAGGTTCCACCACAGTGGGTCCCACCTGATGGCCTCCCTGCCCTGCCTCCCTCCCAAGGCTCCCTATCCAGGCAACTGGTGCCACTGCACACTCACCATTTTCTGGTGCCCAGCAGCCAAGCCTGCCCTGGAGAGCTTCAGCCCCTGCATGGCAGGGCCAACCAGGATCCCGGGCACCCAGCAAAGCCTGGAGGCCAACTGCACAGACCTGGGAAAAATAAATCCCATCCCGAGCACAGAGGCCCGCCCCTGTTCGCTGGCTGTGCTCAGGATTGGACATCTCTTAGCTCGGGGGCTTCTGATTGGACAGGGCGTCAGTCAGTCTCTGCTCTCCCCAGCCTGAGCACAGCAAACCTTCTTTTTGAGTGATAGCAGCAAGAAGGAGGACAGAATGTCAGGGTTTGAGTGGAGCTTTTTTTCTTTTCCTTTTGAGGTCTTGGCATTGGGTTAGGGTGACCAGAATTCTAAGTTCTGTTGGATTTTGATGTTAGGAAATTGAAGTCATTTCTTGAAAGTTTCACCACCTGGGCCTCCTCCTATAATAAGACCACCCAGAGCGTCTTCGGGGTGCTGACTTGTCCTCTGTTCATCTGTGCAAAATTCTCCAAGTAGAACTGGCCTTTTGCCCTGTGGGAACTGTCCAGTTCATCATGGCAAGCGCTGGTGGAGGCTCATGGTGGTGGTGGGGGGGCAGGCCCCATGAAGGAGGTTCCCACCGGGTTGGCTGTATGAGAGCTGATGTTCCTCCAGCTGTTTTGAATCTGTATCTGGAGCCCACATTGAGCTGGAGGCAGAATAAGGAGATCAGCACAGAAGAGACCCCCAGAGCGCAGACCTGGGTAAACCAGCTGTACCCAGACTCCCTCTCCCTCTGGCCACTGAGGGTTGAATTCAGAGGCCTCAAACTCTGAGCCTCTTCCCCAGCCCTAGCTTGAAGTTTAGAGACAGGGTCTCATTGAGTTGCTTAGCACCTTGCTTTTGCTGAAGCTGGCTTTCAATTAGCCATCCTCCTGCATCAGCCTTCCTAGATGCTGCAATGACGGCATGTGACACTTTTTTTTCTTTCTTTCTTTTTTGAGAGAAATACCTGCGGTGGCCACAGGATAACAGCCTTGTGCAGATCAAGGCCACTCTGGGTGCTCTCCCTGGTTCCCACCAGTCCCCTGGATCCCAGGCAATGGGATCTTGCCTCCTCCAAAAACCAGAGACACCCTGCCCAGGTGTGCATCCTTATATCAGTTGAATACTCTGCACTTGACAAAAAGAAAAGAAAAGAAAAGAAAAAAGACAGACCCTACCTGCTTGTCTTGATGCAAACAAAGCCAATGTGTTTCCAAAGAGAGCTCTGGTCTTGTCCCCCCCAATTCAGTGGTGAAAAAAGTCACATAATACAGAGAAGACTTCTCATTAAGGGGGGCTCCATGGTCTGTCTATTAATGAAAAACAATTTGGGTTTTATTGGGAGTCCAGGAAAGCCAATTCCAGGTTTTCCTAATTTGGTAAATAACTCCATAGATTCGAATTCACCCTGCTACTCTCTGCCTTAATTAATCATGGAGACCTCAAAGTTACCTGCCCCCTAGGACCCAAGCTCCTGCACATAAAAGCGGGGGGGATATTTTTTTCTCCATACAGCATCCTGAAACTCCACCTTCCCTTCTGACTCCAACACCTTTGGCAGTATCCAATGGGGGAGCGATTTAGAAAATTCTGTAATGTACCTAAAGATATTTCCTCATCCGAGTGTGATGCTATCAATTTGGTCCTATGGTCCTGTTTAGTATGTTTTATGTTTTTCTATTTTGTTGGTTCTTCTTAGTTATACATGACCAGAGAGTCTATTTTGGTAAAATTATCGAAGCATAAAATATACCTTATTCTCCTTAGGACCCCATTTATGTGGGTGAGTATGATTGTTACTGTATTCTGGATAAATGCCATTTTGACTTGAGTGAAAGGGAATCTCAGTGCAGTTTTAATTTGCATTTTCCTAATTTCTAGATACATTGCCTCTTCAATATTTATTCTTTAAAATATATTTTATAATTCGAGTTGGACCCAATACCTTTATTCTATCCATTTATTTTTTGTGGTCTTGTGGATGGAACCCAGTACCTTGAACGTGCTAGGTGAGCACTCTATGGATGAGCCTCAGTCCCAGCCCCCATTTGCAGTATTTTTTACTTTTGTTTCTCAGTAACAACAGACTAGGTCTTTGGGGAACCAGTTTTGCTGCATTTGTGAATTGAGAACATTTCTTTTGAAGAAAGACTGAGAAGGTCAAGGCACATGCCCAGGATTACAGGGATGAGCAGTACACAGTTGTCTTGCCCAGGATGAGGAGAAGATTATGTGGGTGAGAAGAGGGAAAGAGCTGGGGTCACTTTTGGGCCAGAAACTCTCCTTCCTCCATGAGGGAAATTATTCTTGCTGTTAGTTTTCTTAACCCAAATCAGAGATTTTCCTAAGCTACCAGTGCCACTAGATATAATTTTCTGGATAAAGCTCAGATTTGTCTTGAGAGGCAAGGAAAAGTGAATAACCATCCCAGTGGTTCCAATACCAACAAGCTAGACCTAGGGCTCTTTGGGGGCAAAACACTGGGGTTTACCAAATAATTAACAATTGAACAGCACCCGACACCCAATTAATGGAGGATGGAGAATTGGATCAGTGGGTGTGGGGGTCTATAGGTGGCCACCTGCAGGAGATTGCCTCTGGGGTGCATTCCTTGCATCTGAGAGGTTTTTCAATACCAATGAGATAAATAAAGTGGTGAGAACACTGGCAAAACCTTCTGCAATATTCTAGCCAGGAAAATTCATGAGCACTTTAAAAGCATCTTAATGTTTACCTTCAGTCAAATGTGCCTCAATCTGAATGAAACCATTTGAAAAGAGTTGTCAACAGGAAAAGTTTCTGAAATCTGCTGGTTTGTGGATCATTGCAAATCCATATGAGTCCATGGCTAAATACATAAGTAAAAATAGAAATCTAATAATGAGCATTTTTTTAAAACTTCTCTCCTGAAAACACTGCCCTATTTGCTTTGACAACTAAATGATCATTTAATTATTCCTCTAGCAACACTTGAGGTCCATAAAGAACTATGGAACACATCTGGTTGGGGCAGAAATGCTGGGATACAAAGAAGAAAGTTACTCTGAACCTCAAAGGAAAAGAAGTCATAAATCACCACAATGCAGGAATGCCCACAAAAACTAGAAATTGAAAACAAGGGACTGGGGTTGTGGCTCAGTGACAGAGATCCTGCCTAGCTCGTGTGAGACACTGGGTTCATTCCTCAGCACCACATTAAATAGAAATATGTAAAATACTCTCCAACTAAAAACTATTTTTAAAAATAAACATCAAATTAAAAAAAAAATAAAGCAACTCCTGCAATGCAGCATTTTTTCTAGACCAGCTTCCTGGACCCCCAAATACTAGAATGATATAACAAAGCTTAGAAAAATGGGTGAGAAATTACAGAAGTCTGATCTAGCCCCATCTCTAGTCCAGCCCCACTTAATTGTTCCTCTCCAAATAGCAGCACCTCAGACCACGTATTTGCTGTCTCTCCCTTTAGGGCTTCCTCACATTTTTTCCCTTTCTTTCTTCTTGTGGTGCTGGGGATTGAACCTGGGACCTTGTGCATGTAGGCCAAGCACACAACCGACTTCACTGAATCCCCAGCTCCTCATTTTCTTTCCTGAATGTGAATCTGTTTTCTAAATGGGACTGTCCATGCGCCTGACAAATGAAGTTTTTTTCAGCCATGAAAACCAAAAAACCTACTTTTTCTGAGCTGATGTCTCTCTCTCTCCCTGGAATCCCTTCCCATCATATAACCTCTCACAGCCAGAGTCAGACTTGAGCTTTGGAATTGTGTGGGGTCTTTATTGTTTGGGGTGTGATATCACATACATCACTGGAGGGAGGTAACCAGCAGCTATGCATTTGTTTAATAAGCAAAGGACAAGGTTTGGTAGCACATGTCTGTAAGTCCAGGCATTTAGGAGGATTCTGCAGGAGGATCTCAAGTCTGAGGCCACAGTTGGCCTGTTAGCAAGACCCTGCCTCAAAATCAAATATTCAAAGTTCTGATATTGGGTGAGTCTTCATGAACAATGAAGGGTCAGAATTTCTGTTTCACCAGTCTCCCCTTATGATGCTGTGTGTAGGTGTGTAACTGTTACCTTTCAACTGGTCTTAGAGCAGTTGCTGGTGTCCACCTATATTAATAAATAGATCAAATGAAGAGAGTAAATAAGTAAAGCAATAAAAAATCTGTCATTGTTGCTAGTTGTGATCCCAGAGATAAAAAAGGTTATGTTGTGTTTCTTGAATCTTGTGTTCTTGAAAGAGTGGATTTTAGATAATACATAAAATGTAATCAAAGTAGAGCAAAGCTTATTGACCCAGAAATCACTATCAAGAAGGGGGGAAGAAAACAGTGAGTCTTCTCTGACATCTCTAGGCCTCACACCCCTTTGATCCTCAAGTTTATGGGAGATGCTGTGGGTGACTCCAGAATTCTGCCCATGGACCAATTCCTACTTTTAACTGGCAGTAGGATGACATTGTGTTTGTAGGTTCCTAGTCCACATGGTCTTGTCGAGAGACACCAAAGCAAAACCCAAGTGTTTTGTGTATGTGTGTGTGTGTCTTTCTAAATTTTACTATAATAAAAATTTTATTATGGCAGCTGTTATGAAGACAAACAACAACAAGTGTTGGTGAGGATGTGGGGAAAATGTACAGTCATACACTGCCAGTGGGACTGGTAATTGGTGCAGCCAATATGGAAAGCAGTATGAAGATTCCTTGGAAATCTGAGAATGGAACCACCATTTTACCAGATATCCTGTGGAGCCAACCTAGAGGCCCTTCAGTGGATGAATGGATAAAAAAGTATGCATTATTTATACACAATGGAATTTTATTCAGCAATAAAAGAATAAAATCATGTGTGTGTGGGAGATTATGGTCTTGTTCTCTTGGTTTCTGACTTTTAGGAAATAGAGATTTTCTGAGATTCTCACCAGAATCTTTGCCTTTGTCAAAGGGGTATGGCAACTTACTTGTGTTTCCTGCTGTCTAACTTTTGTGGTTTTCCAATATGAGTTATGAGGTAGAAGTGAATTTTAAGTGGATTTTTTTAGAGAGAATGAGAGAGGAGAGAGAGAGAGAGAGAGAGAGAGAGAGAGAGAGAAAGAGAGAGATTTTTTAAATATTTATTTATTTATTTTTAGTTCTCGGAGGACACAACATCTTTGTTGGTATGTGGTGCTGAGGATCGAACCCGGGACGCACGCATGCCAGGCGAGCGCGCTACCGCTTGAGCCACATCCCCAGCCCTTAAGTGGATATTTTTAATGTAGGAGTTCACTAATTACTATTAGAAGCATCAGATGAGCTGAGAACAATAATAAAATTTAATATCATCAGTTATTTATGTGCATAAAAAATAAGTAGCACACATAAAATTAAAGACAGTTCTAATGACCATAATATCAAAAGCAAAATACTTGGGAATTTTTCAAGAAATGTAAAAACTTGAACATTTAACATGGCTTGTTTTTAGAAAAATATAACATTATCTTTAAGTCACCTTTTTTTCTATGGTTACCTTAACTCATAGAAAAAAGATAGGAATTAAAAATTTCCCCCTGTGATCCTGAGGGCAAGACTTGGGTGTGGTCTAGCAGTGAGCTCTATCATCATCCCATTTTTATTTTTCTTTGAGATACAGGCTTTCCAAGTTAGTGAGGCTGGACCCAAAGTTGTGACCCTCAAGGCTTGACTTCCAGGGCAGCTTGGGTTACATGCATGTGCCATCACAACCCTGGTAGGAATTAGTGGTTTTCTTTTCTTTAGTTGTAGTGGACAGAGTAACTTATTTTATATATTTATTTTTATACGGTGATGAGGATTGAACCCAGTGCCTCACATGTGCTAGGAAGGTGCTGTAACCATGACCCCAGACCCAGGGATTAAATTCTTGACTTTCATATTAAAGGTTGGCTCAGGATAATATCTAAGTTTCCAAGCGTGAATAATGTCCCCATTTTGTGAGTAGAAGGTAGAGGCCACAATGAGAGAAAATGTCTATCCTTATTTTTGGAAGAGGTACATCAACTGTGAATTCACTTTCAACTTAGTATTTGAGGATTGCCCAGATATTCATAATATAAGCAAAAGAGACATGAGGTCAAGGCTCTGAGGGAGGGGGAGTAGGTATTTCAAATTGTTAAGCACCAGACAGAAAAACAAAGCTAAGCTAGCTGGGTATGGAGAACAGTTTTCCTCAGATTTAACTGTAGGATCAGGATCCCAGAAGATATAGAAGAAAATAAACCATTTACTGAGTACATTTTAAAAAGATGATCATGGGTAGGACTTGGTCAGAAGTCATCATTATCACACCCCACCCACACGCCCACACACATTACTTCCCTTTTACCTCTTCCCCACTTTAGCAGTCAAGTCAACATCCACTCCTCAAGGTGCATCCTTGAATGAAGAGAAAAGACTGAGCCACAGTACCCTGGGGATCACAATGGGCACATCTTTGCCTAGCTTATGGCAGAAACTAGCAAAGGAATGGCAGAGTTCAGGAATATCTCTGTCTCTTTTCTCTCACAAACAAACAAATAGAGTTTCAATTATAAATTGATGGATGACGTGAACTTGGGAGTATTGGGACAAATATTTGGAAAACTGAAAATATAAATGGTCACCAGCCTAATGTATTATTTCTTATCTATCTTTGTTTTTGTTTTTAATTCTGTGTATTGAGCCCAGGGGCACTCAACCTCTCAGCAACATTCCTGATCTTTTTTTGTAACTTAGTTAGAGACAGGGTTTCACTGAATTGCTTAGTCCTTTCCTAAGTTGCTGAGGCTTGCTTTGTATCAGCCTCCAGAGACACTGGGATTACAGTCATGCACCAGCACACCTTGCTAAGGTTTTATTTCATTATTTGCACAAGAGCAGTTTTTCATGTAATATAACCTACTGAATGCTCTCAAAATATTGCACTTTGTGAAAGATTCAGAGATAGCTTATTAACTTTATATTAACAAACTTAAAGAATGTGATTTTTCTTATGCCTTGGCTTCTTTTCACTTAGTAAAATCAGGTTAGGACATAGTTTTCTAGTTTCTTTATTTTTTTTGGGGGGGGGATATACTAGGGATAGGTTTCAGTATCACTCAACCACAAAGCCGCTTCCCCAGTCATGTTTAATATTTTTTTTTAGAAACAGGGTTTCACTGAGTTGTATAGGTCCCTATTAATTTACTGAGACTGTCTTTGAACTCGTGAATTTCCTGCCTCAGCCTCCCAAGCCATTGGGATTGCAAGTATGTGCCCCCACTCCCAGTTTCTTCATTCTTTTGTTGCTTTCTTTTGTTACATAAATTCAAGATGAATAACAGTATGTTTAACAATTCAGATATAGAGAAAAGCCAGTGGTGTAGGTAAGCAATTGAACATATTCACCAGAAAGTAGATTATATATTCACCATGGTGTATTACTCAGCCATCAATACAAACTCCTCTAATGGTCAGCAAAATGGATGAAATTGGATGGTGTCATGTTAAGTGAAAAAATACACAATATTGTCACATCTCATATGTTAACTAATATAATATCATGTGCAAGTACAATAGTGATTAGTATGGCTGAGGAGTGTGTGGGGGGGCATCAACGGCAGAAGAGGATGTTTGGATATTATGAATACATGTATCTGCATATATATAAACATCACACTGAAACCCATAAATATTTGCAATTGCTATGTGATGATAAAAACCATAATCTCTCATAATTATCAAATTCTGCACTAAGAACACAATCCTGCTGTCTTTTGGAATTTCCAGTATATGATGTGATATTATTGATGATGCTTCCTGATAACAACCAGGCTCTCCCTACACATCCATTCTATTTTTTTCTAGGCTCTGAACATAGAGTATACAATGTATTTCTGCATCTGAATCATCTCACTTAGCATAAAGTCCTCCAGTTTGCCTGTGTTATTGGAGAATATTCTTTTCTTTCTGGGGTTTGGACCCAGGGTTGCCTTACCTGTGACAGAGATCCACCATCATTATCTTTTTTAGTTTTAAGACAGAATGTTACCAAACTACTAAGGCTAGCCTTCAAATTTTGGCAACGCTGCCATATACATCATCCTTATTTTAAATTTGAGTAATAAGTGAGGTGTGGAGGAACATTTCTTTTGTCATGCTAGGGACTCGATATGCTGAGGAAGGAGAATCACGATCTTGGAGCCAGCTTCACATCTTGGTGACACCCACTGCACCTTAAAAGACCTTGTCTCAAAATAATTTTTTAAATATTGAAAAGGTTATATATTTATGTTGATACATTTGTGTGTAAACACAATGATAAATCTCTCTTTCGCTATTATCTGTAATATACCATAGTTTCTTTTTCCTGAGTTACTCTTTGGATATTTAGGTTGTGATATATTGCAGTTAACTTGGGAGGGTAGATATTCCTAAAGATGGATTTTATTTCCTTCAGTTGTTGAAGTGGTTAATGTCAGCTGTCCATTTGAGTGGATTGAGATACCCAGAGAATTGATGTCTCTGAGTGTGCTTCTAGAAGGCTGAGTCAGAAAGCATGGGGAATACCTTTAATGAACATATATACTGGTGTTCAATAGGTTTGATTTAAAAAAAGCAAGAGAAGCAGTAACTCACTTATGCTCCAATCTTCTTGAAGTTACCTTTAGGGACTTGCACCATTCGCTCTACCTGGGTCTTTTAAAAATTTTTTATTTGTTTTAATTAGTTATCCATGACAGTAGAATGCATTTATATACGTTGATATATCATACATAAATGGGATGTAATTTCTCATTTTTCTGAGTATATATTGTAGAATCACATGGGTCACACAGTCACATACATACATACATAAAGCAATAATGTCTGTTTCATTCTTTCTTATCCCCACATCCCCGGCCTTCCCCTCCTTTCACTTTCCTCTACCTAATGTAAGTTAATGTGATTTTTTTCTTTTCCATTACAATTCTTAATACACATATATTCCACAATTTTTGTATCTTTTTTATGTAAACATATGTTGACACCCAATTCATTCTTCATACAAGTATTTTGGATGTATGACATATTCCACCATTCTTGCTAATCCTCGTTTTCCTCCCTTTTCTTCCCACCCCTCTGCCCTATCTAGAATTCATCTATTCCTCCTATGCTCTCACTGCATACTCCACTGTAAGTCAGCCCCCTTATGTCAGAGAAATATTCAACATTTGTTTTTTGTTTTTAAAGGGGGGTGGCATTGGCTAACTCCAGTTATTATCTTCTCCAACTCCATCCATTTACATGCAAATGCCACGATTTTATTCTTGTATTGCTGAGTAAAATTCCATTGTGTATATATGCCACATTTTTTTATCCATTCATCCACTGAAAAACATTTATGTTGGCTCCATAGTTTAGTTATTGTGAATTGTGGTGCCATAAACTTTTATGTGGCTGTGTCCTTGTAGTATGATGTTTTCAAACCTTTGTGCTTAGACTGAGGAGAGGGATAGGTGGGACAAATGGAGTTTCCATTCCCATATTTCCAAGAAATCTCCCTACTACTTTCCAAATTGGCTTCATCAATTTGCAGTCCCACCAGCAGTGTATAAGTGTACCTTTTCCCCACATCTTCACCAACACTTATTGTTGTTTGTCTTCATAATTGCTGCCATTCTTACTGGAGTGAGATGATATCTTAGAGCAGTTTTGATTTGCATTTCTCTGATTCCTAAAGATGATGAGCATTTTTTCATATATTTATTGATTGTATATCCATCCTCTCCTGAAAAGTATCTGTTCAGGTCCTTAGCCCACTTGTTGATCAGGTTATTTGTTTTTTCATCTACTGGGATCATATAAATCCTCTATCCTGGACCACAGCTGCTTCATTTGCTTCCTCATATTGTGAAGCTTCCAGCTTCTTGGACTGAGCTGTTACCAGTTTCCCAGTGTTGCCATCCTGTAAGCAAACACTTGGTGACTATTACTCCCATGATTATGTGAGCAAATATATCTTCTGTATACACATGTACATTTTTGTGTATTCTGTTTTTATGAAGAATCCTAAATATACAGGCATATTCTCAATGTCTGGGTCATATTGCATCTCTAGTTATAATTTTTTGAAAACCCCCCTTATAGTTTCTTTAATGTCTATTAAAATTTATGTTCCTGGCAAGGATGTCCAAGTGTTTCTTTTTCTGTATATCCTCTGTAGTATGTGTTACCTACCAACATTTTGAGGATTTAGCCCACAAGCGTGTTGTTATATCTCATTGTGATATAACCTGAAAGCATAAAAATTACAGAAGAAAATGAGAAAAATTTTTTGCCATTGGTGTTGGCAATGGTTTTAGATAGAATATGCAGAGACTGTGCAAGGAAAAACGGCTGACACTATATAAAGCTAAAAATGCTTCTATACAGCAAAGAAATCAATCAATGAAATGTAAAAGTAGACTTGGTTAAAGAAATCCAGTTCTAGCCCCATGTCTGAAAAAGCTCAACATCCAAAATATAAGAAACTTACATAGCTCACCAAAATTTAATATAAACCCCTCATAACCTAATTTAAATATGGTAAAATACTTGGATTCTGCCCTAAAAAATAAAAAAGTGTGTAAAGACATATGAAAGTTACTCAAGATCATGTATTAGGCTACATAAAATGATAATTTAGCTTTTCTTCTTTATTTGTCTCACAGGATTATGGGTGCACACTCTCCATCCTTCACGGGGCATTTGAGATCAATTAGCAAAATGCCAGGTTCTCATTTTCCCAAATTATGCTTCCTCATTATTCCATGATATTTGCCAAGAAAATCTCGAGCCTGGAAAACACAAAAATAGAGATAAATTGCTAGATAATCATCAACTTTGAAAATTACTTCAGAAATCAATAAATACATTAGTAGACCCAGATGCAACAAAATATAATATAGACCTACAAATCAACATTTAACTTTTCAACTTCTCAAAAAATACTTGCAGCTATGGTTATATGGGAGCATATGCCACTAGTCTTCACTACTTGGAGGCCACAGCAGGAGGAGTATTTAGGCTAAGGAATTTGAGGCTAACCTGGCAAAAACCCAGCTCTAAAAATTGACTCACCAAAAAACAAAACAGTAATCACATTTTTAAAAAAGGAGCCTTCACGGGTGATTTCTATGAAACATGTAATAAGGATCAGTAACAATAATTCATGATCACGTCTAAATGTAGAAGAAGAAAATTGACTAATTCTTTCTGTAAGGCCAGATATACCAGCTAATACAGCATAAGAATAGAAATTGCAGACCATCTTTTTATAGATGTTGACGCAGAGATTCAAAACCCCTAGCAAACTGAGAACAACAACAAAAAGAGTGACTGGACTTCATGACCAAGAGGGACATTGTCATATGGGAAGTTTCCAAAAATCATTTTGATAGAGCAAACCTTTTGTAAAATCACTTATCAAATTACTATAAAACTTATGGCCAATTATGACCAGAGAAAAATTCTTTTTCAATCCACTTAAGGGCAGCTATGAACTGTTTTCATATTTAAAGTTGTTAACTGAAGTGTTTCACAATTTAGTTTTAGAAAAAGATAAAAATGTTTGCTTTTCTGACTTCTAAATATTGTTGGAGAATATTAAACATGATTTTCATCAAAAATCAAATGGCATATGCAGATGATAATATTATTGTTATAATGTCTCTAAGCAATTTCGATAAACTAATGAAACATAAGAATAAGTTCAATAATGTCATGGTCAACATTAAATCATTTAAATTATATACAGTAGCAATGAGCAGTGTTAAAATCACAAATATAGGAAAATAATCTAAATGAAAGTATTAAAGAAATTGTTCACTGCAAAGTAAAATGTAAAGGTGAAAATAAAATGCAAATTAGATCATGGAAACAAAATGGGAAAACTGTTAATATTCAATGATTAAAAGTTTGATTTCTGGTTTTAAGGGTTGATGGGCTTCCTCCAGACTAGCACATGGGGTGGAGCCAGACTTCCTCCTCCCTCTGGCCTGGCATGGTGCCGAGCTTCCTCCTCCGGTCTGATATATATTCTATATATGTCAATTAAGTTATTACTTGTGTTATTGAGCTCTATAGTTTCTTTATTCAACTTTTGCTTGGAAGATCTATCCAGTGGTGAGAGAGTTGTGTTAAAGTCACCCCAGATCACGTTGTGGTCAATTTGACTTTTGAACTTGAGAAGAGTTTGTTTGAACATAGGTGCGCCATTGTTTGGGGCATATATATTTATGATTGTTATGTCTTGTTGGTGTATGGTTCCCTTGAGCAGTATGAGATGTTCTTCTTTATCTATTTTGATTAACTTTGGCTTGAAGATTACTTTATTTAATATAAGTATGGAGACCCCTGCTTGCTTTCAAGGTTCATGTGAGGGGTATGTGTTTTCCCAATATTTCACCTTCAGTCTGTCTTTTCCAGAGTCTCCTGGAGGGAGAATATGGTTGAATTTTATTTAATCCAGGCTACTAGCCTATGTCTTTTGATTGGTGTGTTTAAGCCACTAACATTTAAGGCTATTATTGAGTCATTATTTGTATTTCTAGACATCTTTGTTTATTTTTGCTACTTGAAGTGTTAATTATTTTTTAATTATTAATTTGTATCTTCATATAGAATCCAGCATTTTAATTGAACATGTGAAGTGATCAAATCTGTACCTTCTAAAATATCATTTTGATGTTTGAAACGTGTGAACTCTTTTTAGAATGTCCACAGTCTAATAATTACTTATACAGTTCAAATTATGGGCTATAAAACCTAAGAGTTACTTTTCCCTCTTAACTGCTTTTTGGCACTCCTTGCCAACTGTCTTTTATAACAGATATAAAAATATTTTCTCTTTTGTGGTTCTTTGTGATCAACTTTCTCAGCTTCAATGTATGAGTGCAAACATACATGATTTGTGAAATATGAAAAATCACTAGAAAAAGACAGTCTCCCATGGTAAATCCAGAAAAAAAGAATATAAATTTAAAAACTGTAATCTATAATCCCAGTGCTTTGTAAGGCTAAGACTGGAGAATTCTGAGTTCAAATCCAGTAACAGCAGGGCCCTGAGCAACTTGGTGAGATGCTGTCTCTAAATAAAATACAAAATAGGAGTGGGGATGTGGCTCAATAGTTGAGTGCCCATGAGATTAATTCCTAGTACCCTCCAAAATGTTAGGGTTCACATTTAATCACTAGGCCTTAGTTATTTTTGGTGAGATCTATATATAAATGGCATATCCCAATTCCTATGAATTTATTTTATGTAAGTCAAATATTATATAAATATTTTTATAGTATAGGCTTAAATTGATATACATTATCATGTAAAAAATAACTTAAAATTGCTTTAGATGTATGTGAATTCCTGCAATCCCATTGGCTCAGGAGTCAGAGGATTGCAAGGCCAAAGTTTAGTAACTTAGCAATATTTTACCCAATATAAAAAATGGCTGGTGAGATAGTTTAATGAATAAGTGCCCTGTATTCAATCTGGTGTACAAGGGAAAGGAGGAGGGTTTTAAAATTGCCTTGTTTCAACAAAAACAACAAATGTGAAATTTAAAATAAAAAACTACATTCTATCACTTTTCTGTGACACACAGAATCTACTTTATTTCATTTAAAAATTTGAATCTTACACAATCCAAGTTTTCTAACACTAAATAAATGACATGTTTTAATCACGTGGGTCTCGAGGCCATTTGATGAATTTAAGGTCAGTGTAGCTGAGGAATCTGCAGTCATAAAAACAGTAGTGTGCAGGTGCCATGAATTTGCAGTAATAGTCAAAAACTCATGAATGGATTGTTCATTACCTTGAAACAGTTGGAAAATTGTTTTCTCATGGTAAATGTACCATGGTAGTGTTGTGAAGAAATATCTATAGTAATGTCCATGCTAAGGTACCATTGTTGTTAAAAAACATCCTGGAGAATGGGAATGATTCATAGATGACTGAAATCCTGAGCTATGTACCTTCCCAGCTGTGCACATTATGCCTGGCACAACATAGTCCAGGAGATCATGAGACATAACACAAGCTCTCTGACATCAAGGAGGTAATCTGAGAAACACCCCTCAAACAAGGGTCTACAGAATGATACTTCCAGCTTGGTCCATAGATGCCCTATTGTACTGGGCACTCATGTCATTTATGCACTGGAGAAATGAAGCTGCCCCCTAGAGTGGGCATTCTGTGTGGAAGGATATATAAATCACAGGGAATCTAACACAGATTTCTGAAACAGGTTACATTTGAAGAATTCACATATGGTAAGAAGAAGGAAAGGCCAAGTAAGGAGATGAGAAAAAACAGATCACACATGAAAAAGAAATTTTCAAAAAAAATCACAAGTTTTATTTGTTATAGCTGATAGTAAAGACTCCCTCTAGTATCTGGATCAAGGAAGGAGTCATGTTAGATATAGTGCTCTCACTAAAGTCAGGGGAGGCTGTGTGATACATGCACCATCATCTGTGTTGCAACTATCTAGTGAGGACTACTCAGGCAGTGGATACGAGCTGGTGGTCAGGACAGAAGTAGAGAGAATTACAGGTGAAGGATACCCTGTTGCAAGTCAGGGTTATTTGGACCCTCTGGGTGGGCACATTCCATGGGGAAAGTGAGAAAGAAACATCTCTTTTCCCCTATGCAATCTGAGCACCATCCTGCTCACAACGGGTGAGGAAATAGGATCTGTCACCCCTAATAACATATACACAGACTTAGAGCTTGGGATTGTCCTCAGCTTCACCACTACAGCCAAACCTCCCATGTCCTCTTGGTATTCACTAACGTATAAACAGACAAAAGGGAGATGGAGAATTGAGACTGGTCTTGCTTCAAGCAAGTGGGCTTGGGACTGATGTCAGCCTAGGCAGAAACCTCTTACTTGTGGCTCTTTGTGTGCTGGGAATCTACAAAGAGCACTAGGGAGAAATGACAGACACATTAGAGAGAGTGACACCATCACCCAGCCCCTCTGCTGCAAAAAACACCCTCCAGTAACACAACGAGCAAACCCTGGGCAAGAATTTACTGGATGGCAGCTCTTTGTGAGAAGTAGATATGAGATCAATGGGTTGCTTTTGTAAATTGTCAGGGTTTGAAAATACAACTCAGGTTTCACAGTTACACCTATTATATTTATATTACTATTATTTAAAATTTCTCCTGAGAAAAGGAACTAGAAGCGAAATTGTTCTTTAAAGTCAAGAAAGAAGAGGCCCCAGAAGGGCTTCTCTGTGGCGACAAGTGCATGGAATACTGCATACAGGGCATAGGTAAAGGGTGTCTGCGTGGCAGGCCACCTTCTATGCTAGGCGTGAGAGTGGCAAACTGCTTTCCCATTGGCACAACTCTGGGCACGAGGCCATGTGTTGCAGTCCCACTCTTTAATTGTTCACTGCAATGACAGTTAGCAGACATTACATTGGTTGCTGTCTATATTTTGCTTAGGCACTGCCTGAGTACATATACATGGTAACTGCACTATAAAATCAGGCCTGCTTCCTGCTTGGTCTCTGGAGGACTTGATTAGAGACTCTACAGCCACACTCTCCTCTACTCTGTTCTGTGGACATCCTCAGGGATGAGAGAGCCCAAGCACTTCTCTGCAGACCCCAAGCTCTCATCACTGGAAAATCCACACGATCCTGCAGGAGGCTCTATTTTCCCAGACTGATATTGTGATGGAAGAGTCAAGATCTGCTTTCATCTTTCCTGCTTTATCTTGTTCTGTGTGTCTTGGGGTGACATTCATCTGTGCATGCTAATGACATAAAAAATTAAATTTTAGAAAAAATCTAAAAGTGACCAGGGCAGGATGGATTTCAAATGTCCAGAATGTTCCTCTAAGCAAAATTGAATTTACAAATTTCCATTATTAGATATTGCAAAATGTTTTTAGTGATTAAAACAGAATGGACAAATACATAAAAATATTCTTCCAGATTCTTGTGAATTATCAAAAGCCTATAATTTGCCAGCATGAATTGGAATTTACCAGCACATTTATTTTATTTTCTAAAAGACTTAATGTACTTCCTTTTGATCATGGTCTCTTGTTTGACATTTACCAACTGAAAGTTCTTAACCATGTGATATTTCATTCTATAAAATGAGGTTTTGAACATAGAACCTCATTTCTATCTAAAGATTTAAAAATGTACAATTACTCAAACCATAATTGTTATATGAGTTAAGAAGATGACCAAAGCAAGATTATCAATCAAAATATAAAAATTTATTAATTCCCTGGTAATAAGTATACAAATTATAGTGTTTAAAATCTCTACATGACATACCATATGTAAGTTATGTCCCATGAAGTTATTAAATTGAAAAATGAAGAAGTAAACCTGACATTTCCTATAAGAAAAATTGACTCATTTTAGCAGGATCTCAAAGAAGCAAACATCTTTAGAAGACAATATCCTCATTACACCATACAGAACATGGTCCTCTGGGCACCAACAGTTCTAATGAGCTCAGAGGACCATGTTATGTATGGTGCAATGAGGATATTGTCTTCTAAAGATGTTTGTTTCTTTGAGAAGCAAAGAAGCTACTGGAAAAGCTCACTAGTAGATTGAATTCCCTCCTCCAATGCCCTTTTTAGAATCCACACTAACTCTGCATCTGAGGACAAAAAGGTACTTTGTCACCTGAATAAGCTGAGCAGAGCACAAACACTTGTAAGTTTTTTGGAAAAGATATGTTTAAGTTCTGTCTCTGCAGATTTGTAATTTTAATGTCTGTAGAAAGGCAAGAAGTTCTCACTGGAGAACAAAGAACTGTGGCTGCCTCAGTGGGACATTTCATCTCTTCTAAATTTTATTGTCTTCTCTGATGGATAACAGCAATCCAAGAGATCTTGGCTTCAAACTCTTAAAGTTTCATGGACACATCTGGAAAAGGATCTTGATTGAGATCATTTTTTCATGTTGATAAGGAAACTTAAATTACTCTAATTCTGGTCCTAAAATAAAATTAGTCCAATCTTGTCCCACAACCTATAATGCCTTTACTTTGATGTGAGGGACTCCTGGCACCCCCATAATTTTTCTGAAGCCCTGAAATGTGTGATGGGCCCCTCTTTCCTAGTTTGTACATGGAGAACACCTTCTTGGGGGTAGTGATGGTTTGGTACGTCATCCTTTTGAAAGTGACAGTCCTGTGGCTCAAGCTCTAAGTGAAATATTAAAATTAAGAAAAGAAGAGGAAGACCTATAGGTCACATGTTGTAGAAATCACAGGCAGATGGAATCTAGTCAGAGCCAAGGCAGAGTCCGAGCTGGAGTCCACTCTTAAAAACCTACATGATCAACTCCACCGTCTCTGAGAGAAAACCATGTAAAAAGCAGGCTCAGTCTCCTGGGTACTGTATATAAATATACATAAAAGCATTAAAGCACTGTATTAAAAAAGGATTCCCATTATCTAGAGTCAAAAGAAAGGACAGTCATTTCAAGCAGACCCACTTATGTTCCAGTTGTAGAAATCAGAAGATAGTTCTTGAACACTGCCATTATCCACATGTGAAGGGTAAGTACAAGGATGATAGTGAATTAAACATTTATTTTTTTAGAGGTAATGGAAATTTGGAGTAAATGGAAATATATAAAATGAAAACTAATATCCACAGGCAGAAATGAGGGATTAGAGAGGTTGGAAAACTGAAGAAGAAAGTCACAATAATTGCCAAAGCAGGAGACCTCCAGAGCCACATGAGAGGGAAACATAAAACAGGAAAAGAGTGAAAGTCATTGAACAAGTATTTCAGCATATGAACAGTTAGGAAAAACACATCAGGGGTGGAGGAAAAGAATCCCCTCATGCAGCCCCCATCCTGGACCAGCCACATGAAAGTTTTGTGCCTTCAGTAGATTGGGCTCTGCCTTACTCCCTGGCATAGCCTATTAATCACCAACGTGCCACCTGGAATTCTGTCCCTCATACACACTTACTTCCTTGGTGGCTTCTGAATGCGCCATGGCAGAAGGTTGGCCAGTACTCTCAACTTTGTGGAGCAAAGGAGAGCTCTTTGGAGAGGGGAAGAATTGCATACCACACTTTTGTTGTAACGTCGACATGCTGTGTAATTAGGTGTTTTTGAGTCCAATCACTTTGTAGCCCTGATTTTTCATAGAGAGGAAAATAATTTCATCTTTAATTGTGAAGATTAGGACAAAACATACTGAACCAAGTGGGTTCCAACCAGTTAAAGAAAGATCTCTGGGGAGTTCACATGGTGGTATTTGCCTGTAATCTCAGCAGCTTGGAAGGCTGAGGAAAAAGGGTCATGAGTTCAGAGCCAGCCTCAGTGGAATAAATTTACTAAGCATATCAGTGAGATCGTGTCTCTACATAAAATAAAAATAGGGATGTGGCTCAGGGGTTGAGTGCCCCTGAGTTCAATATAACCATTACAAATATATGAAAAAAACATTCCACCTATCTAGCAATTAGGGAAATGTAAATCAAAATTACTTTAAGATTTTATCTCATTTCAGTCAGAATGGCAATCATTAATAATACAGGCAACAATAAATGTTGGTGAGGTTGTGGGGAAAAAAGAACACTCACACATTGCTCATGAGATTGAATCCAAATTGGTGCAACCAACATGGAAAGCAGTATGGAGACGCCTTGAATAACCAGAATGGAAACATCATTTGACCCAGCTATTCCTCTCTTTGGACTATACCCACAAGACTTAAAAACAGCATACTACAAAAAACAGCTGCACCAATGTTTATAGCAGCACAATTCACATTAGTTATACCATAGAACCAACCTATGTTTTCTTCAACAGATGAATGGATAAATAAAATGTGATATATGTATGTATTCATATGATTTTCCCCACCAATGGAATATTACTTAGCTTTAAAGATGAATGAAACTATGCCATTTGGTGGTAAAAGGATAGAGTTGAACAATATCATGCTAAGTGAAATAAGCCTCACCCCCATCCCCATACACACAGAAACACTAAGGCCAAATGTTCTCTCCAATTAGTGTATGCTAATTCACAATGGGGTTGGGGAAGAGTAGTTATTTAGATTAAGTAGAGAGGATTGCAGGAAGGGGAGGGAATATGGGGATAGAAATGATAGTAGAATGAAACAGACATTACATATAATACATAATATACATAGATGCTAAAGCACTCAACAAGGGCAGAGGAGAGAATAGAAATTCAGTGGATTAGAAAAAGTTGGATTGAAGAAAAGAAAACATAAATAGGAGTACAAATGACAGTAAAATGAATCAGACACAACTTTTCAATGTTTATATATAAATACACCACAAGGGAAGGTCCACACCATGTATATCTCAAGAATGGAATGCTAACTAAAATGAGTTTTACTCCATGTATAATATGTCAAAATTTGTTCTACTATCATGTATACCTATAAAGAGTAATAAATTGTGAAAATGACAAGGGAAAATTTGTATACCGAGAAGTTTTGTCAGTTAAAAACTCTTCAATGAATGGTAATGTCATTAAGGTTAAATAAAAGTATAAAAGAGTACCTTGAGCCCATACAAAACAACAATGGTAAATAGAGTTGCCCAAGTCAGTCTGTGCAACTAGCTATAATTACAAAATTTTTGGTTTACAACTCTTTTCTATTTGTTTTACAAAGCAGCACAAGAACAATACTTACAAGTTGAGCAGAGAGAAAACATTACACAACAGTGTTATGAATACTATGAATAGTGCTGTGGGCACTCAAATAAAGCATTCTCAATTTTCTCCCCCATGAAATAATAAATCATGCAGTTGAAAGACACACTAGTTACTGATTAGATAACACATACATGTGTTTGTGACATTCATTATGTGGACAACTGCTCAACTTCACAGGTCAGATCCAATAGATAAGGAAGACACTCTCTTCACACAAGACAGTGTTTCCTTGAGTAATACTATGAAAGCAAGAGAAAAAGCAAAAGTAACAGACACAGGCAACTGTATTGCCAGACTAGGAAAACCCAACCACTGAACCTATGTACTGGGGAGTCCCAAAGAGCTTTTCAGGGTCCTGACTGGGAAGTGCTGGGCAGAGCATCCTCTCCACAGGTGAGTGTCTGAAGTCTTGTTCTAACTTTTATTGAAAGTGAGGCCAAATAAATACAAGTTAGAACAAAGAAAACTTCATTCTAACATCTTGCATGACCTAGTGATCCCATGAAGAACACTACGTCCTCCCAAGAACAGGTCAGATCCTAGAGGAGAGAATGATAGCCTTGAGATGATTAAATAAATTGAGATTTCAATGAGTGAGCCACCAAGCCAGATGCATTGAGAAATCAGCATCCTTTATCTGTTTTATCAAGGATTGCAGACATCATTCAATCAAGAAAAGGGAAGATCTTTAGTATTTTCCTTACACCTCTAGGACTGAATCTTCCCTCCTGGCCTTATAAATAGTTTAAACTCTCATATGTAAAATGAAGCTAGTTTTCTGCATAAAATAATGTGGAGATAAGCATGAAACCTTGATATTTACCCTTTGGAATAAAGAATGGTGTCAATAATATTCTCCTAGAACTTATCATTATATTTCAATATTTATTTTCCCAAATAAGTTAAATAAAATGTTGGTGAGTGGTGTTGTGTTGACCCAAAAGGCTCACATATGCAGAGAATATTGTGTTTTTACTTTTTCAACAGGACTTGTAGATGAGAGTCTAAGGTTTATTTCAATCAAAATTGTGTTTCTCTCTCTGTGGTGTCATGGGCTCTTGGAGGTATAAGATCTGAAGAGGGACAGGGTTACTTTATAGTATCTTATAATTACTGGGTTGCAAAGAGTTCTGGGAGACCATGACACATGCTATCTATCATATAATCCAATAAGTATAACAAACATTATATTGTAAATTATTTAGTAGAACCAAAGGGTCTACAAAATGAAAATATATAATGCGATAAAAAATGTGGGGGCATAAATGCTCCTGTAGTATGTATTTTTCTTTCTACAGTCATTATTTTACATTTTTCTAGTTACACTTTTTTACTGGGTATGCAAAACTAAAGAAGTGGTCCCAAATTATGATGTTTTTCCTACACTAGATGTGAGTATAGTCACCTCAGTGATGAAAGTCATAGAATTCATGAAGAACTGTATGGTTTCTTCAGTCCAAGAGTCAGGATTGGACTATGAACCATGTGGATTCCCCAGGAAACATTAAGACTCTTTCCCCCTTCAGCAACCCTCCTTTATTGCCTGAATACGCACCTTGGCTCCTAGTCTTTTTGGTCTTTCTCCTCTCCCTGATTGGGAGCTTGTATAACTCTCCGGAGTTGTAGATCTTTTAGGGGAGTACTGCTAGTCTATAAGGTGAAATTTTAACCTCATGATGAAAACTTGGGATATCTGGGCATTATTTTAGTATCCCTAGGTCCTTCCTATAACTTTCTTAATTTTCCCAAAATTACATACAAGAGAGTATATAATTTACATAAATAATATTCTCCAAATAATACTTGATTAAACATATGAAATAATTAATGGAGACGTTATAGCATTATTTACATCATTAAATGCATGACAAGGTTTACATTAAGAAATCCACACTTTATTTAGTACCAAATTGCATCTGTAATGAAATACAAGTAAAAATGCTATGTAAAACAGGCATTGTGAACCATGCCGTGACCCTAGAGATGTGAGAAGCTTTGCAAGTTCAAAGTCATGTTTCATAACTTAGTGAGGACCTATACAACTTAGCAAAACCTGTCTCTAAATATAAAAGAAAAAAATCTGAGGATGTGGTTTACTGATTAAGTGCCCCTAAGTTTAAGAGACTCTTAAAAATTTAAATTTTAAATTTCATATAAATCTTAAGAGACTTCTGAAATAATCAACTCTGAGTATTATTATTTCTCCAGTTGTGAAAAATGAGACTCTTTAGTAATTGTTGATTTATACTAAAATTATATTCTTTTAGGGATGCACAATTCTATACTTGTATTTTCTTATTTCTGCAATACCAGCTAAAGATGTTAAGAAAATTTTCAGCAAATGTCAAAAGCAATTACCCATTTTCTACATTTAAATGATTATTTTTTCCACCTAGGTCCCAAATACTTCAAGGAATGGGCTATACATGAGAAACTTACTACAATCTTTATATTTGTCAAGCTGTTTTTGTAAATATTTTCCTGTTATTTAAGGTACACACTTTGGACAAATGCTACTTCACATTTGGTACAGATATGAGGTCAGAAATTTAAAAATGTTGGAAATTTGAATAAAGTCTTGGACACATTCTTTGGGTTTCTATATGCTATAAATCCTCCAGTGTTTTAAAAATGTTTGATCAATGGCCAAAAGCTTTGCAAAAATTTTTTCCCATGTTCTCTCACTCGTATTAATTCTGAGGTGCTGAGTGGGGTGTTAGCAACTATTGGAGACTCTTTCACCTATTTTACATTTATATGATTTCTGTGCTATCATGTCTCTGGTGTGAAATAGTGTTGAACTACTGTGAAATAAGTGTTGACTCATCCTCAAAGCCACTGATGCAATGTTTTCATTGTAAAACTTCTCTCCAGTATAAAATGTATAATGTTACTAAGATGTTATCTTCAATATTAAAAGCTTTGCCATTCTTCACATTTATAAGACTTCTCTCTAGTATGGGTTCTCTGGTGTCGAGTAAGTGATGATTGTTGATTAAAATCTTTGCCACATTCTCTACATTTGTAGGGCTTCTCTCCAGTGTGGATTCTTAGGTGCTTAGTAAGTGATGATTTTTGACTGAAACTCTTGCCACACATTTTACATTTGTAGGGCTGCTCTCCAGTATGAATCCTTTTGTGACAATTAAGCTGTGATGTGCTATTAAACGCTTTGGCACACTCTTTACATTTGTAGGGCTTCTCTCCAGTGTGGATTCGGTGGTGCCGAATAAGTGATGATATTTGACTAAAACTCTTGCCACACACATTACAATTGTAGGGCTTCTCTCCAGTATGAATCCTGTTGTGGCGATGAAGATCCGAGTATATATTAAAACCCTTGCCACACACTTTACATTTGTAGGGCTTCTCTCCAGTGTGGATTCGCTGGTGCTGAGTAACTGATGATTTTTGACTGAAACTCTTGCCACACACTTTACATTTGTAGGGCTTCTCTCTAGTATGAATCCTGTTGTGGCTATCAAGATTTGAGTTAGTATTAAAACTCTTGCCACTCACTGTACATTTGTAGTGCCTCTCTCCAGTATGAATCATGTTGTGGCGATTAAGATTCGAGTTTATATTAAAACTCTTGCCACACACATTACATTTATAGGGCTTCTCTCCAGTGTGGATTCGCTGGTGCTGAGTAACTGATGATTTTTGACTGAAACTCTTGCCACATACTTTACATTTGTAGGGCGTCTCTCCAGTATGAATCCTGTTGTGTTGATTAAGCTGTGAGTTTGTATTAAAACTTTTGTCATACACTTTACAAATGTAGGGCTTCTCTCCCGTATGAATGCTCTGGTAATTTTTAAGACTTGGTTTTTGACTGAAACCTTTGCAAAATTGTTTACATATGTAGGGCATTACTCCAGGGTGTGTCCACTGGTGACAAATAAGATTGGAGCTTGTATTAGAAGTTTTGTCACATTCTTTGCATTTGCATGGCATATCTCCTGTATAAACACTGTGATGTTGAGTAATGTTCTTGAGTGCATTGCATTCTTCACATTGGTAAGTCTTCTCTGCAGAATAAATTTTTTGGTGTTCAGTAAGGGTGAAAAACACTTTAAGGATTTCACACACTTTTTACATTTACAGGTCTCTCCTTTAGTATAAATCCTTTGTTACTTAACAAGTTATAACTTTTCACTAAAAGTTTTTTCACATTCTTTAAATTTGTGGAATTTATCACTGTCATAGTATCTGCTGTGTTTAAAAAATATATCAAAGCATTTGCCTGCTGAATATCTTCTATACATAAATTTTCTTGTATTAAGCAAGCTTTGCACTGTGGTTAAGAGCCCTTTCACATATTTTACACTTGCAGGTTTTGTCTTGCCTAAGAATATTTTAATGAATAATAGTTTTTGATCACTAAAGCAAGACTTTCCTACATGGTCATCTTGGTAAATTTTTTTTAGAAAAGGATTAGGATTTCTCTATATTCATAAATTTTATCACCAAGGAAAATACATTGGTCATTACTCAGGGTAGAGTAATGACCAGTGTATTTTATTGTGTTACTTATAGCATTATCTATATAGTGCACTTTCCAGAAATCTGTATCAGAATTGTGGCTTATTGTGTTTCTTATAGCATTATCTATATAGTGCACTTTCCAGAAATCTGTATCAGAATTGTCATTAAGCTATAGTGGGGAAGTAGAAACTTTTCGACAATTCTTAATATTGTTCATTTGGGCACAAGCAGAAATTAATCTTTTGTTTCAGAAAAATGGATATTTTATAAAGAAACTCCCAAAAGAATCACTTTTAGAAATATCTTTTCTGTGCAATGTTTGACTGGAATTTTAAATTAGTGCTACTTTTATAATTGGCCAAGTTGAAAACTGATGCATGGACTAGATTTCAAATTTTCCACATTGTCTTTTAGTTCAAAAATGGCTGTGAATTTATTCTTAAAGACATATAAAACTCCTCAAAATAATTGGAATACATTGAATTTTTTTCAGATATTAATTTTCTCTGGTGTCTATTGACCAAAATTTTTTATCATAAATATGAACTACGGATTGATTTTGTCTATTATAATACAATTTTTGAACTTTACTCTCACCTATATTTTCCCATTGTTTTTTTGGTTGTAAATAGTCAAAGTCGCACTTTCCATATCTTCCCTCTCTCTCATTTATTCCCTGCTCTGGGAAAATTTGTCGATGATGATGGGAAGTCATGGCTGTAATAAATAAAAATAACAAACATGTTTATTTACTGAACTGGGCTGAGTGTATTTTTTAGACATAAGAAATTACAGCAAAAAATTACATCAGCAGGGGTGTGGATTATTAAATCCAAGTCCATCATTACTGTAGAAATATATAAATCAAATAAAAATACACACAGAAAATTATTTTGAAGATTTTCCTAATCATCTTTGTGTTCACAGTATCCAAGATGAGTACATTATTATGGACAGTAATATAGTAGAGAAAAATGCATTGTGTTACACAAAGAGTTTCCTCCTTCAGAATACATTTTCAAAATCTACCAACTTTCTTCTGTTTCATTAAAATATAAAAATATGAAACATGTGAATATTTGGGGACTGTTCAAAAAGGGGTCCCTGCTTACCAACAGAAAAAAACATGGCTAAATCAACTGTAAGCAAAGTTATGAATCACTCAAAGGAAATAGTCAATTATCATTTAAAAGAAGTTTACTGAACTAAACTAACACACATAAAACAGAATAAAAATTAGTCAAGCATTGTTAATAGTAATAAGCAGAAAATGTATGTTGAAAGACTTTCTTTAGAAAAGGTCTGAAAGAGTCAGGGGTGGTTGTACATAGAAACATAGGAGGTTGAGCTAGAGCATCAAAATTTGAAGGCCAGACAAAGTAAAAAATGCAAAATGCTAAATCGCCCTTAAGTTCTCTTTCCAGTACAAATAAACACACCTCAGAAAATACGAAAAATGAAACATCCAAGCAGCTCAGTTTTCTACAAGTTGTAAAGATTAAAGTAGGTTGTAAATCCATGTTTAAAAACTCAGGATACTGAGAGCATCCAAGAGAAAAAGAAGGGTCACCTAGAAATGTGTAACTATATAATTGTGAAATCCTTAGTCCAATCTTCACAACACAGGAAGGAATTCAAGTCTATCTATATTCAAGGAATGAAAGAATAAAATTATCAACCAAGAAATTATATTCACAGCTACTACCTTTCAAAAGAGAAGGAAAATGAAGACTTTAAACATGTAAAAATATACACACTATTCATCAACACTGGATCTGTTCTCCAAAAAGTACTAAAGGTAATCAATCCTTCATAATAAAATGTAAGTGCACAGCATCATAAGTCATATAAAATTTTAAAGATTTCTTGGCAAAAATAATTCTATTTTATTGTAATTACAGGTCTCCAAACATGTAATTTTGCAATAAAATTTGAAAGAAAAAAGCATACCAACAATACTGTTAGTAGGCATATATAACTGTAACAAAAATATGATTTTAAAAGGACACATAAATATATTCAGTTTTTTAATAAAGTGAAGTCAAGTTGATACTCATACAGTATGAGTAGGAGATTCTTCATTTTTAGACTTTTTTTGGCAAATGCAAGATTACAAAATTCTGATTAAAACAAAACTTAGATATCTGAATTCACTCTAAATATTGCAATTGTAGATAGTCTACAGGATACTCTAAATCTAAGAATACACACATACTGAAAGCAAAGAGATATAATAATAACACATACAAAAGTAATTGAACAAAACTTTGGCTGTCTAAATTATAGTACACAAAACATACTTTAAGATAGTTATAGGACATAGAAGATGTTTTAAATTAAAAATAACTTTGAAAAGAGGCAAAAGAGAGAAAAGGACCCTATTCCTAGGTTCTGAATTAAGAGTAAATACATTCACTATGTACTTCATACTTTCCAAGCACACAAAGAAAACACTGAGAGGGTTGAATGAAAACAAAGAATCACTGTCATGCTAAGAGACATCAATCCCCACTTACTGAAAAGGGAAATACAGTGAAGCAAAATTGTAATTGCAAAGCATAAGACTTTGAAAATATTTTGAAACTGCTATAGACTTATAGAATCCCTGTTATTAATCACAACTGGGATATTATACTGGTTAGATCAATTTTATATATTAAAACAAGGGTTAATAAAAATTTAAGTGATAGTTATTTTGTAACCAACATGGAATAAATATTTGAAGTCAAAAGTGGTAGGAATTTTAAAAAATCCCTAAATATGTGTCAGTTGATTGAACACTCTTGGGCATGCTGTTGTTCAAAATTGAAAGATTAAATTTAAAGATGTTTATAGTATTTAAAGTTAACCAGAGGTTCCATGTAGTATTCGTTAACATCCTATTGTTATAAAAAATTTTTGCAGACAAATCTATCCTTTAAATTGTATAAATATCCCCCAAAATACAAATAAGACTATTTCCCTGCTAAAAAAATGTATTAAAAGTTACAGCATTCAACTGTAAATGCAAACATGGAGTCAGGTAAACGGAGTTCTTAGTGAGTGTGGCAAAAAGCCCTCACATCAATAGCAAATTAAAAACATTGCACACTAGTGATGTTAGATTGTTATTAAACAGAGCCATCATGGGAAACACAAACCAAATATCCCTTGAAAAGAATGATGAGCCATATTGGAATATAGAAACCATAGAACTTTGAAGTCAAAGAATTTATTCTAATTATATATTTTACAAAATGTATGTATACTAGGTTAACTGATATGTCACAGAAAGAATACTGCAGAATTCTAGAAAGTGAAAACATCTGTAAACTAAAGAAGCAGCTTTCTGAACAAAAGAGAATAGTTTTGTGATGAGATGACAGAAATGAGCCATTACTTTCTAAGAATTCTTTATTTTTTTTTTGAGATTTAAACTTTTTAGAGATCTACTGCATGAAAATTTGAATTAATGTTACTGAAATGTATATTTAAAATTTTGGAGACAGTAAGTTGTATTTTGTGGTTTTGATTACAATGAAAATTAAAAGATAAAGAGAATTGCAACATTTCTCAAAGCTACATTTAAAATAATGTGATCTTTATCCTATAAATAAGAACAAGCTTATCCATATACAAATGATGAGCATGCATGTAATCTCAGCTACTAGGAAGTCTGAGGCAAGTGAATTGCAAATTCAAAACATCCTCAATAACTTAGTGAGAACCTCTCTCCAAATATGAGGTAAAAAAAGCTTGGGGTGTAGTTCCACATGAGAGTATCACTGCCATCAATCCCCATTACACTTATACATAGAAAACTTCAATTTCTACGTACATGGGCAGAATCAAAAGCCAATCAAGATAAAATACAAAAGTCATGGACAAAAGAGGCTTAATATTTATACAAGCAAAAGCACATATAATATTATTGGCAATACAAACATGAATCATACATATCTTAGTTTGTAAAGCAATTAACTGATATGAGAAAACCCAGTCCTTAAGAGGGAACCTACTGTATACAATTAAAAAAGAAAAAAAAACAATAAAATTGTAAATATCTACCAATGTATTATTTTACAAATCCTCTAACTCATATAAAACTTACACCATCTCTCGAAACAGCAATCTTTGTTCAACTTGACATTCATTCCATGGCAGATAATTTCACAGAAAATCCATTACACATATCATAAAAAACCCTGATAAGGAAATTTTAGTGAAAAAATGTACAATGAGATTAGAGAAACTGACTTATGATAATAAGGTATTAAAATGGGTGGACCTAGAGGTCTCCAGAAATGTGCAAAACTTTCCTGCAAATAATGGAAGAAGGGCTGGAGTTGTAGAGTAGTGTTAGAGAGCTTTCCTAGCATGAGTGAGGCCCTGGCTTCAATTCTCAGAACCATATATGGATAAATAAAAACTTCATTAACAACTAAAAATATTTTCAAAATTATGGAAGAGCTGTCAGATAATATTGACACTCACAAGGCAAGGGGAGTGTTTTGTTGTTAATTTGAATGTATGGAGATATTACTGGAGGAAAAGGAGGATACTACATAATTTTAAAGCACAAAACACAGGACAAGTTTTTCTGATAACAAGAGAAAGAATTCAAAGCTTCTAGAAAATATTTTCTGCTGGATAATGTCTCAATGAACCTTTTTGAATATAGGCTGCCTCCCCTACCTCAACTATGTCCTCTGCTATATGCAGGCCACAGGATTTGACATCATTGCATTCCTCTAAGTCAACCATATTTCAAGTGAAAAATATATATCTTGCCACCAAAAGAAAACATTAATGGTGAAAATAAACATCATTAACATTGTCTTGTCAGCACCAAGAACTACCCCATCTTCTTTATTGAAAGCATAAATCTGCAACACATTCTTGTGGAGAAGTTCCCAAAAGATATACTTCAAGGGAAGAAAATTAAATAATGATAATTAGGAATTTTGAAGGAAAGTTATGCTCACCCACAAAGACTAGGTTGCTGTAGTTCTCCAACATCACTTCTCTATATAAATTCTGCTGAGCAGGATCCAGGAATTTCCATTCCTCCTCAGAGAAATCAATAGCGACATCCCCAAATGTCAATGGCTCCTGAAATAAAAATTGTTAGATCAATAGAACATGGACCAAACCATTATTCAGTTTTTAATATGAATTAAGAGTTAGTAGAACTGACTGTCATGTAGGAGAGTGAATTTAATTATGTAATAAGATACTTTGCATTATCTAATTCAGAGGAAAATACACGAGTCCAAAAAAAGTATATATATTCCATACCAGAGTGAAGTAAAGGATATATACCATAATCCAAGCAATGAATAAAAGCCCAACTTTTTACTTTTCTGCCATCAGTGAATGTGAAATTTGGCAGAAATTCCAGATGCAGATCAGACTTTTCAGAGATATTCTCATAAGGTGATTGTGTACAAGGGAGACAAAAAGACTGGTAAAAAAGCTTTTGAAAACACTGTGGTTCCTATTCTCCCTGCTTTCTATCCATGAGATAGATTGAGATCCCTAATTCAATTAGTTTCAAGTATCATTTATGACACATTCCCAATGTGTAAAATATTTATAAAATATTAATGTTTGGAGACAGGTAAAGTGACACTTCCACCTCGTGAAAAGACTAACTTGTAATATTTCAAGTTCTATAAGCAGTTCAACGAGTGAATTAATTTGGTACAATGGAATTCACAATGGGTTACAGAAGACTTCAAAGAGGAGATTAAAAAATTCTTAGAGGTAAACAAGTTCATAGACACAACATATCAAATCTCTTGGACACTATGAAAGCAGTAGTAGGAGAAAACTTCGTTGCATGGAGTTCATTCTTTAAAGAAGAAAAAGTCAATAATTAATCTCATACTTTATCTCAATGCCCTAGAAAAACAAATCAACAGCAAAAGCAGTAGAAGGCAAGAAATAATTGAAATTAGAACTGAAATTGAATTAAAAGAAACAATTAAACCTTAACAAAAAGTTGGTTCTCTGACAGACCTTATGCTAATTAAGACAAAGAGAGAGAAAATTCAAATTACCAGCATACATGATGAAAAAGGCAATATCCCAAAAGACACTACAGAAATAGAGAGGATATTTAGACATTATCTTGAAAATGTATACCCCAATAACATAGAAGACATACAAAGAATCTACAAATTTCTTAAGTCATATGATATGCCAGATTAAATCAGGAAGACATACAAAATTTAAAAAAAAAACAATATTAAATGATGAAATACAAGATGCCATCAGAAGCTTATCAACCAAGAAAAGCCCAGGCCCAGATTGATACACTGCCGAGTTAAACAAGACCTTTAAAGAAGAAATTCAAAATACCAATATTCTTCAATTTATTTCAGAAAATACAGAAAGAAGCAGCACTTCCAAACTCGTTCAATGAGGCCAATATCACCCTGATCCCCAAACCAGGCAGGGACAAATAAAAGAAAGAAAACTTCAGGCCAATATCTCTAATGAACATAGATGAAAAAATTCTGAATAAAATTCTGCCAAAAAAACCCACAAAAACATATTAAAAAGCTCGTGCACCAAGATCAAGTGGGGTTTGTCCGGGAATATAGGGTTGGTTCAACATATAGAAATCAATAAAGGTAATTCATCACATCAATAGACTTAAAAATAAGAATCATATGATCATCTCAAGAGACACAGAAAAACCATTTGACAAAACACAGCACCCTTTCATGTTCAAAAAATTAGAAAAACTAGAGATAACAGGAACATACCTCAACATCATACTGGCTCTCTACATTAAGCCTAAGGCCAACATCATTCTAAAGGGAGAAAAACTAAAGGCATTCCCTCTAAAAACTGGATCAAGACAGGGGTGCGCTCTCTCACCATTTCTATTCAAAATATTTCTTGAAACACTGGCCAGAGCAATTAGACAGATGAAAGAAATTAAAGGAATAACTACAGAAAAAGAACTTAGATTAGCACTATTTTCTGAAAATATGATTCTATAACTAGAAGACCCTAAAAGCACCACCAGAAAACTTCTAGAACTAAAAATGAATTCAGCAAAGCAACAAAATATAAAATTAACACATATTTAAAAAAAGGCCTTTCTGTATATCAGTGTCACAGCCTAAAGAAGGAAATAAGAAAATCTATTCCATTTACACTAACTTCAAAAAAAGAAAACATAAGATACTTGGGAATCAACTTAATGAAAGAGGTGAAAGATCTATACAAGGAAACCTACAGAACCCTAAATAAAGAAATCAAAGAAGACCTTAGAAGATGAAAAGATCTACCTTACTCTTGCATAGGCAGAATTAATATTATCAAAACGAGCATACAACCAAAAGCACTGTACAGATTTAATGCAATTCTGATCAAAATCCCACTGACATTTCTCATAGAAATAGAAAAAGCAATCATGAAATTCATCTCGAAAAATAAGAATTCCAGAATAGCTAAAGCAATTATAAGCAGGAAGAGCAAAGCAGGTGCTATCACTATACCAGACCTTAAACTATACTACAGAGTAAGAGTAACAAAAACAGCATAGTATTGGCAGTAAAACAAGCTGCTAGACCAATGGTACAGAATAGAGGAAACACAGACTAACTCACAAAATTACAATTATTTTACATTAGACAATGTTGCCAAGAACATGCATTGGAGAAAAGATTGTCTCTTCAACAAACGGTGCTGGGAAAACTGGAAATCCGTTTTCAAAAAAAATGAAATTAATACCCTATCTCTCACCATGCACAAAACTCAACTCAAATTGGATGAACGACCTTGGATTTAAACCAGAGACTCTGCATCTAATAGAAGAAAAAGTAGGCCATAATCTTCATCACATGGGGCTAGGCCACCCAAACTTTCTTAATAAGATGCCTATAGCACAAGAATTAAAAACAAGAATCAACAAATGGGATGGATTCAAACTAAAAATTTTCTTCTCAGAAAATAAAATCTGAGGTGAACAGAGAGCCTACATCCTGGGAGTAGATTTTTAACCCTCACACATCAGATAGAGAACTAATATCTAGTATATAAAGAACTAAAAATGCTAAGCAAGAAGAAACCCAATAATCCAATCAACAAATTGGCCAAGGACCTGAACAGACACTTCTCAGAAAAGGATGTAGAATCAATCAACAAATATTTTTTTAAAAAGTTCATCATCTCTTGCAATTAGAGAAATGCAAATCAAAACCACTCTAAGATATCATCTCACTCCAGTCATAAAGACAAACAACAAGTGTTGGCAAGTATGTGGGGGAAAAGGCACACTAATACACTGCTAGTGGGACTGCAAATTGGTGCAAACAACATGGAAAACTGTATAGAGATTTCTTTGAAATTTGGGATTGAAAACATCATTTGACCCCACTATTCCTCTTCTCAGACTATTCTCAAAGGACTTGATAACAGCATACTACAGGGTCATAGCCATTCAATGTTTATAGCAGCACAATGCAGAATAGCAAACTGGAGGAAACCCAGATGCCCTTCAGTGGATGATTGGATAAAAATATGGGGCATATATACACAATGCAATTTTACTCAGCAATAATAAAATCATGGCAATTGGAGGTAAATGGATGGTATTGGAGAAGTGAAGTGAGGCATACCCAAAAAATAAATGTTTCTCTGATATAAGAAGGCTGACTATAGTGGGGTAGGGAGGGGGATCATGGGAGGAATAGATGAATTCTACATAGGGCAGAGGGGTTGCAGGTGAGGGGATGAGGCAGGGAATTAGCAGTGATTGTGGAATGTGATTACAACATTTTCTAAAGTACATGTATGAAGACCCGATTTGGTGCCAACATACCTTATATACAACCAGAGATATGAAAAATTGTGATATATATGGGTATAAAAGAGTTGTATTGCAGAAAGAAATGAGTACATATATAATGGCATTAATTAGCATGAATATACTTTCTATACAGAGATACAAAAATTGTGCTCTATGTATGTAATAAGAATGTAATGCATTCCACTATTGTTGTGTATTTAATAAATAAATTTTTAATACGAAAGGTATTGAAACCCATTGGGGACACTATAAGCCTACATGGCTATATATTTTTAAAACACAGGGATGGAAAGGAAGATGCATGAAAAACCTGAGAAACCAAGAAAGAATGTGCCTCAAAAAAAGATGCTACATTATTAGAATCCATGGTCAGAATAGCAGGATAAATGGTAGAAGGTACATAATTTTCTGTGAATTAAAGGATGATATGAGAGAAAATACAGGCAGCAAAGGATCATTTTGATAAAGAGTTACATAAGTAAATACAGAAAGCAAAAGATTCCTTCAATAAGGAGATAGAGATTTTGAAAAAAACCCAACAAAACAAAGATCTTTGAAATGAAAGAAACAGTAAACCAAATTAAAAACTCAATAGGAAGCATCTCCAACAGAATAAATCACATGGAAGAAAGAACCTCTGACATTGAAGGCAAAATATATAATCTTGAAAAAATAAAGTTGACCCTAGTGAAGATGGTAAGAAACCATGAGCAGAAGATTCAAGAATTGTGAAATAATATGAAAAGGCCAAATTTAACCACTATTGGGATAGACGGAGGCATAGAGGTCTAATCTACAGAAATGGACAATCTATTCAATGAAATAATACCAGAAAAATTTCCAAACATGTAGAGTGAATTGGGAAATCAAATACAAGGATCATATAGAACACCAAATGAAAAAGATCACTACAGGTCTACACCAATGCACATCATAATGAAAACACCTAGCATACAGGAGGAGCAGAGCATTTCAAAAGCCACAAGAGAAAGGAATCAAATTACATATTGGGAAAAACAATCAGGATCTCTGATTTCTGAACTGAGACCCTGCAATCTACAAGATCCTGCAACAGTATAAACCAAGCTCTGAAAAAAATGGATACCAACCAAGAAGCATACCCAGCAAAATTAAATTTTGATTAGCAATCAGATTTCAATTCAGATTTTATTTTATGACAAAATAAAAACCTTCTATCATACACAAATTTAAAAGAATTTACAACCAGAAACCTGCACTACAGAACATCCTTGGCAAAATATTCCATGAGGAGGAAATGAACAACAATAAAAAATCAGAAAAGGGTAGTATAACTCTAAAGGAAAAACCTATCAAAGAGAAACTAACTTAGTTAGATACCAAAAATAAACAAAAATAACTGGTAATACAAATGTTGTCTCAATAATAACCCTGAAAGTTTAGTTCCAACATAGAAATCAAAAGACAGGCAGATTGGATTAAAAAGACCAACAATATGCTGCCTCCAAGAGACTAATATTATAGAGTTCTAGATCTGACATTTTTCTTCCCTTACATTTAGAACATTCAGGGGGCCTCAGGCAGGAAGGCCACACCTGAAATCCCAGCCACTCAGGAGGCTGAAGTATAAGTTCAAGACCAGACTTGGCATCTCAGCATCTGTCAGGAGATAAATGATAGAAAGTATGAGTGATGTAGCTCTGTGGGAAAGGACCTCTGCATTCAATCCACTATGCTCCCCATGCCCCCCCCCAAAAAAAATGAAAACCTCAGGGGTGAAAAAACCTAAAACCCCTGCAGATCCCAGCCCATTTTGGAAAAATAAAAGGGCCCACGAACTGAAAATTCTCATGGTCCCAACACTCTGAAATCCACCACAGAAGAAATTCAGGGAGAAGCCTTGAGCTGCCAATTTGTACAGGAGATACCCATGTGTTTAATAATAAGAATAAAAGAATCCAACATCTTTAGAAACCCAAGTAATGTAAAATAAAATCCTATCAGAGACAAAATTAAATAGTATCAATGATGATAGGAAACAAAATAATTCTAATAAACTGAAAGAGTTTAAGTGCTTCTTAACTATTTGTAGAAACTGTTTTGCTAATAAAGACACATGATAGACTGCAGGGACCTGCTTAATTCAGTACCAGGATAATACATTAATAGTCATGGTACATTCAGCTTAAAAATAGTATAAAATACCATGGGTCAGTTTTACATGGGTGCCATATGCCGGTGGTATTATGTGTAACTCTAATTCACTAATAAACAATCCAGCATGCTTTACTCTTAATGGAAGCATCCAGTCCTAAAATTCATCCACAAAGTTAAATATATGTAAACTTAATCAAGAAAATTTTGAATTATAAGAGAAAAAGAGTTATTACCTAACATGTACATTGTGGAACTGTACTGTTACAATTATCATCTAGGAATCACGACGTCAATAAAGCCCACCCATGAACCCACGTGGATGTGAAAAACCTATTAATTGCAACAGAAAAGTCATTATCAATCAAACCCTAACAAGGTCAATCTAAACTTAGCTAGACTCGCGGTCAGAATAAAAACTAAAAACTACCAGGGACACGGCTGAGTGGTAAGGCACCCTTCTGTTAACTACAAAACAAAAAAACAAACTTCAGAAAACTAGCTCAGGAATAAGCAAGGTCCCTGTTCACCATAGCTCCCCTCCTGCAGGATAAGGGTGTTTGAAGATTGGAATTTTTTTTTTTTTTTTTTGGTACTGGGCATTGAACTCAGAGGCCCTCAACCACTGAGCCCCATCTCCAGCCCTATTTCGAATTTTATTTAGAGGCAGGGTCTCCCTGAGTCTCTAAGTGCCTCACCCACTTGCCTAGGCTGGCCTTGATCTCAAAATCCTTCTGCATCAACCCCCTATCCCCAGCCACTTGGATGACAGGTGTGCGCCATCCCCTGGCTCACAGTTGATTATTCTCTGGTTCCACCTGTCAATCATTAGACCCCAGGAAGACGCTGGGCAGCCAAGCTCACCTGCCACTTAGGACTGGAGCAGGGGCTGAGGTTGCCCCAGGGGATGGGGAGGCTGGAGGGGTCCCTGCCACTGTCACGCTCTCCACCCGGCTGGCCATGGGGACTGAGGGGCGCTGTCCCCAATGGGCTCAGGCCTGTGGACGCGGAAAGCCCCCGGAGTCGGGGTAGGCGAACGCAGGTTCCACCACAGTGGGTCCCACCTGATGGCCTCCCTGCCCCGCCTCCCTCCCCAGCCTTCCTGTCTAGGCACCAGGTACCACTGCACACTCACCACTTCCTGGTGCCCAGCAGACAAGCCTGCCCTGGGGAGCTTCAGCCACTGCATGGCAGGGCCAACCAGGGTCCCGGGCACAAGCAAAGCCTGGAGGACAACTACACAGACCCCAGAGAAATAAATCCCATCCAGAGCATGGAGGCCCTCCTCCTGTTTGCTGGTTGCCCTCAGGATTGGACAGCTCTCAGCATGGGGGCTTCTGATTGGAAAGGGTGTCAGTCAGTCTCTGCTCTCCCCTGCCTGAGCCCAGCAAACCTTCTTTTTGAATGACAGCAGCAAGAAGGAGGCCAGAATGGCAGGGTTTGGCTGCAGCTTTTTTTTCCTTTCATTTTGGGGTCTGGGCATTGGGTTAGGGTTAGGGTGACCAGAATTCTAAGTTCTGTTGGGTTTTAATGTTAGTAAATTGAAGTCATTTTTTGAAAGTTTCACCACCTGGGCCCCCTCCTATAATAAGACCACCCAGAGCGTCTTCGGGGTGCTGATTTGTCCTCTGTTCATCTGTGCAAAATTCTCCAAGCAGAACTGGCCTTTCGCCCTGTGGGAACTGTTCAGTGCATCATGGCCAGCGCTGGTGGAGGCTCACGGTGGTAGGGGGGGGCAGGACCCTTGGAGGAGGTTCCACAGGGGTTGGCAGTATGAGAGCTGATGTTCCTCCAGCTGAGTTGAATCTGTATCTTGAGCCCACATTGAGCTAGAGGCAGAATAAGGAGATCAGCACAGAAGAGACCCCCAGAGCGCAGACCTGGGTGAACCCCAGCTGCACCGGGCTCCTTCTCCCTCTGGCCACTGAGGGTTGAATTCAGAGGCCTCGACCTCTGAGCCCCTTCCCCAGCCCTAGCTTGAAGTTTAGAGACAGGGTCTCATTGAGTTGCTTAGCACCTTGCATTTGCTGAAGCTGGCTTTCAATTAGCCATCCTTTTGCCTCAGCCTGCCTAGACGCTGCAATGACGGGCATGTGACACTTTTTTTTCTTTCTTTCTTTTTGAGAGAAATACCTGCAGTGGCCACAGGATAACAGCCTTGTGCAGATCAAGGCCACCCTGGGTGCTCTCCCTGGTTCCCACCAGTCCCCTAGATCCCAGGCAATGGAATCCTGCCTCCTCCAAAAACCAGAGACCCCCCTGCCCAAGTGTGCATCCTTATATCAGCTGAATACTCTGCACTTGACAAAAAGAAAAGAAAAAAGACAGACCCTAACTGCTTGTCTTGATGCAAACAAAGCCAATGTGTTTCTAAAGAGAGCTCTGGTCTTGTCCCCCCAATTCAGTCGTGCAAAAAGTCACATAATACAGAGAAGACTTCTCGTTAAGGGGGACTCCAGGGTCTGTCTATTAATGAAGAACAATTTGGGTTTGATTGGGAGTCCAGGAAAGCCAATTCCAGGTTTTCCTAATTTGGTAAATAACTCCATAGATTCGAATGCCTGCTCCTCTCTGCATTAATTAATCATAGAGTCCTCGAGGTTACCTGTCCCCTGCAGATAAAATTGGGGGGATCCTTTTTTCTCCATACAGCACCCTGAACCTCCACCTTCCCTTCTGACTCCAACACCTTTGGCAGCATCCAATGGGGGAGCGATTTAGAAAATTCTGGAATGTACCTAAAGACATTTCCTCATCCCAGTGTGATGCTATCAATTTGGTCCTATGGTCCTGTTTAGTATGTTTTGTTTTTCTATTTTGTTGGTTCCTTTTAGTTATACATGACCATAGAGTCCATTTTGGTAAAATTATCCAAGCATAAAATATACCTTATTCTCCTTAGGACCATATTCATGTGGGTGAGCATGATTGTTACTGTATTCTGGATAAATGCCATTTTGACTTGAGTGAAAGGGAATCTCAGTGCAGTTTTAATATGCATTTTCCTAATTGCTAGATACACTGCCTTTTCAATATTTATTTTTTAAAATATATTTTATAGTTGGAGTTGGACCCAATACCATTAATCTATCCATTTATTTTTTTGTGGTGCTGAGGATGGAACCCAGTACCTTGCATGGGCTAGGTGAGCACTCTATGGCTGAGCCCCAGTCCCAGCCCTCATTTTCAGTATTTTTTACTTTTGTTTCTCAGTAACAGCAGCCCAGGTCTTTGGGGAACCGATTTTGCTGCATTTGTGAATTGGGAACATTTCTCTTGAAGAAAGACTGGGAAGGTCAAGGCACATGCCCAGGATTCCAGGAATGAGAAGTACATGGTTGTCTTGACCAGGATGAGGAGAAGAATATGTGGGTGAAAAGAGGGAAAGAGCTAGAGACACCTTTGGGCCAGAACCTCTCCTTCCCCCACTAGGGCAATTATTCTTGCTGTTAGTTTTCTTATCCCAAATGAGAGATTTTTCTAAGCTACCAGTGCCACTAGATATAGGTCTCTGGATGGAGCTCAGAGTTGTCTTTAGAGGCAAGAAAAAGTGAATAACCAACCAAATTGTTCCAATACCAACAATCTAGACCTTGGGCTCTTTGGGAACAAAACCCTGGGGTTTACCCAATAATTAACAATCCAACAGCACCCGAAACCCAATTAATGGGCGACAGAGAATTGGATCAGTGGGTGTGAGGGTCTGTGGGTGGCCAGCTGCAGGAGCTTGCCTCTGGGTGCATTCCTTGCATCTGGGAGGTTTTTCAACACCAATGAGATAAACAAAGTGGTGAGAACACTGGCAAAACCCTCTGCAATATTCTAGCCAAGAAAATTCATAAGCACTTTAAAAGCATCTTAATGTTTACCCTCAGTCAAATGTGCCTCAATCCGAATGAAACCATTTGAAAAGAGCTGTCAACATGAAAAGTTTCTGATATCTGCTGGTTTGTGGATCACTGCAACTCCATATGAGTCAATGGCTAAATAAATAAATAAAAATAGAAATCTAATGAGCATTCTCTTAAGACTTTCGTCCTGAAAACACTGCCCTATTTGCTTTGATAACTAAATGATCATTTAATCGTTTCTCTAGCAACACTTGAGGTCCATAAAGAAATGTGAAACATTTCTGGTTGGGACAGAAATGTTTGGACACCAACAAGAAAGTTTTACTGAACCTCAAAGGAGAAGGTTCATAAATAACCAGATTGCAGGAAAGCCCACAGAATTTGAAATTAGAAACAAGGGACTGGGTTTGTGACTCAGTGACAGAGCACCTGCCTAGCACCTGTGAGGCACTGAGTTAGATCCTTGGCACCACATAAAAAAGAAATATATAAAATAAAGGTATCCTATCCAAATAAAAACCATTTTAAAAAATAAAGATCAGATTTAAAATACAAAAGAAAACCAACTCCCTACAATGGAGCATTTCTCCTAGACCAGCTTCCTGGACCCTCATATACTAGCATGATATGAGCAAACTTAGAAAAATGGGTGAGAAATTACAGAACTCTACTCTGGCCCCATCTCTAGTCCAGCCCCACTTAAATGTCCCTCTCCAAATAGCAACACCTCAGACCACATATTTGCTGTCTCTTCCTTTAGAGCTTTCTCACATTTTTTCTTTCTTTCTTCTTGTGGTGCTGGGGATTGAACCTTGTGCATGCAGGGCAAGCACACTACTAACATCACTGAATCCCTGGCCCCTCACGTTCTTTCCTGAATGTGCATCTGTTTTCTAAATAGGTCTGTTCACGTACCTGACAATGATGAAGTTGTTTTCTGCTTTGAAAACCAAGGAACCTACTAATTTCCCTCTCTCTCTCTGAAATCCCTTCCCATTACACAACCCAACAAAGCAAAAGTAAGACTTAAACTTTGTAATTGTGTGGGGTCTTTTATTGTTTGGGGTCTGATATCACATATATCACTGGAGGGAAGTAACTAGCAGCCATGAACTATTTTTAATAAGCAAAAGACAAGGTTTGGCAGCACATGTCATTAAGGCCAGGGATTTGAAAGGCTACTTCAGGAGTATATCAAGTCAGAGGCCACAGTTGGCCTCTTAGCAAGACCCTGCCTGAAAATAAAATATTCAAAGTTCTGACACTGTGTGAGTCTTCATGAACAATGAAGGGTCAGAATTCCTGTTTCAACAGTCTCCCTTTAGGATGCTGTGTGTAGGTGTGTGACTGTTACCTTCCAACAGGACCTAGAGCTGTTGCTGGTGCCCTCCCTGTATTAATAGATCAAATGAAGTGAGAAAATAAGTAAAGCAATAAAAAATCTGACATTTTTGCTGGTTGTGATCCCAGAGATAAAAAGGTTATGTTGTGTTTTTTGGATCTTGTGTTCTTACAAGAGTAAATTTTAGATAACACATAAAATGTAATCAAAGTAGAGCAAAGTTTATTGGCCCAGAAATCACTATCAAAAAGGGGGGAGAAAACCAGTGAGTCTTCTCTGACATCTCTAGGCCTCACACCCCTTTGATCCTCTGGTTTATGGGAGATGCTGTGGGTGACTCTATAGGCCTGCCCATGGACGAATTCCTACTCTTAAGTGGCAGTAGGATGACATCGTGTTTGTAGGTTCCTAGTCCACATGGTATTGTCCAGAGACACCAAAGCAAAACCCGAGTGTGTGTGTGTGTGTGTTTGTGTGTGTGTGTCTTTGTGAATTTTACTATAATAAAAATTTTATTATGGCAGCTACTATGAAGACAAACAACAACAAGTGTTGGCGAGGATGTGGGGAAAATGGTACACTCATACACTGCTGGTGTGACTACAAATTGGTGCAGCCAATATGGAAAGCAGTATGAAGATTCCTTGGAAATCTGAGAATGGAACCACCAATTTACACAGCTATCCTGTGGAGCCAACCTATATGCCCTTCAGTGGATGAATGGATTAAAAAATATGCATTATTTATACACAATGGAAATTTATTTAGCAATAAAAGAATAAAATCATGTGTGGGGGAGAGATTATGGTGTTGTTCTCTTGGTTTCTGACTTTTGGTTTCTGAATTTTAGGGAATAGAGTTTTTTCTAAGATTCTCACCAGTAACTTTGCCTTTGCCAAATGGTTATTGCAACTTACTTCTGTTTCGTGCTGTCTAACTTTTGTGGTTTTCCAATATGAGGTATGAGGTAGAAGTGGATTTTAAGTGAATATTTTTAATGTAGGAGTTCACTAATTAATATTAGAAGCATCAGATGAGCTCATAACAGTAATAAAATTTGGTATCATCAGTTATTTATGTGCATAAGAAAGTAAGTAGTAAACATAATATTAAAGACAGTTCTAATGACCATAATATCAAAAGCAAAATACTTGGGAATTTTTTCAAGAAATGTAAACACTTGCACATTTAACATGGCTTGTTTTTAGAAAATATACCACTATCCCTAAGCCACCTTTTTTTTTTTTGTGGTGACCTTAACTCATAGAAAAAAGTTAGGAATTAAATGTTTCTTCTGTGATCCTGAGGACAGGACTTAGGTATGGTCAACCAGTGAGCTCTATCATCATCCAATTCTTATTTTTCTTTGAGATATGGTCTTGCCAAGTTAGTGAAGCTAGACTCATAGTTGTGACCCTCAAGGCTCAACTTCCAGGGTAGGTGGGGTTACATGCATGTGCCATCACAACCCTGGTAGGGATTAGTCTTTTATGTTTTCTTTAGTTGTAGTGGACAGAGTAACTTTATTTTATATACTTATTTTTATGTGGTGCTGAGAATTGAACTCAGTGCCTCATATGTGCTAGGCAGGTGCTCTAACCCTGACCCCAGACCCAGGGATTAAATTCTTGACTTTAATATTATAGGTTGGCTCAACTACACAGCCACTTTCCCAGTCATGTTTAATTTTTTTAAAAAAAAACAGGGTTTCACTGACTTTTATAGGTCCCTATTAATTTACTGAGTCTGTCTTTGAACTCGTGAATTTCCTGCCTCAGCCTCCCAAGGCATTGGAATTGCAGGTATGTGCCCCAACTCCCAGTTTCTTCATTCTTTTGTAGTTGTTGCTTTCTTTTCTTACATAAATTCAAGTTGAATAACAGTATATTTAACAATACAGATATAGAGAAAAGCCAGTGGTGTAGGTAAGCAATTGAACATATCCACCAGAAAGTATATTATATATTCACCATGGTGTATTACTCAGCCATCAATACAAATTCCTCTAATGGTCAGCAAAATAGATGGAATTGGATGATGTCATGCTACGTGAAGAAATTCACAATAGTGTCACATCTCATATGTTAATATAATATCATGTGCAAGTACAATAATGATTATTATGGCTGAGAAGTGTGTGGGGTGCATCAAGGGCAGAAGAGGATGTTTCGATATTATGAATACATGTATATGCATATATATAAATATCGCACTGAATCCCATAAATATTTGCAATTGCTATGTGATAATAAAAACCATCATCTCTCATAATTATAAAATTCTGCACTAAGAACACAATCCTGCTGTCTTTTGGAATTTCCATTATATGATGCGATATTATTGATGAAGCTCCATGATAACAACCAGGCTCTCCCTACACATCCATTCTATTTTATTCCAGGCTCTGAACATAGAGTATACAATGTATTTCTGCATGTAGATCTTCTCACTTATCCTAAAGTCCTCCAGCTTGTCTGTGTTATTGGAGAATATTCTTTTGTTTCTGGGGTTTGGACCCAGGGTTGCCTTACCTGTTACAGAGATCCACCATCATTATCTTTTTCAGTTTTAAGACAGAATGTTACCAAACTACTAAGGCTAGCCTTCAAATTTTGGCAACACTGCCATATACACCATTCTTATTTTAAAGTTGAGTAATAAGTGAAGTGTGGAGGCACATTTCTTTTGTCATGCTAGGGATTCGAACAATATCTCTACAGGTCTACACCCACACAAATCATAATGAAAACACCTAGCATACAGGAGGAGCAGAGCATTTCAAAAGCCACAAGAGAAAGGAATCAAATTACATATGGAGAAAACCAATCAGGATCTCTGATTTCTGAACTGAGACCCTGAAATCTACAAGATCCTGCAACAGTATAAACCAAGCTCTGAAAGAAATGGATGCCAACCGAAAATCATACCCAGGAAAATTAAATTTTGATTAGCAATCGGATTTCAATTCAGATGTTATTTTATGACAAAATAAAAACCTTGCATCATACGCAAATTTAAAAGAATTTACAACCAGAAACCTGCACTACAGAAGATCCTTGGCAAAATATTCCATGAGGAAGAAATAAACAACAATAAAAGATCAGAAAAGGGTAGTATCACTCTAAAGGAAAAACCTATCAAAAAAAACTGACTTAGTTAAATACCAAAAATAAACAAAAATAACTGGGAATACAAAAGTTGTCTCAATAATAACCCTGAAAGTTTTGTTCCAACTTAGCAATTAAAAGACAGGCAGATTGGATTAAAAAGACCAACAATATGCTGCCTCCAAGAGACTCATCTCATAGGAAAAGACACCCAGAGACTAAACGTGACAGGTTGGAAAAAAATATATTGCTCAGGCTGGGGCTGGGGCTCAGTGGTGGAGCACTAGCCTAGCACATGTGAGGCCCTGTATTTGATCCTCAGTACCACATAAAAATAAATAATAAAGATATTGTTTCCATATACATAAAATAAATATTAAAATCCTACCACTAACATATACTGTGGAGGCAAGCTGGGGTTTCCATTCTTATATCAAATAATGTGAACTTCAAGTGAAAATTAATCAAAAGGGATAAAGAAGGATACTTCATACTGCTTAAAGGAACTATACACCAACAAGACAGAACAATTGTAAATATACACACCCCCAAAACAATGGAGCATCTATGTTCAAACGGACTCTTCTCAAGTTTAAGGGCCAAGTAGACCACAAGATAAAAATTCTGGGTGACTTTAACACACCTCTTTTACCACTGGATTGATCGTCCAAACAATATCCAGACAGAAACTATAGAACTCAATAAAACAATCAATAACTTAGATTTAACTGACATACATAGACTATTTCATCCTTCAAAAGGCGAAGACACTTTCTTCTCAGCAGCAAATGGATCTTTCTCTAAAATAGACCATATGTCATGCCAAAAGGAACTCTAAGCAATACAGAAAAGTAAGGATACTACCCTGCATTCTGTCAGATCATAATGGAATAAAATTAGAAATCAATGATAAAAATAGAAGCTACTCCAACACCTGGAGACTAAATAATATGCTAGTTAATGAACAATGGGTTGCAGAAAACATCAAAGAGGAGATTTAAAACTTCTTAGAGGTGAATGAGGACACAGATACAACATATAAAAATCTCTGGGACACTATGAAAGCATTACTAACAGGAAAGTTCATTGCATGGACTTTATTCCTTAAAAAAATAAAAAGTCAAATAAATGACCTAAAATTACATCTCAAACCCTAGGAAAAACAATTAATCAACACCAAAAGCAGTAAAGGACAGAAAAGAATTAAAATCAGAGCTGAGATCAATAAAATTGAAACAAAAGAAGCAAATAAAAATTGACAAAGTGACTGGGAATGGTACCAACATTTGAACTAGCTATCCCACTCCCTGGTCTATACCTAAAGGACTTAAAAACAGCATACTACAGGGACACAGTCACAATGTTTATAGCAGCACAATTCACAAGAGTTAAACTGTGGAGCCAACATAGATGCCCTTCAGTGGATGAATGGATCAAGAAAACATGGCATTTGTACACAATGGAATATTACTCAGCAATAAAAGAAAAGAAAATAATGGCATTTGCAGGTAAATGGATGGCATTGGAGAAGATAATGCTAAGTGAAGTTAGCCAAGCCCGAAATAACAAATGCTGAATGTTTTTTTCTGATATAAGGAGGCTGACTCATAGTGGGGAAGGGACGGGGAGCATGGGAGGAATAGATGAATTCTATTTAGGGCAGTGTGGTGGGAGAAATAGAGAGGGGAAAGGGATTAGCAAGGATGGTGGAATATAATAGACATCATTATCCAAAATACACATATGAACACACGAATTGATGTCAACCTACTTTATATACAGAGATATGAAAAATTGTACTGTATATGTGTAGTAAGAATTGTAACATATTCCGCTGCCATATATTTTAAAATTTTCAAAATGAAAAGTTGGCTTTTTGAAAAACAAATACATTTGATAAAACTTTATCCATGCTACTGTAGAGAAGGAGAGAAATACTCCAATTACTATAATCCATGATGAAAAAGGAAATATCACCATGAACACTAGAGAAATACAGAAGATAATTAGAAATTATTTTGAAAATTTATACTGCAAAAAAACAGAATATATAGAAGTCATCAACAAATGTCTAGAATCATGTGACTTACCCAAACTGAGTAAGTTAAACAGATCATTTTCAAGCAATGAAACAGAAGTTACTATCACAAGCCTACCAACCAACCAATAAATAAATAAATAAATAAATAAAGCCGAGGACTCAATGGATACAAGACTTCAAAAAAAGAACTAACACCTACATTTCTCAAATTATTGCATAAAATATAAAAAGAGGGAGCCCTTCCAAAATCACTCTATAAGGCCAATATCTCCTTGATGCTAAAATCAGACAAACACTGAAAAGAAAGTGTACTTCAGAGCAATATCTCTAAAAAGCAGAAGCAAGAATTCTGAATAAAATTTTGGCAAATCAAATACAAAAACATATCAAAAGGATGGTTCATCATGATGAAGTGCTATTCATCCCAGGGATGCAAGGTTGGTTCAACGTAGAGATATCAATAAATGTAATTCATCACATCAGCAGATTTAAAGATAAGAAACTTATGACCATCTCAACAAATGCAAAAAAAGTATTTGAAAAAATACAGCATCCCTTCATGTTCAAAACACTAGAAAATCTAGGGATAACAGGAACTTATTTCAACATTTAAAAGGCTATCTATGCCACGCCTCAGGCCAACATCATTCTAAATGGAGACAAACTGAAGACATTTTCTCTAAAATGTAAAAAAGACAGGGATGCCCTCTCTCACCCCTTCTATTAAATATAGTTCTTGAAACACTGGACAGAGCAAGTAGACAGATGAAAGAAATTAAAAAATAAGTATAGGCAAAGACGAACCTAACCTAGCACTATTTGCTCATGATATGATTCTGTACCTAGAAGACTCAAAAAACTCCACTAGAAAACTTCTAGAACTAGAATTCAGCAAAGTAGCAGGATAGAAAATCAACACCAGTAAATCAAAGGCATTTCTTTATATCAGTGACAAATCCTCTGAGAGAGAAATGAGGAAAACTACCCCATTCACAATATCCTCAATAAAATAAGATACTTGGGAATCAACAAGAGGTGAATGATCTATACAATGAAAACTATGAAACTCTAAAGAGAAATCAAAGACCTTAAAAGATGGAAAGATTTAACTTGATCTTGAATAGGCAGCATTAATATTATCAAAATGGACCTACTACCAAAAGCACTCTACAGATTTAATGCAATTCTGATCAAAATCCCAATGGGATTCCTCATAGAAATAGAAAAGCAAATATGAAATTTATCTGGAAAAACAAGAGACCCAGAATAGCTAAAGAAATCCTTAGCAGGATAAGGGAGGCAGGTGGCATTGCTATACCAGACCTTAAACTATTGTACAGAGCCACAGTAACAAAAACAGCATGGTTCTGGCATCAATACAGGCTGGCAGACAAATAGCCCAGAATAGAGGACACAGAGACCAACCCACTAGACCACAATTATCTTATATTAGACAAAGGTGCTAAAAATATGAACTGGAAAAAAGAGAGCATCTTCAACTAATGGTTCTGGGAAAACTGGAAATCCATATGCAGCAAAATAAAATTGAATTACTCTCTCTCACCATGCATAAAAGTTAACTCAAAATGGATCAAGGGTCTAGGAATTAAACCAGAGACTCTCCAAATACAAGAAAAAGTAGGCCTTATCTCCATCATGTGGGATTAGGCTACAACTTCCTTAATAACACTCCTATAGCACAGGAATTGAATCCAAGTATCAACACATGGGATGAATTGAAACTAAAGATTTTTATCAAAAAAACTCAATAGAATAGAGAGCCTACTTTATGGGAGCAATTTTTTACCCCTCATACATCAGATAGAGCACTAATCTCTCGGGTATATAAAGAACTCAAACGTCTTAATACCAAAAAAAAAATACTAATAATCCAATCAATAAATGCGCCAAGGACCCGAACAGACACTTCTCAGAAGAGGATATACAATCAATCAACAATTATATGAAAAAATGCTCATCATCTCTAGCAATCAGAGAAATGCAAATAAAAACTAAGATATCATCTCGCAACAGACAGAATGGCAACTATTATGAAGACAAACAACAATAAGTGTTGGCGAGGATGTGGGGGAACAACCCATCAAAATTTCACCATGGTTTCCTTTTCATTGAAGAAGGGTTCAAAGCAAACAGTTTGAAAATTCTCCTGGAAGGTAGAATTGATATGAAATTAGCCAAGAATTCTGAACTCTAAGAGTAAAAGCTGGAGCCATCATTACTAGGCACTAATGCATGTTATACAATTATCATATTGCAGTAATTTGAGGACAAAAAAATCACAATGCAGAAATTTCATAGGTGACTCCATATGTATGTAAATGTCATTGTAAGTGCAATGAAAAGGCCTAAATAAATGCCACCATCTCCAGCATAGGATTTGATGTGAATGAACAAGACAACCCAAGGTGAAGGGAGGTGTGGGAACTGGAGGCGCAGAACACTGGTAGGGCTTGGGTGCAGGACATGCGTGGTACTGGATTATACTCCAGCACCCCAAAGAAGCACATATTGAGGAGGATTATGTTTCAAAATTACACCAGAATAGGAGGCTCCTGGATTCTCTCCACACATGGATACACCAAATAAACACCTACTTCTGTTTTGAGTTCCTCTTGAATAAAGTTATATATGGATTGAGAGACCTATGCATTAGACCACTGAGTAAATATCTACCATCTGAAGTGCAGGCAAAGTTGGGGGACACTTGGGCATTAGTCCTGCCTTGAGCGATGTGCCAAATAATTTGGACAGAATACCCCAATCCAGTGTCACCCAGAGTAGAGGAAGACTTCTTGGGGTCACAAATGGAGCACATTGGACACTAAATGACTTGTCGCTGGAAACACAATTTGTCTGGTGCTCATAGAAGAACAAACTAGATATACACAAGTATCAGGACTGGAAAAGGGATGGTTTTCTATGGCTGTGGAGGTTCATGAGCTTTATCCATGGGACGAGGGCAGAAGGGAAGTGAGATCAAGGGTCCCAGTTTATCCCTAGAAGGGATTTGCCCACATGATCTGCAAACTGTGGTTGCTAACAGTTGAGCTCCTCTCTAGCCAGTCCCTAAGGGTAGACAGGACAAATGCAGTCCACCCAGCAGCCCTGCCTGAGCACTCTCCCCCTACTTCAGTAATAACTCCAGGCCTGAGCAGTTCTTTCTGGAAGAAGGATGTCCAGGCACTCAGGGTCCCAACAGTTTTTTTCTATTCCATGGACTCCATCCTAACCCACCAAGCTTTGAGAGCAATGGCAACTGTGCATGTCCAAATCTCCCTGGGTCTAAAACAAGTGGCTTCACATTGATGTGCAAGCACTTCCAGGGACTATTATCACCCCCCCCCCACCCTGGAGTGAAGGAAAATAATGAAAACCACAGCTCCTTGTTTCTTTATAGAATAGGCTCCCACCACCTTCTTGCAGTAAGCACAGGCAGCCTAGGTTCTAACCAACTGCATCAGGAATTCAGCCCCCAGCCAAGTAGGAGAGTTTCTGCTGTCTGAGCCCAGCTGTGGGGAAGGCTCCTATCAAAGAGGTGAAAGAGTTAGTCCTCCAATGACATAGATATGGAGCAAGAGACATGCTGATGACATGGGGCTAGAATATAAGCTTAGTGCGGACACTTTTTAAAAATAGCATGGAGTTCTTTAAAAGCTAACAGAGTAACAACCACTCTGGATTCATTTTCAAAGGAACTTGAACCAGTGTGTTCATAAATGGCTGCATGCCCATCGCTGTTCCAGGATCCACAGGAGCCAGGATGAGGGAACTTCTGAAGTGGCTTCTGGATAAAGAGACTCCTCCCAGTCACAGGGACATCTCCTACTCCCCTGAGAAACTACTTCCCCTCAATGCACCTGCTCATAGGTCAACAGGTGGCTGATATGCATCATACGCTCAGGAGACCTCAGATGAGCCAGGTGTGGGATCCTAGTGTCAGGCAGAGCCAAACCAGGACCAGGAAAATATCACAGAGGTCATGAGGCCCCTGGCACATGCAGTCCACAGGGGGGACACTCAGCCCAAAGACATTCTGAAAAGGTGTCTGGCCTGGGAGAGGAAGGGAAAATACACACATGTACGCATTTTTACAAATTTCAAGTGGTTTTTAGTGTACTTTTCTCTCATGTGAAGTGCTCAAACAGAAAACAAAACTTTTGCTTCTTATTTTATTACATTGGGGAGGAAAATTGTCACTGGAAATGGGGACAGGGGACTTGAATTTGAGGAATTCAATGATACATATGTACAGGTTTCATCTGGGAGACTGGGTTCTGGATCTGACACTTTGCTTCCCTTTCATTTAGAACTTTCAGGGGGCCCCAGGCAGGAGGGCCACACCTGTAATCCCAGCCACTCAGGAGGTTGAGGCACATGTTCAAGCCATACTCATCCTCTGTCTCAAGATAAATGATAAAAAGTACGAGGGATGTAGCTCAGTGGAAAAGAAGCTCTGCATTCAATCCACTATGAGCCCCTGCCCCCAAAAAAAGAAAAGCTCAGGGGGAAGAAAAACCCGAGACCCCTGCAGATCCCAGCCTCCTTGGGTAAGAAAAGGGCCCATGGAGTGGTGATTCTCAGGGTCCCAACACTCTGAAATCCACCACAGAAAAAATTCAGGGAGGAGACTTGAGATGGCAATTCGTCCAGGAGATACCCATGTGTTCAAAAATAAGAATAAAAAGAATCCTACATCTTTAGAAACCTGATAAATGTAAACTAAAATCCTATCACAGAGAAAAATAAAGTATATCAATGAAGATAGGAAACAAAAGAATTCTAATAAACTCAAGAAGTTTTAGTGCTTCTTAACTATTTGTGGAAACTGTTTTGCTATTAAAGACACATGAGAGTCTCCCACCTCAGGGACTTGCTGCAATCAGTTCATATGACCGGGATAATACATTACTAGTCATGGTACATTCAGCTTAAAAATAGTATAAGATACCATGGGTAAGTTTTACACGGGTGCCATATGCAGGTGGTATTATGTATAACTCTGATGCACTAATAAACAATCCAGCATGCTTTAATCTTAATGGAAGCACCCAATCCTAAATTTCATCCACAAAGTTAAATATATGTAAACTTAACCAAGAGACTTTTGAATTATAAGAGAAAAAAATTATAAGAGAAAAAAAAATAATAAGAAGAAGTTATTAGCTAACACGTGCATTGTGAAGCTGTTCTGTTAAAATTGTCATCAAGGAATCACGACTTCAACAGAGTCCACCCATGAAACCACGTGGTTGTAAAAATCATACACTTAATTGCAACGGAAAAGTCATTATCAATCAAATCTTAACAAGGCCAATCTCAGCAATTTAGCTAGACCAGCGGGCAGAATAAAAACTAAAAACTACCAGGGAGAGAGCTCAATGGTAAAGCACCCTTCTGTTAACTACCAAAACACAACAACCACCAAAAAAAAAATAATAATAATAAATAAACTCCACAAAACTAGCTTAGGTATAGGCAAGGTCCCTGTTCACCGCAGCTTCCCTCCTGCAGGAAAATGGTTTTTGGAAATTTGATTTTTTTGGGGGGAGGGGGGGTGCTGGGCATTGAACTCAGGGGCACTCCACCACTGAGCCCCATCCCTAGCCCTATTTTGCATTTGATTTTGAGGCAGGGTCTCCCTGAGTCTCCAAGTGCCTCACCCACTTGTGGAAGCTGGCCTTGACCTCGCAGTCCTCCTGCATCAGCCCCTACCCCCAGCCTCTGGGAATGACAGGTGTGCGCCATTGCCTAGCTTGGAATTGGATTTTTCTAGTGCTGCCACCTGTCAATTACCACAGTCCAGGAAGACGCCAGGCTGCCTCCCTCACCTGCCAGAGAGATAGGACTTGAGCAGGGGCTGAGGCTGCCCCAGGGGATGGGGAGGCTGCCAGGAGTCTCCGCCCCTGTCACGCTCTCCACCCGGCTGTCCAGGGGGACAGAGGGGGCACTGTCCCCAATGGGCTCAGGCCTGTGGTTGCAGAGAGCCCCCCGGAGTCAGGGTCGGCCAACACCGGTTCCCCCCACAGCTGATCCCGCCAGAGGGACTCCCTGCCCCGGGTCCCTCCTGAGCCTCCCTGTCCATGCACAAGGTGCCACTGCACACTCACCATCCCCTTGTGCCCAGCAGCCAAGCCTGCCCTGGGGAGCTTCTGCCCCTGCATGGCAGGGCCAGCAGGGATTCTGGGCACCAAGGAATCCTGGAGTCCAACTGCAGGAATCTGAGTGGAACCACCGACTGCTGAGAAATAAATCCAATTCCAAGCGCGGAGGCCCGCCCCTGCTGTTGGCTACGCTCAGGATTGGACAGCGCTCAGCACGGGGACTTCTGATTGGACAGGGAACCAGTCAGTCTCCGCTCTCCCGAGTCTGAGCCCAGCGAGGTTGTTTTTTTTTTTTTTTTTTTTTTTTTTTTTTTTTGAGTGACTGGGGGTGATCTCCGCTCCAAGCAAGGATGAAACAAAAATGGCAGGGTTTGGGTGCAACTTTTTTCTTTTCCTTTTGAGGTCTCGGCATTGGGTCAGGGTTAGGGTGACCAGAATTCTAAGTTCTGTTGGGTTTGATGTTAGGAAATTGAAGTCAATTCTTGAAAGTTTCATCACCTGGATCTCCTCCTATAATAAGACCACCCAAAGCATCTTTCAGAGGCTGACTTGTCCTCTGTTTATCTGTGCAAAATTCTCCAAGCAGAACTGGCCTTCCCCATAGGAACTGCCTTGGAGGAGTTTACTACCCAGTTGGCAGCCTGAGAGCTGATGTTCCTCCAGCTGAGTTGAATCTATTGGATGAGGCTGAAGGCAGAGTAAGGAGATCAGCACAGAAGAGACAGTGCAGACCTGAGTAAACCGCAGCTGCACCAGGACTCCCTCGCTCTCTGGCCACTGGGGGTTGAATTCAGAGGCCTCGACCTCTGAGCCCCTTCCCCAGCCCTAGCTTGAAGTTTAGAGACAGGGTCTCACTGAGTTGCTTAGCACCTTGCTTTTGCTGAGGCTGCGGTGGCCACAGGATAACAGCCTTGCACAGATCAAGGCCACTGTGGTTCCTGACAGTCCCCTGGATCCCAGGCAATGGGATCCTGCCTCCTCCTAAAAACAAAGACCCCCTGCCTAGGTGTGCATCCTTAGTATCAGCTGAATACTCTGCACTTGACAAGAAAAAAGAAACAACAACAACAACAACAAAATACAGACCCTACCTGCTTGTCTTGATGCAAATAAAGTCAATGTGTTTCCAAAGACAGCTCTGGTCTTGTCCCCCCAATTCAGTGGTGCAAAAAGTCACATAATACAGAGAAGACTTCTCATTAAGAGGGGCTCAAGGGTCTCTCTCTTTAAGGAATAACAATTTGCATTTGATTGGGAGTCCAGGAAAGCCAATTCCAGGTTTTCCTGATTTGGTAAATAACTCCATAGACTCCAATGCACCCTTCTCCACTCTGCCTTTGTGAACTGTAGAGGCCTGGAGGTTACCTGCCCGCTGGAACCCCTGCACTTGCAGATGAATGGGGGGTCCTATCTTCTCCATGCAGTGCCCTGAACCTCCACCTTCCCACAGGCTCCAACACCATTGGCAGCATCCAATGGGAGAGTGGTTTAGAAAATTCTGGAATATACCTAAAGACATTTCTTTATCCGGCTATGATTCTATCAAGTTGGACCCATGATCCTTTTAATTACTTTTTATCTTTTTCTGTTTTATTCATTCTGTTTAGTTATACATGACCATAGAATCCATTTTGGTAAAATTATCCAAACATAAAATATACCTTATTCTCCTTAGGACCCCATTCGTGTGGGTGGCATGATGCACGGATTCACTTAGGTATTTTCATATATTTAAATAGGAAGATTATGGTGAACTCATTCTACTGTCTTTCATGTTCTTATCTCCCCTCCCTTCCTGTTGTGCCCCTTTTCCTAATTTACTGAACTTCTCTTTGTGCCGCCCACCTTCCTTGTGATGTAGATAACACATGTCAGGGAAAACATATGACTTTTGGTTTGGGGGGATTCCCTTAATTTACTTTAGCATGATAATCTCCAGTTCCATTTATTCACTGGCCAGTGTTATGAAGTCATCATTTTTTAACGCTGAGTAATATTCCACCATGTATACATACCACGATTTCTTTATCTATTCATCTGTTCATGGGCATTTAGGCTTGTTATGTAGCTTAGCTATTGTGAGTTGTGCTATCATGAACATTGATGTGGCTGTGTCCCTGTAGTATGAAAATTTTAAATCCTCTGATTTATGCTGAGGAGACGGATAACTGAGTCAAATGGTGGTTCCAGTCCTAGTTTCTTGAGAATTCTCCATCCTGCTTTCCAGAGGGGTTGCACCAACGTGCAATGCCTCCAACAAGGTGTGAGCATTCCCTGTACCCCACATCCTCACCAATTTATTGTTACTGTATTCTTGATAATTTCTATAGTAATTGGAGTGAAAGAGAAGATGCAGTTTTAATTTGCATTTCCCTAATTGCTAGAATATGTTGCCTTTTCAGTATTTATTTTTTAAAAATTTTTTTCTATTAGAGTTGGACCCAATAACTTTTTTCTATCCATTCCTTTTTCTGTGGTGCTGAGTATGGAACCCAGGGACTCCCATGTGCTAGGCAAGCACTCTACAGCCAAGCCTAAGCCCCAGCCCTCATTTTCAGTATTTTTTACACTTGCTTGTCAGTAACAGAAGCCCAGTTATTTGGGGGATCAGTTTTGCTGCATTTATGAAATGGGAACATTTCTCTTGAAGGAAAACTGAGAAGGTCAAGCCACATGCCCAGGATTCCAGGGATCAGCATTACACAGCTGTCTTGCCCAGGATGAGGAGAACATTATGTGACTAAGAAGAGGGAAAGAGCCAGGGACCCCCTGGGGCCAGAACCCCTTCTTCCCCCTTGAGGGAAATGATTAATTATTATTGCTGTTACTATTCTTCACCAAAATATTAAATTTCCCTAAATTACAAGTTCCACTAAATTTAGGTCCTGGATGGAGCTCAGATTTGTCTTGAGAGGCAAAAAAAAGTGAATAACCAACTCAGTGGTTCCAATAACCAAAAAGCTAGACCTTGGTCTCTTTAGAGACAAAACACTGGGTTTTACCCAATAATTAACAATCCAACAGCACCCGACACCTAATTAATGGGGGACGGAGAATTGGATCAGTGGGTGTGGGGGTCTGTGGGTGGCCAGCTGCAGAGCTTTCCTATGGATGCATTCCTTGCATCTGGGAAATTTTTCAACACCAATGAGATAAACAAAGTGGTGAGAACACAAGCAAAACCCTCTGAAATATTCTAGCCAGGAAAATTCATAAGCACTTTAAATACATCTTAATGTTTACCCTCAGTCAAATGTGCCTCAATCTGAAGGAAACCATTTGAAAAGAGTTGTCAACATGAAAAGTTTCTGAAATCTGCTGGTTTGTGGATCACTGCAAATCCATATGAGTCCATGGCTAGATACAAAGTAAAAATACAAATCTAATAATGAGCATTTTCTTAAAACATGTGTCCTGAAAACACTGCCCTATGTGCTTTGATAACTAAATTATCCTTTAATCGTTCCTCTAGTAACACTTGAGGTCCATAAACAACTATGGAACACGTCTGATTGGGATAGAAATGCTTTGATACCAAGAAGAAAGTTACTCTGAACCTCAAAGGAAAAGATTCATAAATCACCACAATGCAGGAATGCCCATAAAATATTGAAATTAAAAACAAGGAACTGGGGTTAGGGCTCAGTGACACAGCACCTGCCTAGCAACTGTGAGGCACTGGGTTCAATCCTCAGCACCACATAAATAGAAATATGTAAAATAAAGGTATCCTGTCCAACTAAAAACTATTTTTAAAAATAAAGATCAGATTTTTTTATTAAAAAAGCAACTCCCTGCAATGCAGCATTTCTCCTAGACCAGCTTCCTGTACCCTCAAATACTAGCATGATTTGAGCAAGCTTAGAAAAATGGGTGAGAAAGTACAGAAGTCTGATCTGGCCCCATCTCTAGTCCAGCCCCACTTAAATGTCCCTTTCCAAATAGCAACTCCTCAGACCACATATTTGCTGTCTCTCTCTTTAGAGATTTCTCACGTTTTTTCCTTTCTTTCTTCTTGTGGTGCTGGGGATTGAACCTGGGACCTTGTGCATGTAGGGCAAGCACACTACAGACCACACTGAATCCCCGGCTCCTCACGTTCTTTTCTGAATGTGCATCTGCTTTTCTAAATAGGTGCATCCATGCACCTGACAAATGAAGTTCTTTTCTGCCATGAAAACAAAGGAACTTACTTTTTCTGAGCTGTTGTCCCTCTCTCTCCCTGGAGTCCCTTCCCATTACAAAAACTCACACAGCCAGAGTCAGACTTGAGCTTTGGAATTGTGTGGGGGTTTTATTTTTTGGGTTCTGATATCACATACATCACTGTAGGGAGGTAACCAACAACTCTTCCCTTTTTTTAATAAGCAAAGAACAAGGTTTCGTAGCACATGTCTGTAAGGCCAGGCATTTGGGAGGCTGCTTTGGGAGGATCTCAAATCGGAGGCAACAGTTGGCCTCATAGAAAGACCCTGCCTCAAAATAAAATATTCAAAGTTCTGACACTGAGTGAGTCTTCATGAACAATGAATGGTCAAAATTCCTGTTTCAAAAGTCTTTCCCTAGGATGCTGTGTGTAGGTGTGTGACTGTGACCTTTCAACAGGACCTAGAGCTGTTGCTCTTGTCCACCTGTATTAATAAAAAGATCAAATGAAGTGAGTAAATAAGTAAAGCAATAAAAGATCTGACATTGTTGCTGATTGTGATCCCAGAGATACAAAGGTTATGTTGTGTTTCTTGGATCTTGTGTTCTTGCAAGAGTGAATTTTAGATAATACATAAAATGTAATCAAAGTAGAGTAAAGATTATTGGCCCAGAAATCACTATCCAGAAAGGGAGAGGAAACAGTGAGTCTTCTCTGACATCTCTAGGCCTCACACCCCTTTGATCCTCTGGTTTATGGGAGATGCTGTGCGTGATTCCAGAGGCCTGCCCATGGAACAATTTCTACTCTTAACTGGCAGTAGTATGACATTGTGTTTGTAGGTTCCTAGTCCACATGATCTTGTCCAGAGACACCAAAGCAAAACCCGAGTGTGTGTGTGTGTGTGTGTGTGTGTGTGTGTTTGTGTGTGTGTGTGTCTTTGTGAATTTTACTATAATAAAAAATTTTATTATGGCAGCTATTATGAAGACAAACAACAACAAGTGTTGGTGAGGATGTGGGGAAAATGGTACACTCATACACTGCTGGTGGGACTACAAATTGGTGCAGCCAATATGGAAAGCAGTATGGAGATTCCTTGGAAATTTGAGTATGGAATCACCATTTTACACAGCTATCCTGTGGAGACAACCTATATGCCCTTCAGTGGATGAATGGATAAAAAAATATGCATTATTTATACACAATGGAATGTTATTCAGCAATAAAAGAATAAAATCATGTGTGTGTGGGAGATTATGGTCTTGTTCTCTTGGTTTCTGACTTTTGGTTTCTTACTTTTAGGTAATAGAGTTTTTCTGAGATTCTCACCAGTAGCTTTGCCTTTGTCAAATGGTTATTGCAACTTACTTCTGTTTCTTTCTGTCTAACTTTTGTGGTTTTCCAATATGAAGTATGAGGTAGAAGTTGATTTTAAGTGTATATTTTTAATGTAGGAGTTCAATAATTACTATTAGAAGCATCAGATGAGCTCAGAACGGTAATAAAATTTAGTATCATCAGTTATGTATGTGCATAAGAAAGTAAGTAGCAAACATAAAATTAAAGACAGTTCTAATGACCATAATATCAAAAGCAAAATACTTGGGAATTTTTTTCAAGAAATGTGAACACTTGCACATTTAACATGGCTTGTTTTTAGAAAATATAACATTATTCCTAAGCCACCTTCTTTTTGTGGTGACCTTAACTCATAGAAAAAAGATAGGAATTAAAAGTTTCCCCTGTGATCCTGAGGACCAGACTTAGGTATGGTCTACCAGTGAGCTCTATCATCATCCAATTCTTATTTTTCTTTGAGATATAGTCTTGCCAAGTTAGTGAGGCTAGACTCAAAGTTGTGACTTTCAAGGCTCAACTTCCATGGTAGCTGGGGTTACATGCATGTGCCATTACAACCCTGGTAGAGATTAGTCTTTTATGTTTTCTTTAGTTGTAGTGGACAGAGTATCTTTATTTTATATATTTATTTTTATGTGGTGCTGAGGATTGAACTCAGTGCCTCAAATGTGCTAGGCATGTGCTCTAACCCTGACCCCAGACCCAGGGATTAAATACTTCACTTTAATATTATAGGCTGGCTCAGGATAATATCTAGGATTGCAAACATGTATAATGTCCCCATTTTGTGAGTAGAAGATAGAGGCCACAATGAGAGAAAATGTCTATCCTTATCCTTGAAAGAGGAACATCAATTGTGGATTCACCTGCAACTTAGTATTTGAGGATTTCCCAGATATTAAAAATATAAGCAAAAGAGAAATGAGGTCAAGGCTCTGAGGGAGGGGGACTAGGTATTTCAAATTGTGAGGCATCAGACTGAGAAAAACAATGCTAAGCTACCTGAGAATGGAGAATAGATTCCCTCACATTTTACTGTAGAATCAGGGTCCCAGAAGATATAGAAGAAAATAAACCATTTACTGGGTACATTTTAAAAAGATGATCATGGGTAGGACTTGGTCAGAAGTCATCATTATCACACCCCACCCACACGCCCACACACATTACTTCGCTTTTACCTCTCCACCACTTTAGCAGTCAAGTCAACATCCACTCCTCAAGGTGCATCCTAGCATGAAGAGAAAAGACTGAGCCACATTACCCTGGGGACCTCAATGGGCACATCTTTGCCTAGCTTATGGCAGAAACTAGCAAATGGCAGAAACTAGCAAAAGAATGGCAGAGTTCAGGAACATCTCTGTCTCCTTTCTCTCACAAACAAATAACTAGAGATTTCAATTATAAATTGATGGATGAAGTGATATTGGGAATATTGGGTCAAATATTTGGAACACTGAAAATATAAATGTTCAGCAGCCTTAATGTCTTATTTCTTTTTTATCTTTGTCTTTGTTTTTAATGCTGTGGATTGAGCCCAGGGGAACTCAACCTCTCAGCAACATTCCTGATCTTTTTTTTGTAACTTAGTTAGAGACAGGGTTTCACTGAATTGCTTAGTCCTTTCCTAAATTGTTGAGGCTTGCTTTGTATCAGCCTCCCGAGACACTGGGATTACAGTCATGCACCACCACACATTGCTAATGTTTTATTTCATTATTTGCACAAGAGCAGTTTTTCATGTAATATAACCTACTGAATGCTCTCAAAATATTGCACTTTGTAAAAAATTCAAAGAGATAACTTATTACTTTTATATTAACAAACTTAAAGAATATGTTTTTCTTATGCCTTGGCTTCTTTTCACTTAATAAAATCACGTTAGGACATAGTTTTCTTGTTTCTTTATTCTTTTTTTGGGGGGGAGGGTGTATAATAGGGATCTGTCCCAGTATCACTCAAATACAAAGCCACTTTCCCAGTCATATTTACTTTTTTTTTTAGAAACAGGGTCTCACTGAGTTGTATAGGTCCCTATTAATTTACCGAGTCTGTCTTTGAACTCGTGAATTTCCTGCCTCAGCCTTCCATGCCATTGGGATTGCAGGTATGTGCCCCCACTCCCATTTTCTTCATTCTTTTGTAGTTGTTGCTTTCTTTTGTTACATAAATTCAAGTTGAATAACAGTATGTTTAACAATACAGATATAGAAAAAAGCCAGTGGTGTAGGTAAGCAATTGAACATATCCACGAGAAAGTATATTATATATTCACCATGGTGTATTAATCAGCCATCAATAGAAACTCCTCTAATGGTCAGCAAGATAGATGGAATTGGATGATGTCATGCTAAGTGAAGAAATGCACAATAGTGTCAATGTCATATGTTAATATAATATCATGTGCAAGTACAATAATGATTATTATGGCTGAGGAGTGTGTGTGGGGCATCAAGGGCAGAATAGGATGTTTGGATATTATGAATACATGTATCTGCATATATATAAACATCACACTGAATCCCATTAATATTTGCAATTGCTATGTGATAATAAAAACCATCATCTCTCATAATTATCAAATTCTGCACTAAGAACACAATCCTGCTGTCTTTTGGAATTTCCATTATATGATGCGATATTATTGATGAAGCTCCCTGATAACAAGCAGGCTCTCCCTACACATCCATTCTATTTAATTCCAGGCTCTGAACATAGAATATACAATGTATTTCTGCATCTGGATATTCTCACTTATCCTAAAGTCCTCCAGCTTGTCTGTGTTATTGGAGAATATTCTTTTGTTTCTGGGGTTTGGACCCAGGGTTGCCTTACCTGTGACAGAAATCCACCATCATTATCTTTTTCAGTTTTAAGACAGAATGTTACCAAACTACTAAGGCTAGCCTTCAAATTTTGGCAACACTGCCATATACACCATTCTTATTTTAAAGTTTAGTAATAAGTGAGGTGTGGAGGCACATTTCTTTTGTCATGCTAGGGACTCAATAGGCTGAGGGAAGAGAATCATGATCTTGGAGCCAGCTTCACATCTTGGTGACACCTTAAAAGACCTTGTCTCAAAATAATTTTTAAAAAATTGAAAAGGTTATATATGTATGTTGATACATTTGTGTGTAAACACAATGATAAATCTCTTTTTTTCTATTATCTGTAATATACCATAGGTTCTTCTTCCTTAGTTACTCTTTGGAAATTTAGGTTGTGGATAGTATGCTGGTTAATTTGGGAGGGTAGATATTCCTAAAGATGGATTTTATTTCCTTCAATTTTTGACTTGATTAATGTCAGCTGTCCATTTGAGTGGATTGAGGTACCCAGAGAATTGGTGTGGAAGATGTCTTCTGGTGTCTGTGAGTGTGCTTCCAGAAGGCTGAGTCAGAAAGCCTGGGAAATACCTGTAATGAACATATATATTGGTGTTTAATAGGTTTGATTTGGAAAAACGCTAGAGAAGCAGTCACATCCTTATGCTCCACGCTTCTTGAAGTCCCCTTTGGGGACTTGCAGCATTGGCTCTACCTGGGTCTTTTAAATTTTTTTTTTGTTTTAATTAGTTATCCATGACAGTAGAATGCATTTATATACTTTGATATATCGTACATGGATGGGATGTAATTTCTAATTTTACTTAGTATACATATTGTAGAACCACATGGGTCACACAGTCACATACATACATAAATAAAGCAATCATGTCTTTTTCATTCTTTCTTATCCCCACATCCCCTGCCTTCCCCTCCTTTCACTTGCTCCACCTAATGTAAGTTAATGCTAATCTTTTTTCTTTTGCATTACAATTCTTAATACACATATATTCCACAATTTTTGTATCTTTTTATGTAACATATATTGACACCCAATTCATTCTCCATACAAGTATTTTGGATGTATGACACATTCCACCATCCTTGCTAATCCTCGTCCCCCTCCCTTTTCCTTCTACCCCTCTGCTCTATCTAGAATTCATATATTCCTCCTATGCTCCCTCTGCATACTCCACTGTAAGTCAGCCCCCTTATGTCAGAGAAATATTCGGCATTTTTTTTTGTTTTTAAAAAGGGGGGTGGCATTTATTAACTCTAGTTATTATCTTCTCCAACTCCATCCATTTACATGGAAATGCCACTATTTTATTCTTGTATTGCTGAGTAAGATTCCATTGTGTATATATGCCACATTTTTTATCCATTCACCCACTGAAGGGCATCTATGTTGGCTCCATAGTTTAGCTATTGTGAATTGTGGTGCCATAAACTTTTATGTGGCTGTGTCCTTGTAGTATAATGTTTTTAAACCTTTGTGCTTAGACTGAGGAGAGGGATAGGTGGGTCAAATGGAGTTTCCATTCCCATATTTCCAAGGAATCTCCATACTACTTTCCAAATTGGCTGCACCAATTTGCAGTCCCACCAGAAGTGTATGAGTGTATCTTTTCTCCACATCCTCACCAACACTTATTGTTTTTTGTCTTCATAATAGCTGCCATTCTGACTGGAGTTAGATGATATCTTAGAGTAGTTTTAATTTGCATTTCTCTGATTTCTAGAGATGAAGAGCATTTTTTTACATATTTATTGATTGTATATCCATCCTCTCCTGAAAAGTATCTGTTCAGGTCCTTAGCCCACTTGTTAATCGGGTTATTTGTTTTTTCATCTACCAGGATCATATAAGTCCTCTATCATGGACCACAGCTGCTTCATTTGCTTCCTCATATTGTGAAGCTTCCAGCTTCTTGGACTGAGCTTTAGCAGTTTCCCAGTGTTGACAACCTGTAGGCAAACACTTGGTGACTATTACTCCCATGATTATGTGAGTAAATATAATAAGCTCCCTTCTGTATACAGATGTACATTTTTGTGTATTCTATATTTATGAAGAATCCTAAATATACAGGCATATTCTCAATGTCTGGGTCATATTGCATCTCTAGTTATAATTTTTTGAAAACCCCCTTATAGTTTTTTTTAATGTCTATTAAAATTTATGTTCCTGGCAAGGATGTCCAAGTGTTTCTTTTTCTGTATATCCTCTGCAATATGTGTTACCTACCAACATTTTGAGGATTGAGCCCACAAGTTTGTGGTTATATCTCATTGTGATATAACCTGAAAGCATAAAAATTTCAAAAGAAAATGAGAAAATTTTTTGCCATTGGTGTTGGCAATGGTTTTAGATAGAATATGCAGAGACTGTGCAAGGAAAAACGGCTGACACTATATAAAGCTAAAAATGCTTCTATACAGCAAAGAAATCAATCAATGAAATGTAAAAGTAGACTTGGTTAAAGAAAACCGGTTCTAGCCCCATGTCTGAAAAAGCTCAACATCCAAAATATAAGAAACTTACATGACTCACCAAAATTTAATATAAACCCCTCATAACCTAATTTAAATATGGTAAAATACTTAGATTCTGCCCTAAAAATTAAAAAAGTGTGTAAAGGCATATGAAAGTTACTCAAGATCACGTATTAGGTTACATAAAATGATAATTTAGCTTTTCTGCTTTATTTGTCTCACAGGATTATGGGTGCACACTCTCTATCCTTCACGGGGCATTTGAGATCAATTAGCAAAATGCATGGTTCTCATTTTCCCACATTATGCTTCCTCATTATTCCATCTTAATTCCCAAAAAAATCTCGAGCCTGGAAAACAAAAAAATAGAGATAAATTGCTAGATAATCATCAACTTTAAAAATTACTTCAGAAATCAATAAATACACTAGTAGACCCAGATGTGAAGAAATATAAAATATTCCTAAAAATCAACATTTAACTTTACAACTTCTCAAAAAATACTTGCACCTATGCTTATATGGGAGCACATGCAGTCTTTACTACCTCGAGGCCACAGCAGGAGGAGGATTTAGGCTAAAAAAATTGAGGCTAAACTGGCAAAAACCCAGCTCTAAAAATTGACTCACCAAAAAACAAAACAGTAATCACATTTTTAAAAAAGAAGGCTTCACGGGTGATTTCTATGAAACATGTAATAAGGATCAGTAACAATAATTCATGATCACGTCTAAATTTAGAAGAAGAAAATTGACTAATTCTTTCTGTAAGGACAGATATACCAGCTAATACAGCATAAGAATAGAAATTGCAGACCATCTTTTTATAGATGTTGGTGCAGATATTCAAAACCCCTAGCAAACTGAGAACAACAACAAAAAGAATGATTGGACTTCATGACCAATAGGGACAATGTCATATGGGAAGTTTCCAAAAATCATTTTGATAGAGCAAACCTTTTGTAAAATCACTTATCAAATTACTGTAAAACTTATGGCCAATTATGACCAGAGAAAAATTCTTTTTCAATTCACTTAAGGGCAGCTATGAACTGTTTTCATATTTAAAGTTGTTAACTGAAGTGTTTCACAATTTAGTTTTAGAAAAAGATAAAAATGTTTGCTTTTCTGACTTCTAAATATTGTTTGAGAATATTAAACAGGATTTTCATCAAAAATCAAATAGCATATGCAGATGATACTATTATTTTTATAATGTCTCTAAGCAATTTCCATAAACTAATGAAACATAAGAATAAGTTCAATAATGTCATGGTCAACATTAAATCATTTAAATTATATACAGTAGCAATGAGCAGTGTTAAAATCACAAATATAGGAAAATAATCTAAACAAAAGTATTAAAAGAATTGTTCTCTGCAAAGTAAAATGTAAAGGTGAAAATAAAATGCAAATTAGATCATGGAAACAAAATGGGAAACCTGTTAATATTCAATGATTAAAAGTTGGATTTAGGGTTTTAAGGGTTGATAGGCTTCCTCCAGACTAGCGCATGGGGTAGAGCTGGACTTCCTCCTCCCTCTGGCCTGGCATGGTGCCGAGCTTCCTCCTCCTGTCTGATATATATTGTATATATGTCAATTAATTTATTACTTGTGTTATTGAGCTCTATACTTTCTTTATTCAACTTTTGCTTGGAAGATCTATCTAGTGGTGAGAGAGGTGTGTTAAAGTCACCCCAGATCATGTTGTGGACAATTTGACTCTTGATCTTGAGAAGAGTTTTTTTGAACATACGTGCGCCATTGTTTGGGGCATATATATTTATGATTGTTATGTCTTGTTGGTGTATGGTTCCCTTGAGCAGTAGGAGATGTTCTTCTTTATCTATTTTGATTAACTTTGGCTTGAAGTCTACTTTATTTAATATAAATATGGAGACCCCTGCTTGCTTTCAAAGCTCATGTGAGTGGTATGTGTTTTCCCAATATTTCACCTTCAGTCTGTCTTTTCCAGAGTCTCCTGGAGGCAGAATATGGTTGGATTTTTTTTAATCCTGGCTACTAGCCTATGTCTTTTGATTGGTGTGTTTAAGCCACTAACATTTAAGGCTATTATTGAGTCATTATTTGTATTTCTAGACATCTTTATTTATTTTTGCTACTTGAAGTGTTAATTATTGTTTAATTATTAATTTGTATCTTTATATAGAATCCAGCATTTTAATTGAACATGTGTAGTGATCAAATCTGTGCAACTTCTACCTTCTAAAATATCATTTTGATGTTTGAAACCTGTGAACTCTTTTTAGAATGTCCACAGTCTAATAATTACTTATATAGTTCAAATTATGGGCTATAAAACCTAAGAGTTACTTTTTCTCTCTTAACTGCTTTTTGGCACTCCTTGCCAACTGTCTCTTATAACAGATATAAAAAGATTTTCTCTTTTGTGGTTTTTTGTGATCAACTTTCTCAGCTTCAACATATTAGTGCAAACATACATGATTTGTTAAATATGAAAAATCACTAGAAAAAGACAGTCTCCAATGGTAAATCCAGAAAAAAAAAATATAAATTTAAAAACAGTAAACTATAATCCCAGTGCTTTGTAAGGCTAAGACAGGAGGATGCTGAGTTCAAATACAGTAACAGCAGGGCCCTGAGCAACTTGGCGAGATGCTGTCTCTAAATAAAATACAAAATAGGAGTGAGGATGTAGCTCAATATTTGAGTGCCCATGAGATTAATCCCTAGTACCCTCCAAAATATTAGGGTTCACATTTAATCACTAGGCCTTAGTTATTTTTGGTGAGATCTATATATAAATGGCATATGCCAATTCTTATGAATTTATTTTATGTAAGTCAAATATTATATAAATATATTTATAGTATAGGCTTAAATTGATATACATTATCATGTAAAAAAATAACTTAAAATTGCTTTAGATGTAGGTTAATGCCTGCAATTCCATTGGCTCAGGAGTCAGAGGATTGCAAGGCCAAAGTTTAGTAACTTAGCAATATTTTTCCCCAATATAAAAAATGGCTGCTAAGATATTTTAAAGAATAAGTGCCCTGGGTTCAATCTGGTGTACAAAGGAAAGGAGGAGGGTTTTAAAATTGCCTTGTTTCAACAACAACAACAACAAATGTGAAATTTAAAATCAAAAACTGGATTCTATCACTTTTCTGTGAAACACAGAATCTGCTTTAATTCATTTTAAACATTTGAATCCTACACCATCCAAGTTTTCTAAATCTCAATAAATGACATGTTTTAATAACGTGTGTCCCCAGGCCATTAGATTAGTTTAAGATCAGTGTAGCTGAAGAATCTGCAGTCATACAAACTGGAGTGTGCAGGTGCCATGAATTTGCAGTAATAGTCAAGAACTCATGGATGGGTTGTTTATTGCCTTGAAACTGTTAGAAAATTGTTTTCTGATGATCAACTTCTATACTAATATTGGGAAAAACTTAGACCCTTTTCTGATAGTATGCTTCAAAGAAGGGAACACAATTTCATGCAATAATGAGGAAAACTAATCTTCATACAGGTAGTGGCTAGGAGAAAGCACAGTCTGGTCATTCTGCTAGCTCCAGTTTTGAACCATAATCATCACTAAATGATGTGCATCAAGTACTTTTAAAATTGTGTAAATGTACCATGGTAGTGTTGTGAAGAAATATCTATAGTAATGTCCCTGCTGAGGCTCCATTGTTGTTAGGAAGCATCCTGGAGAATGGGAATGATTCATAGATGACTGAAATCCTGAGCTATATACCTTCCCAGCTGTGCACATTATGCCTGGCACAATATAGTCCAGGATATCATGAGACATAACACAAACTCTCTGACATCAAGGCGGTAATCTGAGAAACACCCCTCAAACAAGGGTCTACAGAGTGATACTTCCAGCTTGGTCCAGGGATGCCCTATTGTATTGGGCACTCATGTCATTTATGCACTGGAGAAATCAAGCTGGCCCCTAGAGTGGGCATTCTGTGTAGAAGAATATGTAAATCACAGGGAATATAACACAGATTTCTGAAATAGGTTACATTTGAAGAATTCATATATGGTAAGAAGAAGGAAAGGCCAAGTGAGGAGATTAGAAAAAACAGATCACACATGAAAATAATTTTCAAAAAAAATTACAAGTTTTGTTTGTTAGAGCTGATAGTAAAGACTCCCTCTAGTATCTGGATCCAGGAAGCAGTCATGGTAGATATGGTGCTGTCACTAAAGTCAGGGGAGGCTGTGTGATACATGCACCATCATCAGTGTTGCAACCATCTAGTGAGGACTGTTCAGGCAGTGGACACAAGCTGGTGGTCAGGACATAAGTAGAGAGAATTACAGGAGAAGGACACCCTGCTGCAAGTCAGGGTTATTTAAACCCTCTGGGTGGGCACATTCCAGGGTGAAAGTAGGAGTAAAAAAAAATCTCTTCTCCCATATGCAAACTGAGCACCAACCTGTTCATAACGGGAGAGGAAATAGGATCTGTCACCCCTAACAACACATGTGCAGTCTTACAGCTTGGGGTTGTCCTCATCACCCAGCTTAGCTTCACCACTACTGCCAACCCTCCCCATGTCCTCTTGGTATTCACTAACAGACAAAAGGGAGATGGAGAATTGAGACTGGTCTTGCTTCAAGCAAGTGGGCATGGGACTGATGTCAGCCTATGCAGAAACCTCTTATATGTGGCTCTTTGTGTGCTGGGAATCTATGAAAAGCACTAGGGAGAAATGACTGACACCTCAGAGAGGGCGACACCATCGCCCAGCACCTCTGCTGCAAAACACACCCTCCAGTAACATGACGAGCAAATCCTGGGCTAGACTTGACTGAATGAATGGCAGCTCTTTGTGAGAAGTAGATATGAGAACCATGGGTTGCTTTTATAAATTGTCAGGTTATTAAAATACAGCTCAGGGTTCACACTTACAGCTATGATATTTATATTAATATTATTTTAAATTTCTCCTGAGAAAAGCAACTAGAAGAGAGATTGGTCTTTAAAGTCAAGAAAGAAGAAGCCCCAGAGGTGCTTCTCTGCAGGGACAAGTGCATGGAGTACTGCATACAGGGCATAGGTTAAGGGCGTCTGCGTGGTAGGGCTCTCCCCATGCTAGGCGTGTGAGTGGCAAACTGCTTACCCCATTGGCACAGCTCTGGGCAAAAGGCCATGTGTTGCAGTGCCACTACTTTATTGTTCACTGCAAGGACAGCTAGCATACATTACATTAGTGGCTGTCTATATTTTGCTTAGGCACTGCCTGAGTACATATACATGTTAACTGCACAATAAAATCAGGCCTGCTTCCTGATTGGTCTCTGGAGGACTTGATTAGAGACCCCACAGCCACACTCTCCTCTACCCTGTTCTGTGGACCTTCTCAAGGATGAGAGAGCCTATGCACTTCTCTGCAGGCACCAAGCTCTCATTACTGAGAAATCCACACAATCCTGCAGGAGAGTCTTTTTCCCCTGACTGATATTGCGATGGAAGAGTCAAGTTCAGCTTTCAGCTTTCCTGCTTTATCTTGTTCTCTGTGTCTTGGGGTCACATTTATCTGTGCATGATAATGACATGAAAAATTGAATTTTGGAAAAAAATCTGAAAGTGACCAGGGCAGGATGGCTTTCAAGTGTCCTGAATGTTCCTCTAAGCTAAATTGAATTTACACATTTCCATTATTAGATATTACAAAAGGTTTTTAGGGATTAAAACAGAATGGACTAATACATAAAAATATTCTTCCAACTTCTTTTGAATTATATTCCTAAGCTTATAATTTGGCACCATGAATTGGAACTTATCAACACATTTATTTGATTTTCTAATATATTTAATGTACTTCCTTCTGATCACAGTCCCTTGTTTGACACTTACCAACTGAAAATTCTTAACCATGTGAGATTCCATTCTATAAAATGAGGTTTTGAACATAGAAGCTCATTTCCATCTAAAGATTTCAAAATGTACAATTATACACACCATAATTGTTCTGTGAGTTATGAAGATTACCAAAGCAAGATTATCAATCAAAATATTAAAACTTATAAATTCCCTGGTAATAATTATACAAATTAGTAGTGTTTAAAATCTCTACATGACATGCCATATGTAAGTTATGTCCCATGAAGTTATTAAATTGAAAATTGAAGAAGTAAAACTGACATTAACTGTAAGAAAAATTGACTCATTTTAGCAGGATCTCAAAGAAGCAAACATCTTTAGAAGACAATATCCTCATTACACCATACAGAACATGGTCCTCTGGGCTGCAACAGTCCTAATGAGCTCAGAGGACCATGTTCTGTATGGTGCAATAAGGATATTGTCTTCAAAAGATGTTTGCTGCTTTGAAGAAGCAAAGAAGCTACTGGGAATCCTCACTAGTAGACTGAATTTCCTCCTCCAATGCCCTTTTTAGAATCCACACTAACTCTGCATCTGAGGACACAGAGGTGCTTTGTCAACTGAATAAGCTGAGCAGAGCACAAACACTTGTAAGTTTTATGGAAAGAATGTGTTTAAGTTTTGTCTCTGCAGATTTGTAATTTTAATGTCTGTAGAAAGGCAAGAAGTTCCCACTGGAGAACAAAAAACTGTGGCTTCCCCAGTGGGACATGTCATCTCTCTTAATTTTATTGTCTTGTCTGATGGATAACAGCAATCCAAGATATCTGGGATTCAAATCTTTAATGTTTCCTGGACACATCTGGAAAAGGATCTTGATTGAGATCATTTTCTCATGTTGATAAGAAAACTTAAATTACTCTAATTCTGGTCCTAAAATCAAATTAGTCCAATCATGTCCCACAACTTATAATGCCTCTACTTTCATATGAGGAATTCCTGGCCCCCCATAATTTCCCTGAAGCCTGAAGTGTGTGATGGGCCCTTCTTTACTAGTTTGCACATGGAGCACACTTTCTTGTGGTTAGTGATGGTTTGGTAAGTCATCTTTTCCAAAGAAACAGTTCTATGGCTCAAGCTCCAAGTGAAATGTTAAAATTAAAAAAAAAGAAGAGGAAGACCTATAGGTCCCATGTTGTAGAAATCACAGGCAGATGGAATCTAGTCAGAGCCGAGGCAGAGTCCAAGCTGGAGTCCACTCTAAGAAACCTACATGATCAACTCCACCTTCTCTGAGAGAAAACCATGTAAAAAGCAGGCTCAGTATCCTGGGTACTGTATATAAATATACACAAAAGCATTAAAGTGCTATATTAAAAAGGATCCCCATTATCTGGAGTCAAAAGAAAAGACAGTCATTTCAAGCAGACTCATTTATGTTCCAGTTGTAGAAATCAGAAGATAGTTCTTGAACACTGCCATTATCGACATGTGAAGGGTTAGTACAGGCATGATAATGAATGAGACATTTGTTTTTACTAGAGGTAATTGCAAAATTGGACTAAATGAAAATATATAAAATGAACACTGATATCCACAGACACAAATTCCACATGGATGGGATGAGGGAAGTTGGAAAACTGACAAAGAAAGTCACAATAATTGCCAAAGCATGAGACCTCTAAAGCCACATGAGAGGGAAACATAAAACAGGAAAAGGGTGCAAGTCATTGAACAAGTATTTCAGCATATGAACAGTTAGGAAAGACACATCAAAGGTGGAGGAAAAGTATCCCCTCATGCAGCCCCCATCCGGACCAGCCCCATGAAAGTTTTGTGCCTTTGGTGAATTGGGCTCTGCCTTAATTCCTGGCATAGCCCATTAATCACCAAGGTGCCACCTGGAATACTGTCCCTCATATTCACTCACCTCCTGGGAGGCTTCTGTATGAGCCATGGCAGAGAGTTGGCAAGTACTCCCAACTTTGTGGAGCCAAGAAGATCTCTTTGGAGGGGTGGATAATTGCATACCACACCTTTGTTGTAATGTGGACATGCTGTGTAATTAGATGTTGTCGAGTCCAATCTCTTTGTAGGCCTGATTTTTCATAGAGAGGCAAATAATTTCATCTCTAATTGTGAGGATTAGGCCAAAACATACTGAACAAGTGGGTTCCAACCAGTTAAAGAAGGCTCTCTTTGGAGCTGGGCATTGTGGTAATTGCCTCTAATGTCAGCAGCTTGGAAGGCTGAGAAAGGAGGATCATGAGTTCAGAGCCAGCCTCGGTGAAAAAAAAATTCACTAAGCAGATCAGTGAGATCCTATCTCTACATAAAATAGGGATAGGTATGTGGCTCAGGGGTTGAGTGCCCCTGAGTTCAATCTTTATCATCGTACCCCCCCAAAAGAGAATGTCTGGAGAGTGAGTCTCAGGCTTTTGATTTATAACAACTTTTATGGAGTTCTAAAGTGTAGAACTAGTATAGAATAAGTGTTATGGGCCAAGCTCTGGGTTGGATGTGCATGCATTTGAATCCAGGATTTTATATATATTTATATATAGTATAGATTTGATGTTTATCTACTGATGAAATATTTTCTACAGAAGGCATATATTTGCTTTAGTTAAAGTCTGAAATAGTAGACATATATTTTAAACCATCTGCAGCTACATATTGAAAAATAATAGTCTGGGGCTGGGGATGTGGCTCAAGCAGAAGCGTGCTGGCCTGGCATGCGTGCGACCCGGGTTCGATTCTCAGCACCACATACAAACAAAAATGTTGTATCCACCGAGAACTAAAAAATAAATATTAAAAAATAAATTCATTTTCTCTCTCTCTCTCTCTCTCTCTCTCTCTCTCTCTCTCTCTCTCTCTTTAAAAAAAATAATAGTCAGCAGAAAATCATGTATGTGAAGCTAGCTCATTTCATGATTCTTTAGAACATGTAGATCTATAAGGCAAGATAGTCATAGAAACAATAAAACTGAAACATTAATGAACTTGGGATGCCATTTAAAAATCTGAGGTGAATGATTGTTCATAGTCTGACTTCCATAACAAGACCCCTACAGCACAAATATTAAAAATCAAGAATAAATAAAGGGGATAGATTCAAACTAAATAGCTGCTTCTCAGCAAAAGAAACAATAATTGAAGAAAGAATCTACAGATTTTATACAAACCCTTACCACACATAATTCAGAAAAAGCACTAATGTCTAGGGTATATAAAGAACTCAAAATTTACAACCAATAAAAAAAAGAACTCAAAATTAACACAAACAACAACAACAAAAAAAAAAACAATTAACAAATTGACTCACTAACTGAACAGACAACTTCATAGAAGAAATATAAGCCATCAACAAATATATGAAAAAACATTCCACCTATCTAGCAATTAGGAAAATATAAATCAAAATGACTTTAAAATTTTATCTCACTTCAATCAGAATGGCAATCATTAATAATACAGGCAACAATAAATGTTGGTGAGGTTGTGGGGAAAAAGGAACACTCACACATTGCTCATGAGATTGACTCCAAATTGGTGCAACCACCATGGAAAGCAGTATGGACACGCCTTGAAAAACCAGAATGGGAAGATCATTTGACCCAGCTATCCCTCTCTTCAGACTATACCTAAAGGAATTAAAAACAGCATACTACAGGGAAACAGCTGCACCAATGTTTATAGCAGCAGAATTCACAACAGATAAACAATAGAACCAACCTATGTTTCCTTCAACAGATGAATGGATAAATAAAATGTGAGATATATATATAACATTTCCCCCACCAATGGAATATTACTTAGCTTTAAAGATGAATGAAACTATGCCATTTGGTGGTAAAAGGATAGAGTTAAAGAATATCATGCTAAGTGAAATAAGCCGCCCTCCCACACACACTCAAACACAAAGACCAAATGTTCTCTCCAATAAGTGTATGCTAATTCACAATGGGGGTGGGAAAGAATAGTTATTTAGATTAAGTATAGAGGAGTTCAGGGAGGGGAGGGAATATGGGGATAGAAATGATAGTAGAATGAAACAGACATTACATACAATACATAATATATAGAGATGCTAAAGCACTCAACAAAGGGGGGGAGAGAATAAAAATTCAGTGGATTAGACAAAGTTGGATTTAAGAAAAGAAAAGGGAAATAGGAGTACAAATGACAGTAGAATGAATCATACACAACTTTTCAATGGTTATATATAAATACACCACCAGGGAAGGTCCACACCATGTACACCTCAAGAATTTTATGCTAACTAAAATGAGTTTTACACCATGTATAATATGTCAAAATTTGCTCTACTATCATGTATACCTAAAAAGAGTAATAAATTTTACAAATGATAAGGGATAATTTGTATACTGAGAAGGTTTGTGAGTAAAAAACTCTTCAATGAATGGTAATGTCATTAAGGTGAAATAAAAGTATAAAAGAGTACCTTGAGCCCATATAAATCAACAATGATAAATAGAGTTGCCCAAGTCAGTCTGTGCAACTATCATTTATCACAAATTTTTTGGTTTACAACTCTTTTCTATTTGTTTTACAAGCAGCACAAGAACAATACTTACAAGTTGAGCAGAGAGGAAATATTACATAGCAGTGTTATGAATACTATAAATAGTGTTGTGTGCACTCAGAGAAAGCATTCTCAATTTCCTCCCTCGTGCAATAAAAAATCATGCAGTTGAAAGACACACTAGTTACTGATTAGATAACACATACATGTGTTTGTGACATTCAGTATGTGGGCAGCTGCTCAACTTGGCAGGTCAGATTAAATAGATAATGAAGACACACTCATCACACAAGACAGTGTTTCTTTGAGTAATACTATGAAAGCAAGAGAGAAAGCAAAAGTGAAAGACAAAAGCAACTGTATTGCCAGACTAGGAAAACCCAACCACTGAACCTATGCACTGGGGAGTCCCAAAGAGCTTTTCAGGGTCCTGACTGGAAAGTGCTGGGCAGAGCATCCTCTCCACTGGTGAGAGTCTGAAGTCTTGTTCTAACTTTTATTGAAAGTGAGGCCAAATAAATATAAGTTAGAACAAAGAAAACTTCATTCCATCATCTTGCATGACCTGATGATCCCCTGAAGAACACCAAGTCCTCCCAAGAGCAGGTCAGATCCTAGAGGAGCGAGTGATAGCCTTGAGATGACTAAATAAATTAGGATTCCAATGAGTGAGCCACCTAGCCAGATGCATTGAGAAATCAGCATTCTTTATCTGTTTCATCAAGGACTTCAGACATTATTCAAACAAGAAAAGGGAAGATCTTTAGTATTTTCCTTTGATTTCTAGGACTGAATCTTCCCTCCTGGCCTTATAAAGAGTTTAAACCCTCATATGTAAAATGAAGCCAGTTTTCTGCATTAAATAATGTGGAGATAAGCATGAAACCTAGAGATTTACCCTTTGGAATAAAGAATTTTGTGAATATTATTCTCCTAGAACTTATCATTATATTTCAATAGTTATTTTCCCAAATAAAGTTAAATGAAATGTTGGTGGGTGGTGTTTTGTTGACCCAAAAGCCTCACATATGAAGAGAATATTCTGTTTTTACTTTTTGAACAGGACTTGTAGATGAGAGTCTAATGTTTATTTCAATCAAAATTTGTTTCTCTCTCTGTGGTGTCATGGGCTCTTGGAGCTATAAGATCTGAGGAGGGACATGGTTAGTTTATAGGATCTTATAATTACTGGGTTGCAGAGGGTTCTGGGAGACCATGACACATACTATCTATGATATAATCCAATAAGTATAACAAACATTATATTCTGAATTACTAAGAAGAACCAAAGGGTCTAAAAAATCAAAATACATAATGAAATAAAGAATGTGCGGGCATAAATGCTCCTACAGTATGTCTTTATCTTTTTACAGTCATCGTTTTACATGTTTCTAGTTAAATTTTCTACTGGGTATTCAAAAGTAAAGAGGTGGTCCCAAATTGTGATGTTTTTCCTACACTAGAGGTGAGCATAGTCACCTCAGTGATGAACGTCATAGAATTCATGAGGAACTGCATGGTTTCTTCAGTTCAAGAGTCAGGATGGGCCTATGGACCATGTGGATTCCCCAGGAAACATTAAGACTATTTCCCCCTTCAGCAATCCTCCTTTATTGCCTGAATACGCACTATGCACATTGGCTCTTAGTCTCTTGGGTCTTTCTCCTCTCCCTGATTGGGAGCTTGTATAACTCTCCAGAGTTGTAGATCCCTTAGGGTGTACTGCTACTCTATAAGGTGAAATGTTAAACTCATAATTCAAACTAGGGATATCTGGGCATTATTTTAGTATCCCTAGGTCCTTCCTATAACTCTCTTAATTTTCCCATAATTACAAACAAGAGAGTATATAATTTACATGAATAATATTCTCCAAATATTACTTGATTAAACATATGAAATAATTAATGGAGACTTTATAGCATTATTTACCCAACAGAATGTTTTACTATTGCATCGATCCATTAGCAAAGTGAATCGTGGGAGATGTGTGACCTAATAACATCATTAAATGCATGACAAGGTTTACATTAAGAAATTCACACTTTATTTAGCAACAAATTGCATCTGTAATGAAATATAAGTAAAAACGCTCTGTAAAACTGGCATGGCGAACCATGCTGTGACACTAGGGATGTGAGAAGTTTGCAAGTTCAAAGTCAGGCTCCATAATTAGTGAGGTCCTATGCAACTTAGCAAACCCTATCTCTAAATAAAAAAGAAAAAAAAATCAGAGGATGTGGTTTACTGATTAAGTGCCCCTAAGTTTAAAGGGCTCTGAAAATTTTAAATTTTAAATTTCATATAAATCTTAAGAAACTTCTGAAATAATCAACTCTGAGAATTATTATTTCTCCAGTTGTGAAAAATGAGACTCTTTAGTAATTGTTGATTTATACTAAAATTATATCCTTTTAGGGATGCACAATTCTATACTTGTATTTCCTTATTTCTACAATATCAGCTAAAGATTCTAGAAAATTTTCAGCAAATGTCAAAAGCAATTACCCATTTTCTACATTTAAATGATTTTTTCCCCTCCTAGGTCCCAAATACTTCAAGGGATGGGCTATAGATATGAAACTTACTACAATCTTTATATTTGTCAAGGCGTTTTTGTAAATATTTTGCTGTTATCTAAGGTACACACTTTAGACAAATGCTACTCCACATTAGCTACAGATATGAGGTCAGTAATTAAAAAATGTTGAAAATTTGAATACATTCTTAGACACAATCTTTGGGTTTATATATGCTATAACTCTTCCAGTGTATTAAAAATGTTGGATCAATGGCCAAAAGCTTTACAAAAATTTTTCCACATGTCCTCTAACTCGTATGAATTCTGAGGTGCTGAGTAGGGTGTGAACAATTATTGGAGACTCTGTCACTTATTTTATATTTATATGATTTCTGTGCTATCATATCTCTGGTGTGAAACAGTATTGAACTACTGTGAAATAGGGTTAATTTATCCTTAAAGACACTGATGCAATGTTTTCATTGTAAAACTTCTCTCCAGTATAAAATCTATAATGTTTAGTAATATGTGATCTTCAATATTAAAAGCTTTGCCATTCTTCACATTTATAGGACTTCTCTCTAGTATGGGTTCTCTGGTGTTGAGTAAGTGATGATTGTTGATTAAAATCTTTGCCACATTCTCTACATTTGTAGGGCTTCTCTCCAGTGTGGATTCTCAGGTGCTTAGTAAGTAATATTTTTTGATTAAAACTTTTGCCACATTCTTTACATTTGTAGGGCTTCTCTCCAGTGTGGATTCGCTGGTGCTGAGTAAGTGATGATATGTGATTAAAACTCTTGCCACACTCTTTACACTTGTAGGGCTTCTCTCCAGTGTGGATTCGCTGGTGCTGTGTAAGTGATGATTTTTTACTGAAACTCTTGCCACACACTGTACATTTGTAGGGCTTCTCTCCAGTATGAATTGTGTTGTGGTAATGGAGATGTGATTTTGTATTAAAACTTTTTCCACACACTTTACATTTGTAGGGCTTCTCTCCAGTGTGGATTCTCAGGTGCCGAGTAAGTACTATTTTATGATGAAAACTTTTGCCACATTCTTTACATTCATAGGGCTTCTCTCCAGTGTGGATTCGCTGGTGCTGAGTAAGTGATGATTTTTTACTGAAACTCTTGCCACACACTGTACATTTGTAGGGCTTCTCTCCAGTATGAATCCTGTTGTGGCAATAGAGAATTGAGTTTGTATTAAAACTTTTGCCACACACTTTACATTTGTAGGGCTTCTCTCCAGTGTGAATTCGCTCGTGCTGAGTAAGTGATGATATGTGATTAAACCTCTTGCCACATATTTTACATTTGTAGGGCTTCTCTCTCGTATGAATCCTGTTGTGGCAATAGAGATGTGAGATGCTATTAAAAGCTTTGCCACATTCTTTACACTTGTAGGGCTTCTCTCCAGTGTGGATTCGCTGGTGCTGTGTAAGTGATGATTTTTGACTGAAACTTTTGCCACACAATTTACATTTGTAAGGCTTCTCTCCAGTATGAATCCTTTTGTGGCGATCAAGATGCGAGTTTATATTAAAACTTTTGCCACACATTTTACATTTGAAGGGCTTCTCTCCAGTATGAATTCTCTGGTAATTTTTAAGGCTTGATTTTTGACTGAAACCTTTGCAAAATTGTTTACATATGTAGGGCATAACTCCAGGGTGTGTCCACTGGTGACAAATAAGATTGGAGCTTTTATTAGAAGTTTTGTCACATTTTTTGCATTTGCATGGCATGTCTCCTGTATGAACACTGTGATGTTGAGTAAGGTTTTTGCGTGCGTTGCATTCTTCACATTGGTAGGTCTTCTCTGCAGAATAAATATTTTGGTGTTGAGTAAGGGTTTAAAACCTTTTTAAGTCTTTCCCAAACTTTTTACATTTACAGTATAAATCCTCTGATACTTAACAAGTTGTAACTTTTCACTAAAAGTTTTTTCACATTCTTTAAATTTGTAGAATTTATCACTGTCATACTATCTGCTGTGTTTAAAAAATATTTCAAAGCATTTGCCTGCTCAATATCTTCTATACTTATCGGGCTCTCTTTCTCTATAAATTCTCTTGTATTAAGCAAGCTCTGCACTGTGGTAAACAGCCCTTTCACATATCTTACACTTGCAGGTTTTGTCTTGGCTAAGAATATTTTAATGAATACTAGTTTTTGATCACTAAAGCAAGACTTTCCTACATTTTTCATCTTGGTAAATTTTCTTTAGAAAAGAACTAGGATTTCTCTATATTCATAATTTGTATCACCAATGTAAATACACTGGTCATTACTCAGGGTAGAGACATGGCTTAATGTGTTACTTCTGGCATTATCTATATAGTGCACTTTCCAGAAATCTGTATCAGAATTGTCATTGAGCAATAGTGGGGAATTCGAAATTTTTCTACAATTTTCAATATTTTGTCCATTTGGGCATAAGGAGAAATTCATCTTTTGTTTCAGAAAAATGAATATTTTATAAAGAAACTCCCAAAAGGTTCACTTTTAGAAGTATCTTTTCTGTGCAAATGTTTGACTGGAATTTTAACTCAGTGCTACTTTTATAACTGGCCAAGTTAAAAACTGATGCATGGACTTGATTTCAAATTTTCCACATTGTCTTTCAGTTCAAAAATGGCTATGGATTTATTCTTAAAATACATATAAAACTCCTCAAAATAATTGGAATACATTGAATTTTTGTTTCAGGTATTAATTTTCTCTGGTGTATTTTGACCATAAAATTTTTATCATAAATACGGACTACTGATTGATTTTGTCTATCATAATACAATTTTTGAACTTTACTCTCACCTATATTTTCCCATTGTTTTCGTGGTTGTATGTAGTCAAAGTCACACTTTCCGTATCTTCCCTCACTCTTTTTTATTCCCTGCTCTGGTAAAATTTGCTGAGGATGATGAGAAGTCATGGCTGTAGTAAATAAAAATAATAAACATGATTACTTAGTGTACTGGGCTGAGTATATTTTGCAAACCTAAGAAATCACAGCAAAAAATAACTTCAGCAGCGAAGTGGATTATTAAATCCAAGTCCATCATTACTGTAGAAATATATAAATCAAATAAAAATACACACAGGAAAATTACTTTGAAGATTTTCCTAATCATCTTTGTGTTCACAGTATCCAAGATGAGTACATTATTATGGAGAGTAATATAGCAGAAAAAAATACAATGTGTTACACAAATATTTTTTCCTTTAGAATATATTTTAAAAATCTACCAACTTACTTCTGTTTCATTAGAGATAAAAATATGAAACATGTGAATATTTGCTGACTGTTCAAAAAGGGGTTCCTGCTTACCAACAGAAAAAATATCATGGCTAAATCAACTGTAAGCAAAGTTATGAATCACTCAAAGGAAATAGTTAATTATCATTTAAAAGAAGTTTACTGAACTAAACCAAAACACAAAAAAACAGAATAAAAATTAGTCAAGAATTCTTGATAGTAATAGGCAGAAAATGTATGTTTAAAGACTTTCTTTAGAAAACGTTTGAAAGAGTCAGGGGTGGTTGTACATAGCAACATAGGAGGTTGAGCTAGAGCATCAAAATTTGATGGCCAAAGTAAAAAATGCAAAGTGCTAAATCGCCCTTTATTTCTCTTTCCAGTACTAATAAACACATCTCAGAAAATAGAAAATATGAAACATCCAAGCAGCTCAGTTTTCTCCAAGTTGTAAAGACTCAAAGTAGGTTTTAATCCAAGTTTAAAAACTCAGAATACTGAGAGCATTCAATAGAAAAAGATGGGTCACCTAGAAATGTGTAACTATATAATTGTGAAATCCTTAGTCGAATCCTCACAACACATGAAAAAATTCGAGTCTATCTATATTCAAGGGATAAAAGAATCAAATTATCAACCAAGACATTATATTTACAGCTACTACCTTTCAAAAGAAAAGGAAAATGAATACTTTAAACATATAAAAGTTAACACACTATTCATCAACACTGGATCTGTTCTCCAAAATGTACTAAAGGTAATCCTTCATAATAAAATGTAAGTGCACAGCATCATAAGTCATATAAAATTTTAAAGATTTCTTGGCAAAAACAATTCTATTTTATTGTAATGATGGGTCCCCAAACATGTAATTTTTCAATACAATTTGAAAGAAAAAAGCATAACAACAATACTGTTAATAGGCATATATAACTGTGACAATAATATAATTTTAAAAGGTCACATAAATGTATTCAGTTTTTTAATAAAGTGAAGTCAAGTTCATACTCATACAAAGTATGAGGAGGAGATTCTTCACTTTTAGAGTTTTTTGTTGGCAAATGCAAGATTACAAAATTCTGATCAAAACAAAACTTGGATATCTGAATTAACTCTAAATATTGCAACTGTACATTGTCTACAGGATACTCTAAATCTAATAACACACACATAATGAAAGCAAAAGGATATAATAATGACACATACAAAAGTGATCGAACAAAACTGGGCTGTCTAAATTATAGTACACAAAACATAGTTTAAGACACTTATAGGACATAGAAGACATTTTAAATTAAAAATAACTTTGAAAAGAGGCAAAGAGAGAAAAGGACCCTATCCCTAGGTTCTGAATTAAGAGTAAATACATTCGCTACGTACTTCATACTTCCCAAAAACACAAAGAAATCACCGAGAGGGTTTAATGAAAACAAAGAATCACTGAAATACTAAGAGACATCAATCCCCACTTACTGAAAAGGGAAATACAGTGAAGCAAAATGGTAATCACAAAGCATAAGACTTTGAAAATATTTTGAATCTACTATAGACTTAGAGAACCCCTGTTCTTAATTACAAGTGGGATATTATGCTGGCTAGATCAATTTCATATATTAAAACAAATGTTAATAAATATTTAAGTGATAGTTATTTTGTAACCAACATGGAATAAATATTTGAAGTCAAAAGTGGTAGGGATTTTCAAAAATCCCTAAATATGTGTCACTTGATGGAACAACCTCTTGTATGCTGTTGTTAAAAATTGAAAGATTAAATTTAAAGATGTTTACACTACTTAAAGTTAACTAGAGGCTCCATGTAGTATTTATCAACCTCCCATAGTTAATTTTTTGGCAGACAAATCAATCCTTTAAATTGTCTGAATATCCACCAAAATACAAATAAGACTATTTCCCTGCTAAAAAATATATATATATATATTAAAACTTACAGCATTCATTTGTAAATGCAAACATGGCGTCAGGTAGACAGAGTTCTCAGTGAGTGTGGCAATAATCCCTCACATCAATAGCAAATTAAAAACATTGCACACCAGTGTTGTTACATTGTTATTCAACAGAGCCATCATGGGGAATGCAAACTAAATATCCCTTGAAAAGAACAATGAGCCATATAGGAATATAGAAACTACAGAACTTTGAAGTCAAAGAATTTATTCTAATTATATATTTTACAAAATGTATGTACACTAGGTTAACTGAAATGTCACAGAAAGAATACTGCAGAATTTTATGAACTTGACATCTGTAAACCAAAAAAGAAGCTTTCTGAACAAAAGAGAATAGATTTGTGATGAGGAGATAGAAATGAGCCCTTGCTTCCTAGGCATTGTGGTATTTTTTTTGAGATGTAAACTTTGTAGAGATATATTGCATAACAATTTGAATTAATGTTACTGAACTGTATATTTACAATTTTGAGACAGTAAGTTTTACTTTGTGGTTTTGATTACACTGAAAATTAAAAGATAAAGAGAATTGCAACATTTCTCAAAGCTACATTTAAAATAATGTGGTCTTTATCCTATAAATAAAATGTGCTCATCAATATACAAATGATGAGCATGCATGTAATCTCAGCTACTAGGAAGTCTGAGGCAGGCGAATTGATTATTAAAGACATCCTCAATAACTTAACGAGAACCTCTCTCCAAATATGAGTGAAAAGGAGCTCGGGGTATAATTCCACATGAGAGTATCACAGCCATCAATCCCCAATAGAATTACACATAGAAAATTTCAATTTCCACGTACATGAGCAGAATGAAAAGCAAATTCAAGACATCCTCAATAACTTAGTGAGAACCTCTCTCCAAATATGAGTGAAAAAAAAGCTTGGGGTGTAGTTCAGCATGAGAGTATCACTTCTATCAATCCCCATTACAGTTATACATAGAAAACTTCAATTTCTTCATACATGGGCAGAATGAAAAGCCAATCAAGATAAAATACAAAAGTCATGGACAAAAGAGGCTTAATATTTATACAAGCAAAAGCACATATAATATTTTTGGCAATACAAACAAAAATCAGAGATATCTTAGTTTGTGAAGCAATTAACTGATATGAGGAAACCCAGTCTATAACATGGAACCTACTGTACACAATTTAAAAAAAGAGAAAAAAACAACTAAATTGTACATATCCACAGATGTATTATTTTACAAATCCTCTCACTCAAATTAAACTTACACCATCTCTCAAAAAAGCAGCCTTTGTCCAGCTTGACATTCATTCCATGGCAGATATTTCACGGAAAATCCATTACACATATCAGAAATAACACTGATAAGGAAATTTTAATGAAAAAATGTACAAAGAAGATAAGAGAAACTGACTTATGATAGTAATGTATTACAATGTGTGGACCTAGATCTCTCCAGAAATGTGCAAAACTTTTCTAAAAATAATGGGAGAAGGGCTGGAGTTGTAGAGTAGTGTTACAGAGCTTGCCTAGCATGTGTGAGGCCCTGGGTTCAATTCTCAGCACCATATGGTTAAATAGGAAATTCACTAAAAACTAAAAATATTTTTTAAATTATGGAAGAGCTGTCAGATAATATTGACACAAGGCAAGGGGAGTGTTTTGTTGTTAATTTGAATGTATGGAGAAGAAGCAGGATACTACATAATTTTAAAGCACAAAACACAGGACAGGTTTTTCTATAATAACAAGAGAAAGAATTCAAAGCTTCTCAAAAATATTTTCTGCTGAATAATGTCTCAATGAACCTTTTCAAATTTAGGCTTCCTCCTTTATCTCAACTATGTCCTGTGCAATATGTGGGCCACAGTATATGACATCAGTGCATTCCTCTAAGTCAACCATATGTCAAGTGAAAGATATATATCATGCCACCAAAGGAAAACATTAAGGGTGAAAATAAACATCATTAACATTATCTTGTCAGTACCAAGAACTACCCCATCTTCTTTATTGAAAGCATAAATCTGCCACACATTCTTGTGGAGAAGTTCCCAAAGATATACTTCAAGGGAAGAAAACTAAATAATGATAATTAGGAATTTTGAAGAAAAGTTATGCTCACCCACAAAGACTAGGTTGTTGTAGTTCTCCAACATCACTTCTCTATATAAATTCTGCTGGGCAGGATCCAGGCATTCCCATTCCTCCTTAGAGAAATCAATAGACACATCCCCAAATGTCAATGGCTCCTGAAATAAAAATTGTTAGATCAATAGAACATGGACCAAACCTTTATTCAGTTTTTAATATGAATTAAGAGTTAGTAGAACTGACTGTCATTTAGGAGAGTGACTTTAATTATGTAATAAGATACTTTGCATTATCTAATTCAGAGGAAAATAAATAAGTCCAAAAAAAGTATATATATATTCCATATCAAAGTGAAGTTAAGGATATATATATACCATAATCCAAGCACTGAATAAAAGATCAACTCCTAACTTTTCTGCCATCAGTGAATGTGAAATTTGGCAGAAATTCCAGATGATGATTAGACTTGTCAGAGATATTCTCATAAGGTGATTGTGCACAAGGTAGATAAAAAGAATAGAAAAAAGCTTGTGAAAACAGTCTGGTTCCTATTCTCTCTGCTTACTATCCATGAGATAGATTGAGATCCCCAATACAATTAGTTTCTATTATCATCCATGAAACATTCGCAGTGTGTAAAATATTCATAAAATATTAATGTTTGGAGACATGTAAAGTGACACTTTCACCTTGAGAAAAAACAAACTTGAATTATTTCAAGTTCTATAAGCAGTTCAACGAGTGAATCCATTTGGTACAATAGAATGAACAATGGTTTACAAAAGACTTCAAGGAGGAGATTAAAAAATTCTTAGAGGTAAACAAGAACATAGACACAAAGTATCAAAATCACTTGGACACTATGAAAGCAGTACTAAGAGTAAACTTCATTGCACGGAGTTCATTCCTTAAAAGAATAAAAAATCAATAATTGATCTCATACTTCATCTCAAAGCCCTAGAAGAACAAATCAACAACAAAAGCAGTAGAAGGCAAGAAATAATTAAAATTAGAACTGAAATTGAATTAAAAGAAACAATTAAACCTTGACAAAAAGTTGGTTCTCTGACAGACTTCTAGCTATGCTAATGAAAAGAAGGAGAGAGAAAATTCAAATTACCAGCATACATAATAAAAAAGGTATTATCCCAACAGACACCTCAGGAATAGAGAGGATATTTAGAAATTATCTTGAAAATGTATACCCTAGTAAAATAGAAGACATTGAAGGCATCAACAAATTACTTAAGTCATATGATATGCCCAGATTAAATCAGGAAGACATACACAATTTAAACACACCAATGTTAAATGATAAAATACAAGATGCCATCAGAAGCTTATGAACCAAGAAAAGCCCAGGCCCAGATGGATACACTGCCGAGTTATACAAGACGTTTAAAGAAGAAATTCAAAATACCAATATTTTTCAATTTATTACAGAAAATACAGAAAGCAGCAGCACTTCCAAACTCATTCAATGAGGCCAATATGACCCTGATCCCCAAACCAGGCAGGGACAAATGAAAAAAAGAAAACTTCAGGCCAATATCTCGAATGAACATAGATCCAAAAAGTCTGAATAAAATTCTGCCAAATTAAATACAAAAACATATTAAAAAGCTTGTGCACCAAGATCAAGTGGGGTTTTTCCAGGAATATAGGGTTGGTTCAACATATAGAAATCAATAAAGGTAATTCATCACATCAATAGACTTAAAATTAAGAATCATATGATCATCTCAAGAGATACAGAAAAGCCATTTGACAAAATACAGCACCCTTTCATGTTCAAAAAATTAGAAAAACTTGAGATAACAGGGACATACCTCAACATCATACTGGCTCTTTACATTAAGCCTAAGGACAACATCATTCTAAAGGGAGAAAAACTAAAGGCATTCCCTCTAAAAACTGGAAAGACAGGGGTGCTCTCTCTCACCATTTCTATTCAACATATTTCTTGAAACACTGGCCAGAGCAATTAGACAGATGAAAGAAATTAAAGGAATAACTACAGGAAAAGAACTTAAATTAGCACTATTTGCTAAAAATACAATTCTATACCTAGAAGACCCCAAGAGCACCACCAGAAAACTTCTAGAACTAAAAATAAATTCAGCAAAGCAGCAGGATATAAAATTAAAACACATTTAAAAAAAGCATTTCTGTATATCAGTGGGAAAGCCTCAAGAAGGAAATAAAAAAAACCTACCCCATTTACAGTAACTTCAAAAAAGAAAACATTAGATACTTGGGAAACAACTTAATGAAAGAGGTGAAAGATCTATACAAAGAAACCTACAGAACCCTAAAGAAAAAAATCAATGAAGACCTTAGAAGATGAAAATATCTACCTTCCTCTTGCATAGGCAGAATAAATATTATGAAAACGACCATACAACCAAAAGCACTATACTGATTGAATGCAATTATGAACAAAATCCCAATGACATTTCTCATAGAAATAGAAAAAGCAATCATGAAATTCATCTGGAAAAATAAGAAGCCCAGAATGGCTAAAGCAGTTATTAGCAGGAAAAGCAAAGCAGGTGGTATCACTATACCAGACCTTAAACTATACTACAGAGCAATAGTAACAAAAACAGCATGGTATTGGCACTAAAACAGGCCAGTATACCAATGGTACAGAATAGAGGACACATAGACTAACTCACAAAATTACAATTATCTTATATTAGACAAAGGTGCCAAGAACATGCATTGGAGAAAAGATAGCCTCTTCAACAAACGGTTCTGGAAAAACTGGAAATCCATTTTCAAAAAAATAAAATTAAAACCCCATCTCTCACCATGCACAAAACTTAACTCAAAAGGGATCAAGGACCTACAATTTAAACCAGAGACTCTGCATCTAATAGATGAAAAAGTAGGCCATAATCTTCATCACATGGGGCTAGGTCACCACAACTTCCTTAATAAGATGCCTATAGCACAAGAATTAAAACCAAGAATCAACAAATGGGATGGATTCAAATTAAAAAGTTTCTTCTCAGAAAAAAATCTGAGGTGAACAGAGAGCCTACATCCTGGGAGTAGATTTTTACTCCTCATACACAAGAGAGAGAACCAATATCTAGTATATAAAGAACTCAAAATGCTAAGCACCAAAACACCCAATAATCCAACCAACAAATTGGCCAAGGATCTGAACAGACACTTCTCAGAAAAGGATGTAGAATCAATCAACAAATATTTTAAAAAATGTTCATCATCTCTTGCAAGTAGAGAAATGCAAATCAAACCTACTCTAAGATATCATCTCACTCCAGTCAGAATGGCAGCTATCATAAAGACAAACAACTAGTGTTGCCAAGGTTGTGGGGGAAATGGCACACTCATACACTGCTGGTGGGAGTGTAAATTGGTGGAAACAACATGGAAAACTGTATAGAGATTCCTTGGAAATCTGGGAATGAAAAAAACGATTTCACCCAGCTATTCCTCTTCTCGGAAGATAATCAGAAATTATTTTGAATTCTTATACTCCAATAAAATAGAAGATAGTGAAGGCATCGATAAATTTCTTAAGTCATATAATCTGCCCAGATTGAGTCAGGAGGATATAGACAACCTAAACAGACCAATATCAACTGAGGAAATAGAAGAAACCATCAAAAGATTACCATCTAAGAAAATCCCAGGACCGGATGTGTATACAGCAGAGTTTTACAAAACCTTTAAAGAGGAACTAATACCAATACTTTTCAAGCTATTTCAGGAAATAGAAAAAGAGGGAGAACTTCCAAATTCATTCTACGAGGCCAACACCACGCTGATTCCGAAACCAGAGACACTTCAAAGAAAGAAAACTACAGACCAATATCTCTAATGAACCTAGATGCAAAAATCCTCCATAAAATTCTAGCGAATAGGATACAAAAACATGTCAAAAAAATTGTGCACCATGATCAAGTAGGATTCATCCCTGGTATGCAAGGCTGGTTCAATATACGGAAATCGATAAATGTTATTCACCACATCAATAGACTTAAAAATAAGAACCATATGATCATCTCAATAGATGTGGAAAAAGCATTTGACAAAGTACAGCATCCCTTTATGTTCAAAACTCTCGAAAAACTAGGGATAACAGGAACATACCTCAACATTATAAAAGCAATGTATGCTAAGCCTCAGGCTAGCATCATTCTGAATAGAGAAGTATTGAAGGCATTCCCTCTAAAATCTAGAACAAGACAGGGATGCTCTCTCTCACCATTTCTGTTAAACATACTTCTCGAAACACTGGCCAGAGCAATTAGACAGATGAAAGAAATTAAAGGCATAAAAATAGGAAAAGAAGAACTTAAATTATCACTATTTGCAGATGATCCTATACCTAGCAGAACCAAAAGTGTCTACAAAGAAACTATTAGAGCTAATAAATGAATTCAGCAAAGTGGCAGGATATAAAATCAACATGCATAAATCAAAGGCATCCCTGTATATCAGCGACAAATCCTCTGAAATGGAAATGAGGATAACCACTCCATTCACAATATCCTCAAAAATAATAAAATACTTGGGCATCAACCTAACAAAAGACGTGAAAGACTTATACAATGTAAACTACAGAACCCTAAAGAGAAAAATTGAAGAAGATCTTAGAGGATGGAAAAATATACCCTGTTAATGGATAGGCAGAACTAATATCATCAAAATGGCGATATTACCAAAAGTTCTCTATAGGTTTAATGCAATGCCAATCAAAATCCCAATGGCATTTCTTGTAGAAATAGAGAAAGCAATCATGAAATTCATATGGACGAATAAAAGACCCAGAATAGAAAAAACAATGCTAAGCAGAAAGTGTGAATCAGGTGGTATAGCGATACCAGACTTCAAACTATACTACAGAGCAATAGTAACAAAAACAGCATGGTACTGGTACCAAAACAGGTGGGTGGACCAATGGTACAGAATAGAGGACACAGAAACCAACCCACAAAACTACAACTTTCTTATATTTGATAAAGGGGCTAAAAGCATGCAATGGAGGAAGGATAGCATCTTCAACAAATGGTGCTGGGAAAACTGGAAATCCATATGCAACAAAATGAAACTGAAGTCCCTTTCTCTCACCATGCACAAAAGTTAACTCAAAATGGATCAAGGTGCTTGATATCAAATCAGAGACACAGCATCTGATAGAAGAAAAAATTGGCTACGACCTACATACTGTGGGGTCGGGCTCCAAATTCCTCAATAGGACACTCATAGCAAAAGAGTTAACATCTAGAATCAACAAATGGGACTCAAACTAAAAAGTTTTTTCTCAGCAAGAGAAACAATAAGAGAGGTAAATAGGGAGCCTACATCATGGGAACAAATCTTTACTCCTCACACTTCAGATAGAGCCCTAATATCCAGAGTATATAAAGAACTCAAAAAATTAGACAATGAGATAACAAATAACCCAATCAACAAATGGGCCAAGGACCTAAACAGACACTTCTCAGAGGAGGACACACAATCAATCAACCAGTACATGGAAAAATGCTCACCATCGCTAGAAGTCAGAGAAATGCAAATCAAAATCACCCTAAGATACCATCTCACTCCAGTAAGATTGGCAGCCATTATGAAGTCAAACAACAACAAGTGCTGCGAGAATGTGGGGAAAAGGGTACACTTGTACATTGTTGGTGGGACTGCAAATTGGTGCAGCCAATTTGGAAAGCAGTATGGAGATTTCTTGGAAAGCTGGGAATGAAACCACCATTTGACCAAGCTATTCCCCTTCTCGGTCTATTCCCTAAAGACCTAAAAAGAACATGCTACAGGGACACTGCTACATCGATGTTCATAGCAGCACAATTCACAATAGCAAGACTGTCGAACCAACCTAGATGCTCCTCAATAGATGAATGAATAAAAAAATGTGGCATTTATACACAATGGAGTATTACTCTGCATTAAAATAGACAAAATCATAGAATTTGGAGGAAAATGGATGGCATTAGAGCAGATTATGCTAAGTGAGGTTAGCCAAGCCCTAAAAATCAAATGCCAAATGTCTTCTTTGATTTAAGGAGAGTAACTAAGAACAGACTAGGGAAGAAGAGCACGAGAAGAAGACCAACATTAAACAAGGATGAGAGGTTGGAGGGAAAGGGAGAGAGAAAGGAAATTGAATAAAAATGGAAGGAGACCCTCAGGGTTATACAAAATTACATACAAGAGGAAGTGAGGGGAAAGGGAAAAATAATACAAGGGGGAGGAATTAATTACAGTAGAGGAGGTAGAGAGAGAAGAGGGGAAGGGAGGGGGGAGGGGCAATAATAGAGGATAGGAAAGGCAGCAAAATACAACAGACACGAGTATGTCAATATGTAAATCAATGGAAGTGTAACTGATATGATTCTGCAATCTGTACACGGGGTAAAAATAGGAGTTCATAACCCACTTGAATCAAAGTGTGAAATATGATACATCAAGAACTATGTAATGTTTTGAACAACCAACAATAAAAAAAAGAAAAAAAAAACATTTCACCCAGCTATTTCTCTTCTTGCACTATTCACAAAGGACTTGAAAACAGCATACTATAGGGTCATAGCCATGTCAATGTTTATAGCAGCACAATTCAGAATAGCAAACTGTGGAGCCAACCCAGATGCCTTTCAGTGGATGAATGGATAAAATATGGGGCATATATACACAATGCAATTATACTCAGCAGTAATAAAATCACGGCAATGGCAAGTAAATGTTTGGTATTGGAGAAGTAAAGTTAGGCAAACCCAAAAAATAAATGTTAAATGGTTTCTCTGATATAAGGAGGCTGACTATAGTGGGGTAGGGAGGGGGGCATAGGAGGAATAGATGAATTCTACATAGGACAGAGAGGTTGAAGGGGAGAGAATGAGACAGGGGATTAGCAGTGATTGTGGAATGTGATGACACCGTTATCCAAAGTACATGTATGAAGACCCAAATTGGTGCCAACATACCTTATATAGAACCAGAGATATGAAAAACTGTGATATATATGTGTATTAAGAGTTGTATAGCAGAAAGAAATGAGTACATATATAATGGCATAAATTAGCATGAATATACTTTCTGTATAGAGATACGAAAAATTGAGCTCTATGTGTGTAATAAGAATTGTAATGCATTCCACTGTTGTCATGTATTTAAAAAAATAAATTTTTAAATAAGAAAGGTATTGAAACCCATTGGGGGAAACGATAAAAAAAGAACGAAAAAAATTTCTTTTCAAAGTTACAGAAAAAATATTTTTAAATTTATACATTTTATGTTTGAAAACAAAAATTCTATTTCTCAAATGACTCCATTAAAGAGAACAAGGAGAAGTGACAGATGAAAGAAACCAATTGCCTCACCTTTAACCAAATTCTTCTAAGAAAGGAGAACAGAGACTGTGAGAGAAACACAGGCAAGAGCCATGAACAGCTCCTTCAAATAGCAGGTATCTAAATGTCCCTTCATCACAAAGCAATCAACGTCTTAAGAAAAGAGGGACTGCACCATAAAGTCACATTGAACAAAAATCGAGACAGTGTTGAAGAACATGTGGGGTTATCATGAAGGTCCACATAAACAGATGTGGACCCTACAGCACCTGTCCATATGGGGACACAGCATGCTCTTCCAGAGCCGAGACCCAGGGCCTGGTGACAGAGGATGTCCATTTGGTAATGAACAAATAATAAACTATGGAAAATAACAATTTCTGGCAATCATCCACATTTTTTATGCCATATTGCATACAGTTCGACAAATGCTATGAAACACTGTGTCAGTTTTATATAGCTGTCACATAATGTCACATTTCACATATAAGCATACTTAAACAGTACATCTGAAGAATTTGAAAAAATACATATACAGATCAGCACATAAAAGACTGAATTACACACCCTGGGTATAGATGATAGGACTCCTCATTATAAAGAGGAGAGCTTCCCTCAGGTTCATCTATGACAATACCCAATCAAAATTTCACCATGGTTTCCTTTTCATTGAAAAAGGGACCAAAGAAAACAGTTTGAAAATTCTCCTGGAAGGTTGAATTGATATGAAATGAGCCAAGAATTCTGAACTCTAAGAGCAAAAGCAGGAGCTATCATTACCAGGCACTAATGCATATTATAAAAGTATCATATTGCAGTAATTTGAGGACAAAAAATCACAAAGCAGAAATTTCATAGATGACTCCACATGTATGTAAATGTCATTTTTATTATGAAGTGCATTGAAAATGCCTAGTTAAATGCAACCATCTCTGGCAAAGGATTTGATGTGTATGAACAGGACAACCCAACGTGAAGGGAGGTGTGGGAACTGGAGGCGCAGAGCACTGGTAGGGCTTGGGGGCAAGACGTGCGTGGTACTGGATTACACTCCAGCATCCCAAAAGAAGCACATATTGAGTAGGATTATCTTTCAAAATTATATGAGAATAGGAGGCTCCTAGATTCTCTTCACACATTGATGCAGCAAATAAACACCTACTTCTGTTTTGAGTCCCTCTTAAATAAAGGTATACATGGACAGAAAGACCCATGCGTTCTACCACTCAGAAAATCTCTACCATCCAAAGGGCAGGCAAAGTTGGGGGAAACGTGGGCATTAGTCCTGCCTTGAGCAATGTGCCACATAATTGGGACAGAATACCCCCATCCAGTGTAACCCAGGGTAGAGGAAGACTGATTGGGTCACAAATGGAGCACATTGAACACTAAATGACTTGTAGCTGGAGAAGCAATTTGTCTGGTGCTCATAGAAGAAAGATCTGGATATACACAAATATCAGGATGAGAGAAAAAGGAGTGCTTTTCTATGGCTGAGGAGGGTCATGAGCTTTATCCATGGGACCAGGGCAGAAGGGGAGTGAGGTCTCAAGGGTCTCAGTTTATCCCTACAAGGGATTTGCAGCATGATCTGCAAACTGTGGTTGCTAACAGTTGAGCACCTCCCTAGCCCATCCCTGAGGGTAGACAGGACAAATGCAGTCCACCCAGCAGCCATGCCTGAGCCCTCCCCCCCACCTCAGTAATAACTCCAGGTCTAACCAGTTCTTTCTGGAAGGAGTATGTCCAGGCACTCAGCGTTTCAACATCCCCATCTCATGGACTCCATCCTAACCCACCAAGCTTTGGGAGCAGTGGCAACTGTGCATGTGCACATCTCCCTGGATCACAAAGGGGGGGCATCACTTTGATGTCTGAGTATTTCCCTGTGCTTTAATCCACACCAGGAGTGCAGCAAAAGGGGTCAAAAACCTGTTTCTTTCTAGAATACGCTCACACCACCTTCCTGCAGTGAGCACAGGCAGCCTGGGTTCTAACAAATTGCATCAGGAATTTAGTCACCAGCCAAGTGGGAGAGCTTCTGCAGCCCGACTCCAGCTGTGAGAAAGGCTCCTATCAAATAGGCGAAGGAACTAGTTCTCCAACGACGTGGAGAAAGAGACCTGCTCACATGGGGCTAGAATATCAGTTTAGTGCAGCCATTTTTAAAAATAGAATGGAGTTCTTTAAAAGCTAACAACCACTCTGGATGCATTTCCAAAGGAACTTGGATTCTTTTAGTGCTGCCACCTGTCAATCACCACAGTCCAGGAAGACGCCAGGTTGCCTCCCTCACCTGCCAGAGAGATAGGACTTTAGCAGGGGCTGAGGCTGCCCCAGGGGATGAGGAGGCTGCCAGGAGTTTCCTCCACTGTCACGCTCTCCACTCGGCGTGCCAGGGGGACAGAGGGGCACTGTCCCCAATGGTCTCAGGCCTGTGGTTGCAGAGAGCCCCGGGAGTCAGGGTCGGCCAACTCGGGTTCCCCACACAGCAGGTCCCGCCAGATGGACACCCTGCCCCGCCTCCCTCCTGAGCCTCCCTATCCAGGCACCAGGTGCCACTGCACACTCACCATCTCCTGGTGCCCAGCAGCCAAGCCTGCCCTGGGGAGCTTCGGCTCCTGCATGGAAGGGCCACCCGGGATGCAGGGCACGAGCGAAGCCTGGAGTCCAACTGCAGGAATCTGAGTGGAACCCAGGACCACGGAGAAATAAATCCCATTCCGAGCGCGGAGGCCCGCCCCCTGCTGCTGGCTACGCTCAGGATTGGACAGCGCTCAGCACAAGGGCTTCTGATTGGACAGGGAATCAGTCAGTCACCGTTATCCGGAGTCTGAGCCCAGGGAGCTTTCTTTTTGAGTGAAAGGGGGGTGAAATCCACTTCAGGCAAGGAGAAAACAAGAATGGCAGGCTTTGGGTGCAACTTTTTTTTTGTTTTTCTTTTCCTTTTGAAGTCTCAGCATTGGGTTAGGGTCAGGGTGACCAGAATTCTAAGTTCTGTTGGGTTTGATGTTAGGAAATTGAAGTCAATTTTTGAATGTTTCATCACGTGGATCTCTTCCTATAATAAGACCACCCAAAGCATCTTGGAAAGGCTGACTTGTCCTCTGTTTATCTGTGCAAAATTCTCCAAGCAGAAGTGGCCTTTCGCTCCATAGGAACTGCCCTGGAGGAGTTTACCATCCAGTTGGCAGCCTGAGAGCTGATGTTCTTCCAGCTGAGTTGAATCTATTGGAGCCCACATTGAGGCTGGAGGCAGAGTAAGGAGATCAGCACAGAAGAGACCCCGAGAGTGCAGACCTGAGTAAACTGCAGCTGCACCAGGGCTCACTAGCTCTCTGGCACACTGGGGGTTGAATTCAGAGGCCTCCACCTCTGAGGCCCTTCCCCAGCCCTAGTTTGAATTTTATTTACAGACAGGGTCTCACTGAGTTGCTTATCACCTTGCTTTTGCTGAGGCTGCGGTGGCCACAGGATAACAGCCTTGCACAGATAAAGGCCACCCTGGTTCCTGACAGTCCCCTGGATCCCAGGCAATGGGATCCTGCCTCCTCTTAAAAACAAAGACCCCCCTGCCTAGGTGTGCATCCTTAGTATCAGCTGAATACTCTGCACTTGACAAGAAAAAAGAAACAACAACAACAACAACAAAAAAAAGACAGACCCTACCTACTTGTCTTGATGCAAATAAAGTCAATGTGTTTCCAAAGACAGCTCTGGTCTTGTCCCCTCAATTTAGTGGTGCAAAAAGTCACATAATACAGAGAAGACTTCTAATTAAGAGGGTCTCAAGGGTCTCTCTCTTTAATAAATAACAATTTGCATTTTATTGGGAGTCCAGGAAAGCCAATTCCAGGTTTTCCTGATTTGGTAAATAACTCCATAGACTCCAATGCACCCTGCTCCACTCTGCCTTTGTGAACTGTAGAGGCCTGGAGGTTACCTGCCCACTGGAACCCCTGCACTTGCAGATGAATGGGGGGGGTCCTATCTTCTCCATGCAATGCCCTGAACCTCCACCTTCCCACAGGCTCCAACACCATTGGCAGCATCCAATGGGGGAGTGGTTTAGAAAATTCTGGAATATACCTAAAGAAATTTCCTTATCCGGCTATGATTCTATCAAGTTGGACCCATGATCCTTTTAATTACTTTTTATCTTTTTCTGTTTTATTCATTCTGTTTAGTTATACATGACCATAGAATCCATTTTGGTAAAATTATCCAAACATAAAATATACCTTATTCTCCTTAGGACCCCATTCGTGTGGGTGGCATGATGCACGGATTCACTTAGATATTTTCATATATTTAAATAGGAAGATTATGGTAGACTCATGCTACTGTCTTTCATGTTCTTATCTCCCCTCCCTTCCTGTTGTGCCCCTTTTTCTAATTTACTGAACTTCTCTTTGTGCCGCCCACCTTCCTTGTGATGTAGATAACACGTGTCAGGGAAAACATGTGACTTTTGGTTTGGGGAGATTCCCTTAATTTACTTTAGCATGATAATCTCCAGTTCCATTCATTCACTGGCCAGTGTTATGAAGTCATCATTTTTTAACGCTGAGTAATATTCCACCATGTATACATACCATGATTTCTTTATCTATTCATCTTTTCATGGGCATTTAGGCTTGTTATGTAGCTTAGCTATTGTGAGTTGTGCTATCATGAACATTGATGTGGCTGTGTCCCTGTAGTATGAAGATTTTAAATCCTCTCATTTATGGTGAGGAGTGGGATAACTGAGTCAAATGGTGGTTCCAGTTCTAGTTTCTTGAGAATTCTCCATCCTGCTTTCCAGAGGGGTTGCACCAATGTGCAGTGCCTCCAACAAGGTGTGAGCATTCCATTTCCCCCACATCCTCACCAATTTATTGTTACTGTATTCTTGATAATTGCTATAGTAACTGGAGTGAAAGAGAAGATCAGTGCAGTTTTAATTTGCATTTCCCTAATTGCTAGAATATGTTGCCTTTTCAGTATTTATTTTTTAAAATATTTTTTCTATTAGAGTTGGACCCAATAACTTTATTCTATCCATTCCTTTTTCTGTGGCCCTGAGGATGGAACCCAGTGACTCCCATGTGCCTGGCAAGCACTCTACAGCCGAGCCTCAGCCCCAGCCCTCATTTTCAGTATTTTTTATATTTGCTTGTCAGTAACAGCAGCCCAGTTATTTGGGGGACCAGTTTTGCTGCATTTATGAAATGGGAACATTTCTCTTGAAGGAAAACCGAGAAGGTCAAGCCACATGCCCAGGATTCCAGGGATGAGCAGTACACAACTGACTTTCCCAGGATGAGGAGAACATTATGTGACTAAGAAGAGGGAAAGAGCCAGGGACCCCCTGGGGCCAGAACCCCTTCTTCCCCCTTGAGGGAAATGATTAATTATTTTTGCTGTTACTATTCTTCACCAAAATGTAAAATTTCCCTAAATTACAAGTTCCACTAAATTTAGGTCCCTGGATGGAGCTCAGATTTGTCTTGAGAGGCAAGAAAAAGTGAATAACCAACTCAGTGGTTCCAATAACCAAAAAGCTAAACCTTGGTCTCTTTGGAGACAAAACACTGTGTTTTACCCAATAATTAACAATCCAACAGCACCCGACACTCAATTAATGGGGGACGGAGTATTGGATCAGTGGGTGTGGGGGTCTGTTGGTGGCCAGCTGCAGAGCTTGCCAATGAATGCATTTTTTGCCTCTGGGAGGTTTTTCAACACCAATGAGATAAACAAAGTGGTGAGAACACTGGCAAAACCCTCTGCAATATTCTAGCCAGGAAAATTCATAAGCACTTTAAAAACATCTTAATGTTTACCCTCAGTCAAATGTGCCTCTATCTGAAGGAAACCATTTGAAAAGAGTTGTCAACATGAAAAGTTTCTGAAATCTGCTGGTTTGTGGATCACTTCAAATCCATATGAGTCCATGGCTAAATACAAAGTAAAAATACAAATCTAATAATGAGCATTTTCTTAAAACATGTGTCCTGAAAACGCTGCCCTATGTGCTTTGATAACAAAATGATCCTTTAATCGTTCCTCTCGTAACACCTGAGGTCCATAAACAACTGTGGAACATGACTGATTGGGAAAGAAATGCTGGGATACCAAGAAGAAAGTTATTCTGAACCTCAAAGGAAAAGATTCATAAATCACCACAATGCAGGAATGCCCATAAAATATTGAAATTAAAAACAAGGAACTGGGGTTAGGGCTCAGTGACACAGCACCTGCCTAGCAACTGTGAGGCACTGGGTTCAATTCTCAGCACCACATAAATAGAAATATGTAAAATAAAGGTATCCTGTCTAACTAAAAACTATTTTTAAAAATAAACATCTGATTTTTTTTTTTTAAAAAGCAACTCCCTGCAATGCAGCATTTCTCCTAGACCAGCTTCCTGTACCCTCAAATACTAGCATGATGTGAGCAAGCTTAGAAAAATGGGTGAGAAAGTACAGAAGTCTGATCTGGCCCCATCTCTCGTCCAGCCCCACTTAAATGTCCCTTTCCAAATAGCAACACCTCAGACCACATATTTGCTGTCTCTCTCTTTAGAGCTTTCTCACATTTTTTTCTTTTTTTATTCTTGTGGTGCTGGGGATTGAACCTGGGACCTTGTGCATGCAGGGCAAGCACACTACAGACCACACTGAATCCCCGGCTCCTCACGTTCTTTTCTGAATGTGCATCTGCTTTTCTAAATAGGTGTATCCATGCGCCTGACAAATGAAGTTCTTTTCTGCCATTAAAACCAAGGAACCTACTTTTTCTGAGCTGTTTTCCCTCTCTCCCCCTGGAGTCCCTTCCCATTACAAAAACTCACACAGCCAGAGTCAGACTTGAGCTTTGGAATTGTGTGGGGTTTTTATTTTTTGGGTTCTGATATCACATACATCACTGGAGGGAGGTAACCAACAGCTATGCTTTTTTTTTTAATAAGCAAAGAACAAGGTTTGGTAGCACATGTCTGTAAGGCCAGGCATTTGGGAGGCTGCTTTGGGAGGATCTCAAATCGGAGGCAACAGTTGGCCTCATAAAAAGACCTTGCCTCAAAATAAAATATTCAAAGTTCTGACACTGGGTGAGTCTTCATAAACAATGAGGGGCCAAAATTCCTTTTTCAAAAGTCTTTACTTAGGATGCTGTGTGTAGGTGTTTGACTGTGACCTTCCAACAGGACCTAGAGCTGTCACTGGTGTCCACCTGTATTAATAAATAGATCAAATGAAGTGAGTAAATAAGTAAAGCAATAAAAGATCTGACATTGTTGCTGATTGTGATCCCAGAGATACAAAGATTATGTTGTGTTTCTTGGATCTTGTGTTCTTGCAAGAGTGAATTTTAAATAATACATAAAATGTAATCAAAGTAGAGTAAAGATTATTGGCCCAGAAATCACTATCAAGAAAGGGAGAGGAAACAGTGAGTCTTCTCTGACAACTCTAGGCCTCACGCCCCTTTGATCCTCTGGTTTATGGGAGATGCTGTGCGTGATTCCAGAGGCCTGCCCATGGAACAATTTCTACTCTTAACTGGCAGTAGGATGACATTGTGTTTGTAGGTTCCTAGTCCACATGATCTTGTCCAGAGACACCAAAGCAAAACCCGAGTGTGTGTGTGTGTGTGTGTGTGTGTGTGTGTGTCTGTGTCTTTGTGAATTTTACTATAATAAAAATTTTATTATTGCAGCTGTTATGAAGACAAACAACAACAGGTATTGGCGAGGATGTGAGAAAAATGGTACACTCATACACTGCTGGTGGGACTACAAATTGGTGCAGTCAATATGGAAAGCAGTATGGAGATTCCTTGGAAATCTGAGTATGGAACCACCATTTTACAAAGCTATCCTGTGGAGCCAACCTATATGCCCTTCATTGGATGAATGGATAAAAAAATATGCATTATTTATACACAATGGAATTTTATTCAGCAATAAAAGAAGAAAATTATGTGTGTGGGGGAGATTATGGTCTTGTTCTCTTGGTTTCTGACTTTTGGTTTCTTACTTTTAGGGAATAGAGTTTTTCTGAGATTCTCACCAGTATCCTTACCTTTGTCAAAGGGTAATTGCAACTTACTTCTGTTTCTTGCTGTCTAACTTTTGTGGTTTTCCAATATGAGGTATGAGGTAGAAGTGGATTTTAAGTGTATATTTTTAATGTAGGAGTTCACTAATTATTATTAGAAGCAACAAATGAGCTCAGAACAGTAATAAAATTTAGTATCATCAGTTATTTATGTGCATAAGAAAGTAAGTAGCAAACATAAAATTAAAGACAGTTCTAATGACCATAATATCAAAAGCAAAATACTTGGGAATTTTTTCAAGAAATGTGAACACTTGCACATTTAACACGACTTGTTTTTAGAAAATATTACATTAACCCTAAGCCACCTTCTTTTTTGTGGTGACCTTAACTCATAGAAAAAAATATAGGAATTAAAAGTTTCCCCTGTGATCCTGAGGACAGGACTTAGGTATGGTCTACCAGTGAGCTCTATCATCATCCCATTTTTATTTTTCTTTGAGATATGGTCTTGCCAAGTAGGTGAGGCTAGACTCAAAGCTGTGACCCTCAAGGCTTAACTTCCAGGGTAGCTGGGGTTACATGCATGTGCCATCACAACCCTGGTAGGGATTAGTCTTATATGTTTTCTTTAGTTGTAGTGGACAGAGTATCTTTATTTTATATATTTATTTTTATGTGGTGCTGAAAATTGAACTCAGTGCCTCACATATGCTAGGCAGGTGCTCTAAACCTGACCCCAGACCCAGGGATTAAATTCTTGACTTTAATATTATAGGCTGGCTCAGGATAATATCTACCTTTGCAAACGTGTATAATGTCCCCATTTTGTGAGTAGAAGGTAGAGGCCACAATGAGAGAAAATGTCTATCCTTATCCTTGGAAGAGAAACATCAACTGTGGATTTACCTGCAACTTAGTATTTGAGGATTTCCCAGATATTACAAATATAAGCAAAAGAGACATGAGATCAAGACTCTGAGGAAGGGGGACTAGGTATTTCAAATTGTGAGGCACCAGACAGAAAAACAAAGCTAAGCTAGCTGGGTATGGAGAACAGTTTCCCTCAGATTTAACTGTAGGATCAGGGTCCCATAAGATATAGAAAAAAATAAACCATTTACTGGGTACATTTTAAAAAGATGATCATGGGTAGGACTTGGTCATAAGTCATCATTATCACACCCCACCCACACGACCACACACATTACTTCCCTTTTACCTCTTCCCCACTTTTGCAGTCAAGTCAACATCCACTCCTCAAGGTGCATCCTAGCATGAAGAGAAAGGACTGAGCCACAGTACCCTGGGGACCTCAATGGGCACATCTTTGCCTAGCTAATGGCAGAAACTAGCAAATGGCAGAAACTAGCAAAGGAATGGCAGAGTTCAGGAACATCTCTGTCTCCTTTCTCTCACAAACAAATAACTAGAGATTTCGATTATAAATTGATGGATGAAGTGATATTGAGAGTATTGGGTCAAATATTTGGAACACTGAAAATATAATTGTTTAGCGGCCTTAATGTCTTATTTCTTTTTTATCTTTGTCTTTGTTTTTAATGCTGTGGATTGAGCCCAGGGGAACTCAACCTCTCAGCAACATTCCTGATCTTTTTTTTTTTTTTTTTTTTTTTTGTAACTTAGTTAGAGACAGGGTTTCACTGCTTAGTCCTTTCCTAAGTTGTTGAGGCTGGCTTTGTATCAGCCTCCCGAGACACTGGGATTACAGTCATGCACCACCACACATTGCTAATGTTTTATTTCATTATTTGCACAAGAGCAGTTTTTCATGTAATATAACCTACTGAATGCTCTCAAAATATTGCACTTTGTGAAAAATTCAAAGAGATAACTTATTACTTTTATATTAACAAACTTAAAGAATATGTTTTTCTTATGCCTTGGCTTCTTTTCACTTGATAAAATCACGTTAGGATATAGTTTTCTAGTTTGTTTATTCTTTTTTTTGGGGGGGAGGGTGTATAATAGGGATCTGTCCCAGTATCACTCAATTACAAAGCCACTTTCCCAGTCATGTTTATTTTTTTTTAGAAACAGGGTCTCACTGAGTTGTATAGGTCCCTATTAATTTACTGAGTCTGTCTTTGAACTCGTGAATTTTCTGCCTCAGCCTCCAAAGCCATTGGGATTGCACATATGTGCCCCAACTCTCAGTTTCTTTATTCTTTTGTAGTTGTTGCTTACTTTTGTTACATAAATTCAAGTTGAATAACAGTATGTTTAACAATACAGATATAGAGGAAAGCCAGTGGTGTAGGTAAGCAATTGAACATATCCACCGGAACGTACATTGTATATTCACCATGGTGTATTACTCAGCCATCAATACAAACTCCTCTAACGGTCAGCAAAACAGATGAATTTGGATGATGTCATGCTAAGTGAAGAAATACACAATAGTGTCACATCTCATATGTTAACTAATATAATATCATGTGCAAGTACAATAGTGATTAGTATGTCTGAGGAGTGTGTGGGGTCATCAAAGGCAGAAGAGGGTGTTTGGATATTATGAATACATGTATATGCATATATATAAACATCACTCTGAATCCCATTAGTATTTGCAATTGCTATGTGATGATAAAAACCACCATCTCTCATAATTATCCATTCTGCACTAAGAACAGAATCCTGCTGTATTTTGTAATTTCCAGTATATGATGCAATGTTATTGATGATGCTCCCTGATAACAACCAGGCTCTTCCTACACATTCATTCTATTTTCTTCCAGGCTCTGAACATAGAGTATAAAATGTATTTCTGCATCTGAATCATCTCAATTAGCCTAAAGTCCTCCAGCTTGTCTGTGTTATTGGAGAATATTCTTTTGTTTCTGGGGTTTAAACCCAGGGTTGCCTTACCAGTGACAGAGATCCACCATCATTTTCTTTTTCAGTTTTAAGACAGAATGTTATCAAACTACTAAGGCTGGCCTTCACATTTTGGCACCACTGCCATAGACACCATCCTTATTTTAAAGTTGAGTAATAAGTGACGTGTTGAGGCACATTTCTTCTGTCATGCTAGGGACTCAATAGGCTGAGGGACGAGAATCACTATCTTGTAGCCAGCCTCGCATCTTGGTGACACCCACTGCACCGTAAAAGTCCTTGTCTCAAAATAAAGGTAGAAAAACTGAAAAAGTTATATATGTGTGTTGATACATTTGTGTGTAAACACAATGATAAATCTCTTTTTCTCTATTATCTGTAATATACCATAGGTTCTTCTTCCTGAGTTACTCTTTGGAAATTTAGGTTGTGAATAGTATGGTGGTTAACATGGGAGGGTAGATATTCCTAAAGATGGATTTTATTTCCTTCAATTTTTGAAGTGGTTAATGTCAGATGTCCATTTGAGTGGATTGAGATACCCAGAGACTGGTGTGGACGATCTCTCCAGGTTTCTGTGAGTGTGCTTCCAGAAGGCTGAGTCAGAAAGCCTGGAGAATACCTGTAATGAACATATATATTGGTGTTCAATAGTTTTGATTTAGAAAAACGCAAGAGAAGCAGTCACATGCTTATGCTCCAGGCTTCTTGAAGTCCCCTTTGGGGTCTTGCACCATTGGCTCTACCGAGGTCTTTTTAAAAAAATTTATTTGTTTTAGTTAGTTATCCATGACAATAAAATGCATTTATATACTTTGATATATCATACATAGATGGGATATAATTTTTCATTTTTCTGAGTATACATATTGTAGAATGACATGTGTCATACAGTCACATACATACATAAAGAAATCATGTCTGTTTCATTCTCTTTCTTATTCCCACATCCCCTACCTTCCCCTCCTTTCACTTTCCTCTAAATAATGTAAGTTAATGCGATTCTTTTTTTCTTTTGCATTACAATTCTTAATACACATATATACCACAGTTTTTGTATCTTTTTTATGTAACATTATGTTGACACCCAATTCAAGTCTTCATAGATGTACTTTGGATGATGTTGTCCATTGCATTCTACCATCCTTGCTAATCCCCTTCCCCCTCTCTTTTTCTCCCACCCCTCTGCCCTATCTAGAATTCAACTCTTCCTCCTATGCTCCCCCTGTGTACTCCTCTATGAATCACCCCCTTATGTCAGGGAAATATTAGACATTTGTTTATAGTTTTTAGAGGGAGAGCATTGGCTAACTTCACTTTATCATTGTCTTCTCCAACTCCATCCGTTTACATGCAAATGCCACAATTTTACTCTTTTATTGCTGAGTAAAATTCCATTGTGTATATATGCCACATTTTTTATCTATTCATCCACTGAAGGGCATCTATGTTGGCTCCATAGTTTAGCTATTGTGAGTTATGCTGCCATAAACATTGATTTGGCTGTGTCCCTGAAGTATGATGTTTTTAAACCTTTATGCTTAAACTGAGGAGAGGGATAGGTGAGTCAAATGGAGGTTCCATTCCCATATTTCCAAGGAATCTCCATTCTACTTTCCAAATGGGCTGCATCAATTTGCAGTACCACAAGCAGTGTATAAGTGTACCTTTTCCCCACATCTTCACCAACACTTATTGTTGTTCGTCTTCATAATAGCTGCCATTCTGACTGGAGTTAGATGATATCTTAGAATAGTTTTGATTTGCATTTCTCTGATTCCTAGAGATGATGAGCATTTTTTCATATATTTATTGATTGTATATCCTCTCCTGACATGTATCTGTTCAGGTCTTTAGCCCACTTTGATCATGTTATTTGTTTTTTCATCTACCAGGATCATTTAAGTCCTCTGTTTTGGACCACAGCTGCTTCATTTGCTTCCTCATATTGTGAAACTTCCAGCTTCCTGAATTGAGCTGTTACCAGTTTTCCAGTGTTGCCATCCTGTAGGCAAACATTTGGTGAGTATTACTCCCATGATTATGTGAGTGAATATAATAAGCTCTCTTCTGTATACACATGTACATTTTTTGTGTATTCTACTTTTCTGAATAATCCTAAAAATACAGGCATATTCTCAATGTCTGGGTCATATGGCATCTCTAGTTCTAATTTTTTTGAGAAACCCCCTTATAGTATTTTTAATGTCTATTCAAATTTATATTCCTGGCAAGGATGTCCAAATGTTTCTTTTTCTGCATCTCCTCTGCAGTATGTGTTACCTACAAACATTTTGAGGATTGAGCCCACAAGTCTGTGGTTATATCCCATTGTGATATAACCTGAAAGCATAAAAATTCCAGAAGAAAATGAGAATTTTTTTTGCCATTTGTGTTGGCAATGGTTTTAGATGAAATATGAAGAGACTGGTCAAGGAAAAACAGCTGAGACTATATAAAGCTAAAAATGCTTCTATACAGCAAAAGAATCAATCAATGAAATCTACAGTAGACTAGGTTAAAGAAAACCGATTCTAGCCTTATGTCTTAAAAAGCTCGACATCCAAAATATAAGAACCTTACACAACTCACCAAAATTTAATATAAACCCCTCATAACCTAATTTAAATATGGTAAAATACTTAGATTCTTCCCTAAAATTTAAAAAGTGTGTAAAGCCATATGAAAGTTACTCAAGATCACGTATTAGGCTACATAAAATGATAATTTAGCTTTTCTGCTTTATTTGTCTCACAGGATTATGGGTGCACACTCTCCATCCTTCACGGGGCATCTTGAGGTCAATTAGCAAAATGCCAGGTTCTCATTTTTCCACATTATGCTTCCTCATTATTCCATGTTAATTGCCAAGAAAATTTCGAGCCTGGAAAACAACAAAATATAGATAAAGTTCTAGATAATCATCAACTTTGAAAATTACTTCAGAAATCAATAGAATACATTAGTAGACCCAGATGTGAAGAAATGTAAAATAGACCTACAAATCAACATTTAACTTTATAACTGCTCAAAAAATACATGCAGTTATGCTGATATGGGAGCACATGCCTCTAGTCTTGACTACCTTGAGGCCACAGAAGGAGGAGGATTTAGGCTAAGGAATTTGAGGCCAAAGTGGCAAAAACCTAGCTCTAAAAATTGACCCACATAAAAACCAAACAGTAATCACATTTTTAAAAAGGAGCCTTCACGGGTGATTTTTATGAAACATGTAATTAGGATCAGTAACAATAATTCATGATCATGTCTAAATGTAGAAAAAGAAAATTGACTAATTTTTTCTGTAAGGCCAGAAATACCAGCTAACACATCATAAGAATGGAAATTGCAGACCATTTTTTTATAGATGTTGACACAGATATTAAAAACCACTAGCAAACTGAGAGCAACAACAAAAAGAATGATTGGACTTCATGACTAAGGGGGACATTGTCATATGGGAAGTTTCCAAAAATCATTTTGATAGAGCAAAACTCTGGCAAATCACTTACTAAATTACTGTAAAACCTATGGCCAATTATGACCAGAGGAAAATTCTTTTTCAATCTACTTAACGGCAGCTATGAACTGTTTTCATACTTAATGGTGTGAACTGAAGTATTTATCAATTTATTTTTAGGAAAAGAAAATAAATGTCTGATTTTCTAACTTATAAATATTGTTTGAAAATATTAAATGATATTTTATACATCAAAAATCAAATAGCATATGCAGATGATACTATTATTTTTATAAAGTTTCCAAGCAATTTCCATGAACTAATGAAACATAAAAATTAGTTCAATAGTGTCATGGGTTAAATGGTCAACATTAAATCATTTAAATTATATACAGTAGCAATGAGCAGTGTTAAAATTGAGGCACAATCCATTCACAAATATAGGAAAGTATTAACAAAAGAATTGTTCACTGCAAAGTAAAAAAATAAGGTGAAATTAAAATGCAAAAAAATCATGGAAAAAATGGGATAACTGTTAATATTCAATAATTAAAAGTTTGATTTTGGGTTTTAATGGTTGATAGGCTTCCTCCAGATTAGCGCGTGGCATGGGGCCAGGCTTTCTCCTCCAATCTGATATGTATATATATATATATATATATATATATATATATATATATATATGTTATTAATTGTGTTATTAAGCTCTATAGTTTCTTTATTTGACTTTTGGTTAGAAGATCTATCCAGTGGTGAGAGAGGTATGTTAAAGTCACCCCAGATTACGTTGTGTTCAATTTGATTCTTGAACTTGAGAAGAGTTTGTTTGAACATAGGTGCGCCATTGTTTGGGGCATATATATTTATGCTTGTTATGTCTTGTTGGCATATGGGTCCCTTGAGCAGTATGAGATGTTCTTATTTATCTATTTTGATTAACTTTGGCTTGAAGTCTACTTTATTTAATATAAGTATGGAGACCTCTGCTTGCTTTCAAGGTTCATGTGAGGGGTATGTCTTTTTCCAATCTTTCACCTTAAGTCTGTCTTTTCCTGAGTCTTCTGGAGGCAGAATATTGTTGAATTTTTTTAAATCCAGGATACTAGCCTATGTCTTTTGATTGGTGTGCTAATCCACTAACATTTAAGGTTATTATTGAGACATGGTTTGTATTTCCAGCCATCCTTGTTTATTTTTGCTACTTGACTTGAAGTGTTAATTATTGTTTAATTTTTAATTGGTATCTACATATAGGACCCAGCATTTTAATTGAACATGTGTAGTGATCAAATCAGTGCAATTTCTACCTTCTAAAATATCATTTTGGTGTTTGAAACCTGTGAACTCTTTTTAGAATATCTACAGTCTAATAATTACTTGTCCGATTCAAACTATGGGCTATAAAACCTAAGAGTTACTTTTCCCTCTTAACTGCTTTTTGGCACTCCTTGCCATCTGTCTCTTAAAACAGATATAAAAAGCTTTTCTCGTTTTTGGTTCTTTGTGATGAACTTTTTCAGCATCAACATGTGAGTGCAAACATACAGAATTTGTGAAATATGAAAAATCACTAGAAACAGACAGTCACCCATGGTAAATTCAGAAAAAAATATAAATTTTAAAATTGTAAACTATAATCCCAGTGCCTTGGTAGGCTAAGACAGGAGGATGGTGATTTCGAATCCAGCAACAGCAAGGCCCTGAGAAACTTGGTGAGATTCTGTCTGTAAATAAAATACAAAATAGCAGTGGGGATGTGGCTCAATGGTTGAGTGCCCATGAGTTTAATCCCTGGTAAACCCCAAATATTTTAGGGTTCACATTTAATCACTAGGCCTTAGTTATTTTTGGTGAGATCTATATACAAATGGCATATGCCAATTCTTATGAATTTATTTTATGTAAGTCAAATATAATATAAATATTTTGATAGTATAAGATTAAATTGATCTATATTAGCATATAAAGAAATAACTTAGAAAATGTTTTAGGTGAGGCTGAATGCCTGCAATCCCCTTGACTCAGAAGTCAGAGGATTACAAGGCCAAAGATCAGTAACTAGGCAAGATTTTCTCCCAATATAAAAAAAATGGCTGGTGAGATAGTTTAATGACTAAATGCCCTAGGTTCAATCTGGGGTACAAAGAAAAGGAGGAGGATTTAAAATTGCCTTATCTCAACAACAAAAACACATGTGAAATTTAAAACCAAAATCTGCATTCTATCACTTTTCTGTGACACACAGAATCTGCTTTAATTCATTTTAAACATTTGAATCTTACACAATCTAAGTTTTCTAACACTCAATAAATGACATGTTTTAATCACGTGGGTCTCAAGGCCATTGGATGAATTTAAGGTCAGTGTAACTGAGGAATCTGCAGTCATACACACTGGAGTGTGCAGGTGCCATGAATTTGCAGTAATAGTCAAGAACTCATGAACGGGTTGTTCATTGCCTTGATACTGTTGGAAAATTGTTTTCTGATGGTAAATTTCTGTATCAGTATTGGGAAAAATTTAGACCGTTTCCTGATATCATGCCTCAAAGAAAGGGACACAATTTCATGCAATAATGAGGAGACCTAATCTTCATACAGTTAGTGGCCAGGAGAAAGCACAGTCTGGTCATTCTGCTAGCTCCAGTTTTGAACCACAATCATCACTAAATTATGTGCATCAAGTATATATGATTAAAATTGTGTAAACGCACCATGATAGTGTTGGCAAGAGATATCTATAGTAATGTGCCTGCTGAGGTTCCATTGTTGTTAGGAAGCATCCTGGGGAATTGGAATGATTCATAGATGACTAAAATCCTGAGCTGTGTGTCACGACCCTCTTGCCCGCAAGGAAGACGCGACTCAGGAATCTTCTTTCAGCAGTTTTTTCAGACCCTTGACATCTTTCTAATAATTCTTCTAATCCCCGGAATAATAATTGGATGCCCCTCCCAGCCTTAATAAAGCACCTCGAACCCCAATGCAAAGCTGCCACGTGGACCCTTCTCACAAGGTGCTAGAGAACAACACGCCAACTTTCTCTGATAAGGAGTTGACAATACGCCAACTCTCTCTGATATGGAGTTGTCCTTCACAGACCACAGCGGAGCCAGCGCCATCATGTAATGGCGACCACAGTCCGCAGGAACGGCTCACCACAGCTCCCCCTTTTTGTTTCACTAAGACAATACAGGCGAGAGTAGAGGTCCTATCCCACTGTGCAGAAGTGGCTGCATAGTATGGCCCAGCACTAGGGGGCGCCTTCCCCAGTTCTGACACCATATCAGCCCACGCCTTTTTTCGTGGGGCGGGGCGGAGACACGTCAAACCCGCAAGCAATAGGACATGCTCCCCTTGAGGTCCCTCTTCTCAATGGATCACTCAAGTGCAGTGCCTTGCCTCGCATCCTGTATCGTGACGATGGTGAGTAAGAGGGAATAGCTGAGGTTGAACTGTGGCTGTCTAGAAGTACAACTACAAACAAGTTGGCAGCACCCTGAAAGAAAGGCATGGACTTTAAAGTGATAGATAAAGACCAGTGTGGAAACCCTTCTGCGTGCAATGGCAACAAGCCCTGCAGAGTGCAAGGGCTTTCCAGCACTAAAAGAAAGACAAAAGAAGGACATGTCAAACCCAGTGCAATGTTATAAGAACTTGGGGTGCAACGACCATGTCAAAGACACTAGTGTAGAAACCCATCTGCGTGCAATGGTAGAAAGACCGGCAGAGTGCAAGGGCTTTCTGACACTAAGAGAATAACGAGGAAAGACATGTCAATCCCAGTGCAATGTTATAATAACTTGGGGTGCAATGACCATGTCAAAGATTTACTGTTTAAGATGCGCAAGCCAGACTTGAGGTGAGTTGCCATTTTCTAAAGCTGCAAGAGCTTGTATGATCATAGCCTTATCTTGAGCACTACGAGCTTTAAGGCGACAGAGAAACCGCAAACAGAGGAACATACCAAAACAACACAGTGCACCAAAAATGCCTACTCCCACCCACTCCTTAAAAAAGGAAAAAGCAGAAGATATCCAATTGGTGAATTGACCCAGAGTCACGGGATCGACACGGGTACTATTCAAGACAGCTATCTGGGTTAGTTGAGACTGGATCATGTCTTCCGCTTCCATGGACCAATTCCAGGCCAGATATCCACCAATGATGTGGGAAGCATTCCTGGAATAATTAAATCTGACAGAGGTTATACATAAATGTGCACGTTGGTCAATGCAGCCTAAAAGTACTAGGTCAGCCAATTCCTCTACCTGAGCTTGAAGAAAATCTATTCTTTGGTTGGCAGCTAAAATCCCTGACAAAATATGTTGATTAATCGCATTTTGCGATTCAAGTATAGTGGACGTTTGTTGAACAACTTGATTAATGGTGGCAGCAGTTTGTACTTGACTGGCCATGGCTACTCCAGCTGTAACCGCTGCAGCAGCAGATGCCGCCATGGCTGTCACTATAGCTGCTGTGATTCCAAAATCTCTGCGGACTCTAAGTAGCTCTACAATAGGAAAGTTATCTGGATCCGCAGTGACTGGGATTGGGACAAAAGTTGGAATTTTCATAATCACTGCTACAGTCCAAGAACCATTCCAACACTCAGATAAGAAACAGGTAATATTAAAACAATCCACCATCCCCGATGGATGAGGTGTCATTAGCTAAAAGGAACAGGAACGAGGATTGGATACAGACCATTGCAGGAGGCAATGTGGCACTATGTAACAGAGAGTTGAACGAAATGATGTAAGATGTAAGCCTATTACCTCATTCACTCTCCTTAGTAGTGCCAGAAACATTAGCCAGCCAACTTTTGGCTCCTAGTAATTGAGCCAATGCAGAAATATCGGCTGAAGCCCTCTTCTCATTGGAAATGAGCCATTGAAACCAGGACCAACCTGTTCCTGTAGAGGAGTTGGCATTGTTGTTAAAGTTGTAAACATATCTCTTAAGAGGGGGGGGAAAGGAGAAACCTTTAGCAACTTGATGTTTCTCCCAAGAATGATCCTGACAAGGCGTAAATGTTGGGGGAAAACCAAAATTAGGGGTACAGTAAGGAGAGGCCTTAAAATGAGTGGCATTGCAAGTACTATTAGAAGAAGGAGGCATTGGGATTAATACCTCGGAGATAATAGCTAACGTAGTTATGTTTAAAACAGAGCTAGTTGCGGGGGTCCCTGAGCCTGATTGCTTCCCTGAAACTACTTGGCTCAATACAGCACTGAGAATACTCCCTGAGACTCGACTGGACCGCAATGGGTCCTCCCAGTTAGTCAAATTTTTGGTCTTAAGGCTAATACAATTAGTGTTTCCAAGGCTGAAACAAAAAACTCCTGTGAGATTAACTTGAGACTGATTAAAAATATTTTCCATGTCCCCTCTAGGAGAGGTACAAGGAGCAGACATCTCACATGAGGTAGAAAAAAGAATGGGGAGGACACTAGAATTACTATGAACTGGCATTGGCATTGGCCATGCCCGTGCCACTGCCCACCACTGCATTGGTGCCATCTGTACCGTTGGCACCAGCATCAGAGCCAGAGCACTCATCAGAATGAAGCTCCTCATCATGGGACTGTTGTGGCACCTCCTGCTGCTGGTTAGTAGATCTCGAGACTCTTCTTGTCAGGCGTTCAGGGATCCACAGCGGCTCCGTGCGATCCTGGGGAAAAACACATACAGATCCTCGTGCCCATGTCAGCACGGGGTAAGGGCCGTTCCATTGGCCCGTAAGAACATCCTTCCACTTAACATAGCCAGTCACAGAGGGCTGAGGGGACACATGTCTATCGGCCGCAGAGCGGCCATGAATATTCAAATTCAAAAAATTAATGGTAAAAAGAGCTAGAGACAGGCGTTCTTTAGGAGTGTGGTCAACTCCTATTCTTCCTTTTTGTTTTTCTAAGGTTTCTTTTAAGGTGCGGTTGGCACGTTCAACAATGCCTTGCCCTTGAGGATTGTAAGGCAACCCATGAGCAAGTTGTACTCCCATAGTAGAACAAAAAAATGTAAACTGTCTGCCCGTATAAGCAGGTCCATTATCAGTCTTAAGGGATGCAGGTGCACCCCATGCTGCCCATGCCTCTAAGCAATGAGTAATGACATTACGTGCCTTTTCTCCCGATAAAGCAGAAGCATGAATAATTCCAGAGTATGTGTCAATAGAAACATGTACATATTTGAGGTTACCAAAGTCAGGCACGTGAGTTACGTCCATTTGCCAGACAACCAATGGCTTCAATCCTCGTGGGTTTACACCATAAGTAGGAGGATGAAGAAATGTGACACAATGGGGACATTGTAATACTATCTGACGAGCATCCGCTCTTGAGATGGAAAAACGTCTGCGCAGTGTCATAGCATTGACATAAAAGTTGTGATGAAACAATTTAGCTTCTTCTAAGGAGGAGGCCAAGCATACCAACTGGCTTCTAGTTGCCGAGTCAGCACAGGCATTACCCTGTGATAACGGGCCAGGAAGAGAGGTGTGAGCCCGAATGTGCATTGGATAGAAAGGGGCAGTATGGCTACGGATAAGCTGTTGAAGCTGATTAAAGTAAGTAGATACATTATGGGTGTCACTAATAGCTCCTACAGCCTCCAGAATTTTGAGCACCTGCACCACATAGATGGAGTCCGAAATGAGATTGAAAGGAAAAGAACACTGTTTAAAAACTTCAATGACAATTTGTAGTTCTACCCATTGTGGATTTCCAGGAGCAAATTGATGCTGGACAGGGGGAGAGTCATTAATCACATAAGCTCCCATTCCAGACTTAGAGCCATCAGTAAAAATGTTAACAGCCCCCAGAATTGGAGTGGGTGAAGTTACTTTAGGGAAAATGATGGGATGTTCTTTAACAAAATAAAGTAATGGATGAGAAGGGTAATGATTATCAATATCCCCTTGAAACAAGCAACATAGAATAGCCCAGTTGTCTAGAGTAGCACACAAAACATTAATCTGAACTTTAGAATAGGGTATAATAAGAGAAGAAGGTGCTTGTCTAAAAAATTGAATGCTCTGTTGAATCCCTCTAAGTGCTAACGCTGCAACAGCATCAGCATAGTATTCTAAAGATTTTCCTGGGGATACATGTGGGTGGATCCATAGTAAAGGCCCATCTTGCCACAGTACTCCAGTAGGCTGCTGCATAGTGGCAAGCACACATAACTGGAAAGGTTTATCACTCTGGAGCCTGCATAGAGTAGCATGTTGTATAGCTTCTTCTACTTTTATAAGGGCCGCTCTGGCCTCTTTAGTGAGGGTACGAGGGGAAGTAAGATCTGGATCACCCTTAAGAATAGCATACAAAGGCTGGAGCACGATATTAGGAATATGTAAATAACCTCTTATCCAATTAATATCTCCCAACAGTTTTTGAAAATCATTTAGAGTTTGGAGATCTTGAGTTCTTACAGTAACTTTTTGTGGCTTTAACATGTCATATTTAATCGTCGCTCCCAAATACTGAATAGAATCCCCTCTTTGAATCTTTTCAGGTGCAATATGTAATCCATACTGAGCTAACAACTTCACCAGGTCTTTATAGGCCTCATTAACTGACTGTTGTAATTTGGCTGCCAATAATACATCATCCATATAATGAATAATCTTGATGGAAGGATATTTTTGTCTGAGAGGTGCGAGTGCCTTCCCTACATACATCTGACAAATCGTGGGACTGTTAGACATTCCCTGTGGTAAAACAACCCACTCAAACCTTTGATCTGGTTCCTCATGATTACATGAGGGAAGGGTGAAGGCAAAAACGCTGTGAGTCTTTAGGATGCAAAGGAATAGAAAAGAAACAGTTTTTAATATCAATAGCAATGATATGCCAGACCTGAGGAACAGAGGAAAGCAGCGGCAGCCCTCTTTGAATGGGCCCCATAAGTTGCATTTGAGCATTAACTGCTCGTAAATCATGCAGTAGGCGCCACTTCCCTGATTTTTCTTAATGACAAATATGGGAGTATTCCATGGGGAAGTAGAATGTTGAATGTGGCCCAAGTCAAGTTGTTCTTTAACTAGGTCATGGGCTGCTGCCAATTTAGCCGAGGGAAGGGGCCACTGAGGCACCCAAACAGGCTCCTCGGTGAGCCAAGTTATGGGTATTTGAGCTTGATAAGGGGCATGGCTCTATCAGGATCTCCAAAAATCTTTCCAGCGGCATCCACCATCCTTGCTACAAAATCTGAAAAGGGTTCTGTAGGGCCTTGTATAATTTTAGTCAGGTTACCAGACACCTCTCCTCTATTTGGAAGTGATTTCCATGCCCGAATGCAAATATTATTAATCTGGTCATATGCTTCAAGAGGAAATCCTGTCTGTTGATTAGCAAATCTCCCTTGCCCCAAAAGCATGTCTTTGTCCCAATGGGGGTGTCCTGCTGCATGATTTTGGGCGGCCTGCTCTGCTGTGCCCTCTAGCACAAATGCTCTCCAGTCCAAATATTTGCCTGGGGAGACACAAGCCCGAACGAGGCTAGCCCAATCAGAGGGAGTCATGCAGTATCTGGACAGATTCTCTACCTGAGTTAGTGTAAAAGCGGCATCAACCCCATAAGTGCGCACAGACTCCGCCAGGGTCTTTACAATTTTGAAATCCAAAAGCTCATGAAATCTTCCCCTATTATCATCCTGAAAAACTGGATAAGCAAGACCCATCTCAGCGTTAACAGCCCTCCATGTTTGGGCGTGGAAACTTCGTCCCGAAACACCCCCGCCATACGGAGGCGGATCGGGAGGCCGTCCTTTCTTGAGCCCTTGCTTATCTCTGTTTCCTGTAGCTAAACTCATTAGCTGCTGAGACAGCGTCTCCAGCTCCTCCTCTTCATTATCTTCTACCTCTGACCCACTTTCGCATGGGGGCGTGCGCAGCACACTGAGATCTGAATACAGTCTCCTCCCGTTCTCCACGTCCCACACACTCCCCTCTCCCTGAGACACTTCACTCTCTGTTGTTTCTGATTTTTCCTCATGTAATTGTTCTAAAACTTCCTGCCCTTTAACAAGCGCTTCTTGGCATCTGCCATCCGTAAGGCAACTATGGACCATCTTCCAGAGGGGTATCACCCCGCCCTCTAGCATGCCTTGCTCACGAGCAAAATCAAGGTCTTTGCCTAATTTATCCCAGCTGGGTGTAGTGAGGCTGCCTGAAAATGCAAACCACGGTGCAGCTGTATCTACCCTCTGTAAAAATCTCTCTAAGGTACTGCGTTTCACCTCCAGTCCCTTGGAACGTAAAAGGCCATCTAGGGCCAAAAGAAGTGGACTTGAAGTCACGGCACCCATGACGCAACACAAGAAAACACAGAAATCGAAAGTGAAAGTACACAAAAACAAAACGAAAATACACAGAAAACAAAAACAAAAATACAGAGTGCAATTGCTATGAGATGTAACGCCCTCTCTTTATTTACAGAGGAGCAGGTACCTTTTAACGCTCCCTCTTTATGTATAGAGGAGCCTCCGCTTTTTAACAGCGGGTCCCACCTTACCTGGGACTTACCGGCGCACCTCCCTGACTGCTGAAAGTTCTGGTTCCTGGGTTTTTCTTTTTTCTCCCGGGTCTCGGCACCACTTGTCACGACCCCCTTGCCTGAAAGGAAGACACGACTCAGGAATCTTCTTTCATCAGTTTATTCAGGCCCTTGACATTTTTCTAATAATTCTTCTAATCCCCGGAATAATAATTGGATGCCCCTCCTAGCCTTAATAAAGCACCTCGAACCCCAATGCGAAGCTGCCACGTGGACCCTTCTCACAGGGTGCTAGAGAACAACACGCCAACTTTCTCTGATAAGGAGTTGACAATACGCCAACTCTCTCTGATGTGGAGTTGTCCTTCACAGACCACAGCGGAGCCAGCGCTATCATGTAATGGCGACCACAGTCCGCAGGAACGGCTCACCACAGCTATGTACGTTCCCAGCTGTGCACATTATGCCTGGCACAACATAGTCCAGGAGATCATGAGACACAATACAAGCTCTCTGACATCAAAGAGGTAATCTGAGAAATACCCCCTCAAACAAGGGTCTACGGAGTGATACTTCCAGCTTGGTCCACGGATGCCCTATTGTACTGGGCACTCATGTCCTTTATGCACTGGAGAAATCAAGCTGCCCTTTAGAGTGGGCATTCTGTGTGGAAGAATATGTATATCACAGGGAATCTAACACAGATTTCTGAAATAGGTTACATTTGAAGAATTCACATATGGTAAGAAGGAGGAAAGGCCAAGCGAGGAGATGAGAAAAAAACAGATCACACATGAAAAAGAAATTTTCAAAAAAAAAAAAATCACAAGTTTTATTTGTTAGAGCTGATAGTAAGGATTCCTTCTAGTATCTGGATCCAGGAAGGAATCATGTTAGATATGGTACTGTATCTAAAGTCAAGGGAGGCTGTGTGATACATGTACCATCATCTGTGTTGCCACCATCTAGTGAGGACTGCTCAGGCAGTGGACACGAGCTGGTGGTCAGGACAGAAGTAGAGAGAATTACAGGAGAAGGACACCCCACTGAAAGTCAGGGTCATTTGGACCCTCTGGGTGGGCACATTCCATGGTGAAAGTGAGAGGAAGAAGCATCTCTTCTCCCATATGCAGTGTGAGCACCATCCTGTTTATAATGGGAGAATAAATAGGATCTGTCACCCCCAACAACACATGTGCAGACTTAAAGCTTGTGGTTGTCCTCATCTCACAGCTCAGCTTCACCACTACTGCCAACACTCCCCATGTCCTCTTTGTATAAATTAACAGACAAAAGGGAGATGGAGAATGGAGACTGGACTGGCTTCAACCAAGTGGGCTTGGGACTGATGTTAGCCTCGGCAGAAACCTCTGACCTGTGGCTCTTTGTGTGCTGGGAATTTATGAAGAGCACCAGGGAGAAATGACTGAACCTCAGAGAGGGCGACACCATCACCCAGCCCCTCTGCTGCAAAACACACTCTCCAGTAACACGACGAGCAAACCCTGGGCAAGACTTGACTGAATGAATGGCAGCTCTTTGTGAAAAGTAGATATGAGAACCATGGGTTGCTTTTGTAAATTGTCAGGGTTTGAAAATACAGCTCAGGATTCACACATACAGCTATGATATTTATATTACTATTATTTTAAATTTCTCCTGAGAAAGGCCATTAGAAGGGAAATTGTTCTTTAAAGTCAAAAAGAAGAAGCACCAGAGGTGCTTCTCTGTGGGCACAAGTGCATGGAGTACTGCATACAGGGCATAGGTTAAGGGTGTCTGTATGGCAGGCTTCCCCCTATGCTAGGCGTGTGAGTGGCAAACTGCTTACCCCATCAGCACAACTCTGGGCACGAGGCCATGTGTTGCAGTCCCACCCTTTGATTGTTCACTGCAAGGAAGGTTAGCAGACATTGCATTGGTGGCTTTATATGTTTTGCTCAGGCACTGCCTATGTACATATACATGGTAACTGCACAATAAAATCAGGCCTGCTTCCTGATTGGTCTATGGAGGACTTTATTAGAGACTCCACAGCCACACTCTCCTCTACCCTGTTCTGTGGACCTCCTCAGGGATGAGAGAGCCCATGCACTTCTCTGGAGACCCCAAGCTCTCATTCTGGAAAACCTACATTATCCTGCAGGAGGGTCTTTTTCCCCAGACTGATGTTGCGATGGAAGAGTCAAGTTCAGCTTTCAGCTTTCCTGCTTTATCTTACTCTGTGTGTCTTAGGGTAACATTTATCTGTGAATGCTAATGACATGAAAAACTGAATTTTGGAAAAAAATATGAAAGTGACCAGGGCAAGATGGGTTTCAAGTGTCCTGAATGTTTTTCTAAGCAAAATTGAATTTACACATTTCCATTATTAGGTATTTCAAATGGTTTTTAGTGATTAAAACAGAATGGACTAATACATAAAAATATTCTTCCAAATACTTGTTAATTATATTCACAAGCCTATAATTTGGCACCATGAATTGGAACTTACCAACACATTTATTTGATTTTCTAAAATATTTAATGTACTTCCTTCTGATCACGGTCCCTTGTTTGACACTTACCAACTGAAAATTCTTAACCATGGAAGATACCATTCTATAAAATGAGGTTTTGAACATAGAACCTCATTTCCCTCTAAAGATTTCAAAAGGTACATTTACTCAAACAATAATTGTTCTATGAGTTATGAAGATGACCAAAGCAAGATTATCAATCAAAATATTAAAACTTATTAATTCCCTGGTAATAATTATAGAAATTAGTAGTGTTTAAAATCTCTACATGACATACCATATGTAAGTTATGTCCCATGAAGTTATTAAATTGAAAAATGAAGAATTAAAACTGACATTCCCTATAAGAAAAATTGACTCTTTTTAGCAGGATCTCAAAGAAGCAAACATCTTTAGAAGACAATATCCTCATTACACCATACAGAACATGATCCTCTGGGCTCCAACAGTTCTAATGAGCCCACAGGACCATATTTGGTATGGCGCAATGAGGATATTGTCTTCTAAAGATGTTTGCTTCTTTGAGAAGCAAAGAAGCTACTGGGAAACCTCACTAGTAGACTGAATTTCCTCCTCCAATGCCCTTTTCAGAATCCACACTAACTCTGCATCTGAGGACACAGAGGTACTTTGTCACTTGAATAAGCTGAGCAGAGCACAAACACTTGTAAGTTTATGGAAAGGATGTGTTTAAGTTTTGTCTCTGCAGATTTGTAATTTTAATGTCTGTAGAAAGGCAAGAAGTTCCCACTGGAGAACACAAAACTGTGGCTTCCCCAGTGGGACATGTCATCTCTCTTAATTTTATTGTCTTCTCTGATGGATAACAGCAATCCAAGAGATCTGGGCTTCAAACTTTTCAAGTTTCCTGGACACATCTGGAAAAGGATCTTGATTGAGATCATTATCTCATGTTTATAAGGAAACTTAAATTACTCTAATTCTGGTCCTAAAATACAATTAGTCTAAACCTGTCCCACAACTTATAATGCCTCTACTTTCATGTGAGGGACTCCTGGTGTCCCCATAATGTCCCTGAGGCCCTGAAGTATGTGATGGGCCCCTCTTTCCTAGTTTGTACATGGAGCACACCTTCTTGTGGTTAGTGATGGTTCGGTAAGTCATCCTTTCGAAAGTGACAGTCCTGTGGCTCAAGCTCTAAGTGAAATATTAAAATTAAGAAAAGAAGAGGAAGAGCTATAGGTCCCTGTAGAAATCACAGGAAGATGGAATCTAGTCAGAGTTGAGGCAGAGTCTGAGCTGGAGTCCACTCTAAACCTACATGATCAACTTCACCTTCTCTGAGAGATAACCATGTAAAAAGCAGGCTCAGTCTCCTGGGTACTGTATATAAATATGCATAAAAGCATTAACACGCTATATTAAAAAGGATCCCCATTATCTGGAGTCAAAAAAAAGGACAGTCATTTCAAGCAGACCCACTTATGTTCCAGTTGTAGAAATCAGAAGATAGTTCTTGAATACTGCAATTATCAACATGTGAAGGATTAGTACAAGCATGATAATAAATTAAACATTTATTTTTTATAGAGGTAGCTGGAAACTTGGACTAAATGGAAATACATAAAATGAAAACTAATATCCACAGACACAAATTTCACATGGATGAAATGAGGGAGGTTGGAAAACTGAAGAAGAAAGTCACAATAATTGCCAAAGCATGAGACCTCCAAAGCCACATGAGAGGGAAACATAAAACAGGAAAAGAGTGCAAGTCATTGAACAAGTATTTCAGCATATGAACAGTTAGGAAAGACACTTCAAGGGTGGAGAAAATGTATGCCCTCATGCAGCCCCCAACCTGGACCAGCCACATGAAAGTTTTGTGCCTTTGGTGAATTGGGCTCTGTCTTACTCTCTGACATAGCCCGTTAATCACCAAAGTGCGACATGGAATTCTGTCCCTCATACACACTGATTTCCTTGGAGGCTTCTGAATGAGCCATGGCAGAAGGTTGGCCAGTACTCTCAACTTTGTGGAGCCAAGAAGAGCTCTTTGGAAAGGTGGAGAATTACAGACCACACCTTTGTTGTAATGTGGACATGCTCTGTAATTAGGTGCTGTTGAGTCCAATCTCTTTTTAGCCCTGATTTTTCATAGAGAGGAAAATAATTTCATCTCTAATTGTGAGGATTAGGCCAAAACATACTAAACAAGTGGGTTCCAACCAGCTAAAGAAGGCTCTCTGGGGAGCTGGGCATGGTGGTATTTGCCTGTAATATCAGCAGGTTGGGAGGCTGAGGAAGGAGGGTCATGAGTTCAGAGCCAGCCTCAGTGAAAAAAATTTACTAAGCAGATTAGTGAGATCCTCTACATAAAATAAGGATAGGGATGTGGCTCAGGAGTTGAGTGCCCCCCGAGTTCAATCTTCATCATCGTACCCCCCACATAAAAGAAGAATTTCTGAGGAGTGTGTCTCAGGCTTTGGATTTATAACAGCTTTCATGGAGGTTCTAAAGTGTAAAACTAGTATAAAATAAGTGTTATGAGCCAAGCTCTGGGGTGGATGTGAATGCATTTGAATCTAAGCATTTATATATATTTATATATATTATAGATTTGATGTTGATCTACTGATGGAATGTTTTCTACCCAAGGCAAGTATGTGCTTTAGTTAAAGTCTGAAATAGTAGATATATAATTTAATAATCTGCAGCTACATATTGAAAAATAACTGTTATCAGTAAATCATGTATGTGAAGTTAGATCATTTCATGACTCTTTAGAACATGTAGATCTATAAGGCAAGATAGTAAGAGAAACAATAAAAGGGAAACATTCATGAACTTGGGATGCCATTTAAAAATGTGAGGTGAATGTTGGTCCACAATCTGACTTACATAACAAGACCCTTACAGCACAAAAATTAAAAATCAAGAATAAATAAAGGCAATAGATTCAAACTAAAAGCTGCTTCTCAGCAAAAGAAACAATAATGTGAAGAAAGAACCTACAGATTTCATACAAATCACTTCAGTCAAAATGGCAATCATTAATAATACAGGCAACAATAAATGTTGGTGAGATTGTGGGGGCAAAGGAACACTCACACATTCCTCATGAGATTGACTCCAAATTGATGCAACCACCATGGAAAGCAGTATGGAGAAGCCTTGAAAAACCAGAATGGAAACATCATTTGACCCAGCTATCCCTCTCTTTGGACTATGCCCAAAGCACTTAAAAACAGCATACTACAGGAAAACAGCTGCACCAATGTTTACAGCAGCACAATTCACATTAGTTAAATCATTCAGCCCATATAAAACAACAATGGTAAATAGAGTTGCCCAAGTCAGTCTGTGCAACTAGCTATAATCACAAAATTTTTGGTTTACAACTCTTTTCTATTTGTTTTACAAAGCAGCACAAGAACAATACTTACAAGTTGAGCAGAGAGGAAACATTACATAGCAGTGTTATGAATACTATGAATAGTGCTGTGGGCACTCAAAGAAAGGATTCCCAATTTCTTACCCATGCAATAAAAAATCATGCAGTTGAAGATACAGTAGTTACTGATTAGATTACACATACATGTGTTTGTGACATTCAGTATGTGGGCAGCTGATCAACTTGGCAGGTCAGATCCAATAGATAATGAAGACGATCTCTTCACACAATACAGTGTTTCCTTGAGTAATACTATGAAAACAAGAGAGAAAGCAAAAGGGAAAAACACAGGCAACTGTATTGCCAGACTAGGAAAACCCAACCACTGAACCTATGCACTGGGGAGACCCAAAGAGCTTCTCAGGGTCCTGACTGGGAAGTGCTGGGCAGAGCATCCTTTCCACAGGTGAGAGTGTGAAGTCTTGTTCTAACTTGTATTGAAAGTGAGGCCGAATAAATACAAGTTAGAACAAAGAAAACTTCATTCTAACATCTTGCATGACCTGGTGATCCCCTGAAGAACACCAAGTCCTCCCAAGAACAGGACAGATCCTAGAGGAGGGAGTGATAGCCTTGAGATGACTAAATAAATTGGGGTTCCAATGAGTGAGCCACCCAGCCAGATGCATTGAGAAATCAGCATTCTTTATTTGTTTCATCAAGGACTGCACACATCATTCAATCAAGAAAAGGGAAGATCTTTAGTATTTTTCTTAGACTTCTAGGAGTGAATCTTCCCTCCTGGCCTTATAAATAGTTTAAACACCCATATGTAAAATGAAGCCAGTTTTCTGCATAAAATAATGTGGAGATAAGCATGAAACCTAGATATTTACCCTTTGGAATAAAGAATGGTGTGAATATTATTCTCCTAGAACTTATCATTATATTTCAATATTTATTTTACCAAATAAAGTTAAATGAAATGTTGGTGGGTGGTGTTTTGTTGACCCAAAAGGTTCACATATGAAGAGAATATTGTGTTTTTACTTTTTGAACAGGACTTGTAGATGAGAGTCTAGAGGTTTATTTCAATCAAAATTGTGTTTCTCTCTCTGTGATGTCATGGGCTTTGGAGCTATAAGAACTGAGGAGAGACATGGTTAGTTTATAGTATCTTATAATTACTCGGTTGCAGAGGGTTCTGCTAGACCATGACACATGCTATCTATCGCATAATCCAATAAGTATAACAAACATTATATTGTAAATTATTTTTTTTTTTTATTTTTTTTATTTTTTTTTATTTTTTATTTTTTATTGGTTGTTCACAACATTACAAAGCTCTTGACATATCATATTTTCATACATTAGATTGAAGTGGGTTATGAACTCCCAATTTTACCCCAAATGCAGAATCACATCGGTTATACATCCACAGTTTTACATAATGCCCAATTAGTAATTGTTGTATTCTGCTACCTTTCCTATCCCGTACTATCCCCCCTCCCCTCCCCTCCCTTCTTCTCTCTCTACCCCATCTACTGTAATTCATTACTCTCCTTGTTTATTTTCCCATTCCCCTCACAACCTCTTATATGTAATTTTGTATAGCAATGAGGGTCTCCCTTCATTTCCATGCAATTTCCCTTTTCTCTCCCTTTCCCTCCCATCTCATGACTCTGTTAAATGTTAGTCTTTTCTTCCTGCTCTTCCTCCTTGCTCTGTTCATGGTTGCTCTCATTATATCAAAGAAGACATTTGGTATTTGTTTTTTAGGGATTGACTAGCTTCACTAAGCATAATCTGCTCTAGTGCCATCCATTTCCCTGCAAATTCTATGATTTTGTCATTTTTTATTGCTGCATAGTACTCCATTGTGTAAAGATGCCACATTTTTTTTATCCATTCATCTATTGAAGGGCATCTGGGTTGGTTCCACATTCTAGCTATTGTGAATTGTGCTGCTATGAACATCGATATGGCAGCATCCCTGTAGCATGCTCTTTTAAGGTCTTCAGGGAATAGTCCGAGAAGGGCAATAGCAGGGTCAAATGGTGGTTCCATTCCCAGCTTTCCCAGGAATCTCCAAACTGCTTTCCAAATTGGCCGCACCAATTTGCAGTCCCACCAGCAATGTACAAGAGTACCCTTTTCTCCACATCCTCGCCAGCATTTGTTGTTGTTTGACTTCATAGTGGCTGCCAATCTTACTGGAGTGAGATGGTATCTTAGGGTGGTTTTGATTTGCATTTCTCTGACTGCTAGAGATGGTGAGCATTTTTTCATGTACTTGTTGATTGATTGTATGTCCTCCTCTGAGAAGTGTCTGTTCAGATCCTTGGCCCATTTGTTGATTGGGTTATTTGTTATCTTATTGTCTAATTTTTTGAGTTCTTTGTATACTCTGGATATTAGGGCTCTATCTGAAGTGTGAGGAGTAAAGATTTGTTCCCATGATGTAGGCTCCCTATTTACCTCTCTTATTGTTTCTCTTGCTGAGAAAAAACTTTTTAGTTTAAGTAAGTCCCATTTGTTGATTCTTGTTATTAACTCTTGTGCTATGGGTGTTCTATTAAGGAATTTGGAGCCCGACCCCACAATATGTAGATCGGAGCCAACTTTTTCTTCTATCAGACACAGAGTCTCTGATTTGATATCAAGCTCCTTGATCCATTTAGAGTTAACTTTTGTGCGTGGTGAGAGGAAGGGATTCAGTTTCATTTTGTTGCATATGGATTTCCAGTTTTCCCAACACCATTTGTTGAAGATGCTATCCTTCCTCCATTGCATGCTTTTAGCCCCTTTATCAAATATAAGATAGTTGTAACTTTGTGGATTAGTCTCTGTGTCCTCTATTCTATACCATTGGTCCACTCGCCTGTTTTGGTACCAGTACCATGCTGTTTTTGTCACTATTGCTCTGTAATATAGTTTGAAATCTGGTATTGCTATACCGCCTGATTCACACTTCCTGCTTAAAATTGCTTTTGCTATTCTGGGTCTTTTATTTTTCCATATGAATTTCATGATTGCTTTATCTATTTCTACAAGAAATGCCATTGGGATTTTGATTGGCATTGCATTAAACCTATAGAGAACTTTTGGTAATATCGCCATTTTGATAATGTTAGTTCTGCCTATCCATGAACAGGGTATATTTTTCCATCTTCTAAGATCTTCTTCTACTTCTCTTTTTAGGGTTCTGTAGTTTTCATTGTATAAATCTTTCACCTCTTTTGTTAGGTTGATTCCCAAGTATTTTATTTTTTTGGAGGATATTGTGAATGGGGTAGTTTTCCTCATTTCCGTTTCAGAGGTTTTGTCGCTGATATACAGAAATGCCTTTGATTTATGCATATTGATTTTATATCCTGCCACTTTGCTGAATTCATTTATTAGTTCTAGTAGTTTCTTTGTAGACCCTTTTGGGTCTTCTAAGTATAGAATCATGTCATCTGCAAATAGTGATAATTTAAGTTCTTCTTTTCCTATTTTTATGCCTTTAATTTCTTTCGTCTGTCTAATTGCTCTGGCCAGTGTTTCGAGAACTATATTTAATAGAAGTGGTGATAGAGGGCATCCCTGTCTTGTTCCAGATTTTAGAGGGAATGCCTTCAACTTTTGTCCATTCAGAATGATGCTAGCCTGAGGCTTAGCATAGATAGCTTTTACAATGTCAAGGTACGTTCCTGTTATCCCTAGTTTTTCAAGTGTTTTGAACATAAAGGGATGCTGTACTTTGTCGAATGCTTTCTCTGCGTCTATTGAGATGATCATATGGTTCTTATCTTTAAGTCTATTGATGTGGTGAATAACATTTATTGATTTCCATATATTGAACCAGCCTTGCATACCAGGGATGAATCCTACTTGATCATGGTGCACAATTTTTTTGATGTGTTTTTGTATTCGATTCGCCAGAATTTTATTGAGGATTTTTGCATCTAGGTTCATTAGAGATATTGGTCTGTAGTTTTCTTTCTTTGAGGAGTCTTTGTCTGGTTTCGGAATCAGGGTGATGTTGGCCTCATAGAATGAATTTGGAAGAGCTCCCTCTTTTTCTATTTCCTGAAATAACTTGAAAAGTATTGGTATTAATTCTTCTTTAAAGGTTTTGTAAAACTCTGCTGTATACCCATCCGGTCCTGGGCTTTTCTTGGTAGGTAGTCTTTTGATGGCTTCTTCAATTTCATCCATTGATATTGGTCTGTTCAAATTGTGTGTATCCTCCTGACTCAGTCTGGGCAAATCATATGACTTAAGAAATTTATCGATGTCTTCACTACCTTCTATTTTATTGGAATATAGGTTTTCAAAATAATTTCTAATTGTCTTCTGTATTTCTGTAGCATCTGTTGTGATATTGCCTTTTTCATCCCGTATGTTAGTAATTTGAGTTCTCTCTCTTCTTCTCTTTGTTAGCATGGCTAAAGGTCTGTCGATCTTATTTATTTTTTCAAAGAACCAACTTTTAGTTTTGTTAATTTTTTCAATAGTTTCTTTTGTTTCAATTTCGTTAATTTCCGCTCTGATTTTAATTATTTCTTGCCTTCTGCTACATTTGCTGTTGTTTTGCTCTTCCTTTTCTAGGGCTTTGAGATGAAGTGTGAGCTCATTTATTTGTTGGTTTTTTCTTTTTTTGAGGAATGACCACCAGGCGATGAATTTTCCTCTTAAAACTGCTTTCATTGTGTCCCATAGATTCCGATATGTTGTGTCTGTATTTTCATTTATCTCTAAGAATTTTTTGATTTCCTCCTTTATGTCTTCTGTAACCCATTGATCATTCAGTAACATATTGTTCATTTTCCATGTGATGTAGGATTTTTCCTTCCTTCTTTTATCATTGATTTCCAGTTTCATTCCATTATGATCAGATAAAATGCATGGTATTATCTCCACCGCTTTATATTTATTGAGGGTTGCCCTGTGGCATAATATATGGTCTATTTTTGAGAAGGATCCATGTGCTGCTGAGAAAAATGTATATCCATTTGATGATGGTTGATATATTCTATATATGTCAGTTAAGTCTAGGTTATTGATTGTGGTATTGAGTTCTATAGTTTCCTTGTTCAACTTTTGTTTGGAGGATCTGTCCAATGGTGAGAGAGGTGTGTTGAAGTCACCCATAATTATTGTGTTGTGGTCTATTTGATTCTTGAACTTGAGGAGAATTTGTTTTATGAATGTCGCAGCGCCATTATTTGGTGCATAAATATTGATAATTGTTATGTCTTGTTGGTGAATGGTTCCTTTTAACAGTATATAATGTCCTTCTTTATCCCTTTTGATTAACTTAGTCTTGAAGTCGATTTTATTTGATATGAGGATGGCCACCCCTGCTTGCTTACGAGGACCGTGTGCATGGTATATTTTTTCCCATCCTTTCACCTTCAGCCTGTGTATGTCTTTTCCAATCAGATGTGTCTCCTGGAGGCAGCATATTGTTGGATTTGTTTTTTTAATCCATGATATCAGCCTATGTCGCTTTATTGGAGAGTTTAAGCCATTAACATTCAGAGTTACTATTGATATATGGTTTGTACTTCCATCCATGTTTGATTATTTATTGTTTTTTTTTTTTTTTAAAAAAATTTAGTTTGTTTTTCCATGATTATTTTTCCCCCTCGCCCTCTGTCTTTACCGAGGCACTTCCCTCTGATGGTTTTGGTTATTGTTTTTCATTTCTTCCTCGTGTAGTGTTTTGCTCAAAATGCTTTGCAATGCTGGTTTTCTGGCTGCAAATTCTTTTAACTTTTGTTTATCATGAAAGATTTTTATTTCGTTGTCATACCTGAAGCTTAATTTTGCTGGATACAGAATTCTTGGTTGGCATCCATTGTCTTTCAGTGTTTGAAATACATTGTTCCATGACCTTCTTGCTTTCAGTGTCTGTGATGAAAAATCCGTTGTTAACCTTATTGGTTTACCCCTGAATGTAATCTGTCTCCTTTCTCTTGTAGCTTTTAATATTTTCTCTTTGTTCTGTATATTGGATATCTTCATAACAATGTGTCTTGGCGTTGGTCTACTGTGATTTTGTGTGCTCGGTGTCCTGTATGCATCTTCAATTTGTATATCTGTTTCCTTTTTTATTTCTTGAAAGTTTTCTGTAATTATTTCATTCAGCAGGTTACTCATTCCCTTGGTTTGAATCTCTGTACCTTCTTCTATCCCGATGACTCATAAGTTTGGCTTTTTTATGTTATCCCATAACTCTTGGATGTTTTTCTCGTGATTTTTTACCAGCCTTTCTGAGTTGGCTAGACTCTTTTCAAGATGAAATAATTTGTCTTCATTATCTGACGTTCTGGTTTCTACTTGCTCCACTCTGTTAGTGATACTCTCAATTGAGTTTTTAATTTGGTTTATAGTTTCCTTCATTTCCAAGATTATGTTTTGATTCTTTTTTATAATCTCTATCTCCTGATAAAGGTGCTTAACTTCTTCTTTTATCTGTTTGTGTAATACATTCCCAATGTGTTCTTTTGCTGCTTGAATTTGCTGTCTCGTATCCTCTTTAAGGTTCCATTCCATCTGTCTAAGGTGTTCCTTGAGTTCTTTATATGACCATTTTTCTGATGACTCTAGGTCCTCCTGAATATTTAGGCTGTCCTGCATTGTTTGTACTCCTTTTCTTCCTTGCTTTTTGAAGCTGCTCATGTTACTTCTTGTTCTGTTTGACTGCTGCGTTACTGTTTACTCCTATAAATTTATTTGATGCTTGGGAGGAAAGGTATTAGAAGGGAATGGAAAAAGTCACTAAAGAGAATGAGAGTAAGCAGGTAGAATTCAAGGAAGGGGGATAAGATCATTGAAAAGAAATGAAAAGACAAAAGAAGAAAAAAAAATAGGAAATAAAAAAAGAAAAAAAAATTTTTTTAAATAATAAAAAAAAATTAAATTTGGAAGAAAAAAAAATTTTAAAAAAATTGTTAAAAAAAAAAAATTAAAAAAACAAGAAAAATGAAACTGAAAGAAAACCCCAAATCAAAATTAAAACAACAACAACAACAACAACAATAACAACAACAAAAACAACAACAACAACAACAAAAAACTAATAAATGCAGTCTTAGAGTTTGATTAACTTCTCTTCCAGTAGATGGCGCTGTGACCACCAGGCCAAGTTTCTCCTATCAATACGCGGAAACCAATCACTGTGCAGCAGCTCCTCCTCCCAGACTGGGCGAGTCTCCAATCCTGGGTGCCTAGGGCGTCCTCTTGTGTCTAGTCACTTCCCCACTTTTCCTCTAGCCAGGCCCCTCTCACGGGTGCCGCTCACCACAATACTGGGTACACACCAGGTCTGCTGCTCCCGGGAGCCCTGTTGTCATGAATGACTGGGCACACTCTTCCAGTTTGCCATTCCCTCAGACCCTAAGTTTGTAGAGCTTGGGGCTGAGAATCCTCAGCGTATTTTACTGCCCCTCCGGTAGCCACACCCCCGGTAGCTGGTGCAAGAGACCTCAGCTGTCTGCACTGGTGGGAGCGGTAGTCCCGCGCCGGCGGGTCCCGCGCCACCTCTAATTCCCTAGGTCTGGCTACCGTGCTCACGGGAGAGCTGGGAGAGGCCCTTACAGGAGAGCTGAGATTGGCCCTTAAGGTTTCCCCGATGTGTGGAGAGGGAAGGCTAGCGAATTACACACCTGTAGCCGCAGGTTTCAATGAAGTTATCTCCTCCGCCGCAGTCTGATGACGTCAGTTGTCTGCCATGGTGGTATCTCTTGCAAATGGCGACAGTTCGTTTCCCTTTGCCGGGTTACCAATGCAACGGGTGGGTCCTTACTGTCTCTCCCAAGCCCCGTTTCACACCTGTGGCCACTACCTATGAAGGCTCGGTTGGCATTTACCTCCGTAGGATCAGAAGGGCTGACCGGTTGTTTCAGCCGGATGGATTAGTGCTGAGTCACAGCTGTTTGTCTGCGGGAAGCAGGCGAACGGGAGCTTGAATTCAGCCGATCCAGGTTCAGTGTGTGTTCTGAGAGGCCCAGACTGCTCGTTCCAGATCCACGTCAGCTCAGCATTGCCTAGTGATCCTGAGCAAACAGAATTAGGCTGTTTACGACTCCCTATGCCTGCACAGCTGAAGAGGTCAGAGACTTGATCTCTCCGCGCCCGCCGCCATGTTGGAATCCCTGTAAATTATTAAGTAGAACCAAAGAGTCTACAAAATCAAAATATATAATGAAATAAAAAATGTGGGGGCATAAATGCTCCTACAGTATGTCTTTTTCTTTTTACAGTCATCATTTTACAGGTTTCTACTTAAATTTTCTACTGGGTATCCAAAACTAATGAGGTGGTCCCAAATTGTGATGTTTTTCCTACACTAGAGGTGAGTATAGTCACCTCAGTGATGAACGTCATAGAATTCATGAGGAACTGCATGGTTTCTTCAGTCCAAGAGTCAGGATGGGCCTATGAACGATGTGGATTCCCCATGAAACATTAAGACTATTTCCCCCTTCAGCAACCCTCCTTTATTGCCTGAATACTCACATTGGCTCCTAGTCTCTTGGGTCTTTCTCCTCTCCCTGATTGGGAGCTTGTATAACTCTCCAGAGTTGTAGATCCCTTAGGGTGTACTGCTACTCTATAAGGTGAAATGTTAAACTCATGATTCAAACTAGGGATATCTGGGCATTATTTTAGTATTTCCTATGTTCTTTCTATAACTCTCTTAATTTTCCCATAATTACAAACAAAAGAGTATATAATTTACATAAATAATATTCTCCAAATAATACTTGATTAAACATATGAAATAATTAATGGAGATGTTGTAGCATTATTTACCCAATAGAATGTTTTACTATTGCATCGATCCAGTAGCAAAGTGAATAGTGGGAGATGTGTGACCTAATAACATCATTAAATGCATGACAAAGTTAACATTTAGAAATGCACACTTTATTTTGCAACAAATTGCATCTGTAATGAAATATAAGTAAAAACGCTCTGTAAAACTGGCATGGTTGACCATGCTGTGACCCTAGGGATGTAAGAAGCTTTACAAGTTCAATGTCAGGCTCCATAATTAGTGAGGATGTATGCAACTTAGCAAACCCTTTCTCTAAATAAAAAAGAAAAAAAATCTGAGGATGTGGTTTACTGATTAAGTGCCCCTAACTTTAAGGGGCTCTGAAAATTTTAAATTTTAAATTTCATATAAATCTTAAGAAACTTCTGAAATAATCAACTCTGAGAATTATTATTTCTCCAGAAAAATGAGACTCTTTAGTAATTGTTTATTTATACTAAAATTATATCCTTTTAGGGATACACAATTCTATACTTGTATTTCCTTAATTCTACAATATCAGCTAAAGATGCTAGAAAATTTTCAGCAAATGTCAAAAGCGATTACCCATTTTGTACATTTAAATGATTTTTTTCACTCCTAGGTCCCAAATACTTCGAGGGATGGGCTATAGATACGAAACTTACTACAATCTTTATATTTGTCAAGGTGTTTTTCTAAATATTGTGCTGTTATCTAAGGTACACACTTTGGACAAATGCTACTCCACATTTTCTACAGATATGAGGTCAGTAATTAAAAAAATGTTGGAAATTTGAATACAGTCTTGGACACTATTTTTGGGTTTCTATATGCTATAAATCCTCCAGTGTTTTAAAAATGTTGAATCAATGGCCAAAAGCTTTACAAAAATTTTTCCACATGTCCTCTCACTCGTATGAATTCTGAGGTGCTGAGTAGGGTTTGAACAATTATTGGAGACTCTGTCGCCTATTTTATATTTATATGATTTCTGTGGTATCATATCTCTGGTGTGAAATAGTATTGAACTACTGTGAAATAGGGTTGATTCATCCTTAAAGACACTGATGCAATGTTTTCATTGTAAATCTTCTCCAGTATAAAATCTATAATGTTTAGTAGGATGTGATCTTCAATACTAAAAGCTTTGCCATTCTTCACATTTATAGGACTTCTCTCTAGTATGCGTTCTCTGGTGTCGAGTAAGTGATGATTGTTGATTAAAAGCTTTGCCACATTCTCTACATTTGTAGGGCTTCTCTCCAGTATGAATTCACTGGTGCTGAGTAAGTGTTGATATGTGATTAAAACTCTTGCCACACTCTTTACACTTGTAGGGCTTCTCTCCAGTGTGGATTCTCTGGTGCTGAGTAAGTGATGATTTTTCACTGAAACTTTTGCCACACCCTGTACATTTGTAGGGCTTCTCTCCAGTGTGGATTCTCAGGTGCCGAGTAAGTACTATTTTTTGATTAAAACTTTTGCCACATTCTTTACATTTGTAGGGCTTCTCTTCAGTGTGGATTCTCTGATGCTGAGTAAGTAATGATTTTTGACAGAAACTCTTGCCACACCCTGTACATTTGTAGGGCTTCTCTCCAGTATGAATCCTGTTGTGGTAATGGAGATGTGAGTTTGAATTAAAACTTTTGCCACACACTTTTCATTTGCAGGGCTTCTCTCCAGTATGAATACTTTTGTGCCAATTACGCTGTGAGATGCTATTAAAAGCTTTGCCACATTCTTCACAGCTGTAGGGCTTCTCTTCAGTGTGAATTCGCTGGTGGTGAGTAAGTGATGATGTGTGACTAAAACTCTTGCCACACACTTTACATTTGTAGGGCTTCTCTCCAGTATGACTCCTTTTGTGACAATTACGCTGTGAGATTCTACTAAAAGCTTTGCCACACTCTTTACATTTGTAGGGCTTCTCTCCAGTGTGGATTCGCTGGTGCTGAGTAAGTGATGATTTTTCACTAAATCTCTTGCCACATGCTTTACATTTTAGGGCTTCTCTCCAGTATGAATCCTGTTGTGGCGATCAAGATTTGAGTTTCTATTAAAACTCATGCCACACACTTTACATTTGTAGGGCTTCTCTCCAGTGTGGATTCGCTGGTGCTGAGTAACTGATGATTTTTAACTAAAACTCTTGCCACACACTGTACATTTGTAGGCCTTTTCTCCCGTATGAATTCTCTGGTAATTTTTAAGGCTCGGTTTTTGACTGAAACCTTTGCAAAATTGTTTACATATGTAGGGCATCACTCTAGGGTATGTCCACTGGTGACAAATAAGATTTGAGCTTTTATTAGAAGTTTGGCAACATTCTTTGCATTTGCATGTCATATCGTCTGAATGAACACTGTGATGTTGAGTAAAGTTCTTGAGTGCATTGAATTCTTCACATTGGTAGGTCTTCTCTGCAGAATAAATTTTTTGGTGTTGAGTAAAGGTTGAAAAACTTTTTAAGGCTTACCACACTTCTTACATTTACAGGTCTCTCCTTCAGTATAAATCCTCTGTTACTTAACAAGTTGAATCTTTTCACTAAAAGTTTTTTTCAGATTCTTTAAATTTGTAGTATTTATCACTGTCATAGTATCTGCTGTGTTAAAAGAATATAGCAAAGCATTTGCTTGCTCAATATCTTCTATACATAGAGGGCTCTCTTTCTCTATAAATTTTCTTGTATTAAGCAAGCTCTGCACTGTGGTTAAGAGCCCTTTTACATATCTTACACTTGCAGGTTTTGTCTTGGCTATGAATATTTTAATGAATACTAGTTTTTGATCACTAAAGCAAGACTTTTCTACATTTTTCATCTTGGTAAATTTCCTTCAGAAAATAACTAGAATTTCTCTATATTCATAATTTTTATCACCAATGTAAATATACTGGTCATTACTCAGGGTGGAGACATGGCTTATTGTGTTACTTATAGCATTATCTATATAGTGTACTTTCCAGAAATCTGTATCAGAATTGTCATTAAGCAATATTGTTAAGTAGAAACTTTTCTACAATTCTTAGTATTGTCCATTTGGGCACAAGGAGAAATTAATCTTTTGTTTCAGAAAAATGTATATTTTATAAAGAAACTCCACAAAGGATCACTTTTAGAAATATCTTTTCTGTACAAATGTTTGACTTCAATTTTAACTCAGTGCTACTTTTATAATTGCCCAAGTTAAAAACTGATGCATGGACTAGATTTAAAATTTTCCACATTGCCTTTCAGTTCAAAAATGGCTGTGGATTTATTCTTAAAGACATATAAATCTCCTCAAAATAATTGGAATACATTGAATTTTTTTTCAGATATTGATTGTCTCTGGTGTCTTTTAAACTAGAAATTTTTATCATAAATAGGGACTACTGATTGATTTTCAAATTTTTGAACTTTACTCTCACCTATATTTTCCCATTGTTTTCTTGGTTGTAGATAGTTAAAGTCACAGTTTCCATATCTTCCCTCTCTTTCATTTATTCCCTGCTCTGGTAAAATTTGTCGAGGATGATGAGAAGTCATGGCTGAAATAAATAAAAATAAGAAACATGTTTACTTACTGTACTGGGCTGAGTTTATTTTGGAAAGCTAAGAAATTACAGAAAATAATAACATCAGCAGGGGAGTGTATTGTTAAATCCAAGTCAATCATTACTGTAGAAATATATAAATCAAATAAAAATACACACAGAAAATTACTTTGAAGATTGTCCTAATCATCTTTGTGTTCACAGTATCCAAGATGAGTACATTACTATGGAGAGTAATATACTAGAGAAAAATACATTGTGTTACACAGAGATTTTCCTCCTTCAGAATATATTTTCAAAATCTACCAACTTTCTTCTGTTTCATTAAAGATAAAAATATGAAACATATAAATATTTGGGGACTGTTCAAAAAGGGGTTCCTGCTTACCAACAGAAAAAAACATGGCTAAATCAACTGTAAGCAAAGTAATGAATCACTCAAAGGGAATAGTCAATTATCATTTAAAAGAAGTTTACTGAACCAAAACATCACACAAAAAACAGAATAAAAATTAGTCAAGAATTGTTAATAGTAATAAGCAAAAAATGTATGTTTAAAGACTTTCTTTAGAAAACGTCGGAAAGAGTCAGGAGTGATTGTACATAGCAACATAGGAGGTTGAGCTAGAGCATCAAAATTTGAAAGCCACACAAAGTAAAAAATGCAAAGTGCTAAATTACCCTTTAGTTTTCTTTCCAGTATTAATAAACACATCTTGAAAAATAGAAAAAATGAACATCGAAACAGCTCAGTTTTCTCCATGTTGTAAAGACTTAAAGTACGTTTTAATCCAAGTTTTAAAACTCAGAATACTGAAAGCATCCAAGAGAAAAAGATGGGTCACCTAGAAATGTGTAACTATATAATTGTGAAATCCAATCTTCACAACACAGGAAGAAATTCGAGTCTATCTATATTCAAGGGATGAAAGAATAAAATTATCAACCAAGACATTATATTCACAGCTACTACATTTCAAAGAGAAGGGAAATGAAGACTTGAAACATATAAAAATACACACACTATTCATCAACACTGAATCTGTTCTCCAAAAAGTACTAAATGTAATCTTTAATAATAAAATGTAAGTGCACAGCATCATAAGTCATATGAAATTTTAAACATTTCTTGGCAAAACAATTCTATTTTATTGTAATGATAGGTAATAAAACATGTAATTTTGCAATAGAATTTGAAAGGATAAAAGCATAACAACAATATTGTTTATAAGCATATATACCTGTAACAATAATATAATTTTAAAAGGACACATAAATATATTCAATTTTTTAATAAAGTGAAGTCAAGTTGACACTCATACAAAGTATGAATAGGAGACTCTTCAGTTTTAGACTTTTTGTTGGCAAATGCAAGTTTACAAAATTCTGATCAAAACAGAACTTGGATATCTGAATTAACTCTAAATATTGCAACTGTTGGTAGTCTACAGGATACTCTAAATCTAAGCACACACACATACTGAAAGCAAAAGGATATAATAATGACACATACAAAAGTGATCGAACGAAACCTGGGCTGTCTAAATTATAGTACACAAAACATAGTTTAAGACAGTTATAGGACATAGAAAGCATTTTAAATTTAAAAAAAACTTTGAAAAGAGGCAAAAGAGTGAAAAGTACTTTTACCCTTACCTTCTGAATTAAGAGTAAATACATTCGCTACATACTTTATACTTCCCAAACACACACACACACAAAAAAAAAATAAAACACTGAGAGGGTTGAATAAAAACAAAGAATCACTGTCATACAAAGAGACATCAATCCCCACTTACTGAAAAGGGAAATACAGAGAAGCAAAATGGTAATTGCAAAGCATTAGACTTTGAAAATATTTTGAAAGTACTATAGACTTATAGAATCTGTGTTCATAATCACAAGTGGGATATTATGCTGGTTAGATCAATTTTATATATTAAAACAAAGGTTAATAAATATTTAAGTAATAGTTATTTTGTAACCAACATGGAATAAATATTTGGAATCAAAAGTGGTAGGGATTTTCAAAAATCCCTAAATATGTGTCAGTTGATTGAAAACTTTAGGGCACGCTGTTGTTCAAAATTGAAAGATTAAATTTAAAGATGTTTATACTACTTAAATTTAACTAGAGGCTCCATGTAGTATTCATCAACCTCCCATTGTTAAACAATTTTTTTTTGCAGAGAAATATATCTTTTAAATTGTATGAATATACCCCAAAATACAAATAAGACTATTTCCCTGCTAAAATTATACTAAAATTTACAGCATTCAATTGTAAATGCAAACATGGAGTCAGGTAGATGGAGTTCTTAGTGAGCATGGCAATAAGCCCCCACATCAATAGCAAATTAAAAACATTGCACACCAGTGTTGTTACATTGTTATTCAACAGAGCCATCATGGGGGACACAAACCAAATATCCCTTAAATAGAATGATGAGCCATATTGGAATATAGAAACTATAGAACTTTGAAGTCAAAGAATTTATTCTAATTATATATTTTACAAAATGTATGTACAAGAGGTTAACTGAAATGTCACTGAAAGAATACTGCAGAATTCTACGAACATGACATCTCTAAACTGAAAAAGAAGCTTTCTGAACAAAAGAGAATAGTTATGTGATGAGGAGACAGATATGAGCCCTTGCTTTCTAGGCATTTTTTTCAGATATAAACTTTGTAGATATATATTGCATAACAATTTGAATTACTGTTACTGAATTGTATATTTAAAATTTTAGAGACAGTAAGTTTTATCTTGTGGTTTTGATTACAATAAAAATTAAAAGAAAGAGAATTGCAACATCTCTCAAAGCTACATTAAAAATAATGTGGTCTTTATTTTATAAATAATAACAAACTCATCAGTATACAAATGATGGGCATGCATGTAATCTCAGCTACTAGGAAGTCTTAGGAAGGAGAATTGCAAATTCAAGACATCCTCAATAACTTAGTGAGAATCTCTACCAAATGTGAGTGAAAAGGAGCTTAGGGTGTAGTTCAGCATGAGAGTATCACTGCCATCAATCCCCATTATACTTATACATAGAAAACTTCAATTTCTACGTAAATGGGCAGAAAGAAAAGCCAATCAAGATAAAATACAAAAGTCATGGACAAAAGAGGCTTAATATTTATACAAGCAAAAGCACATATAATATTATTGGCAATACAAACAAGAATCATACATATCTTAGTTTGTGAAGCAATTAACTGATATGAGGAAACCCAGGCTATAACAGGAAACCTACTGTACACAATTTAAATAAAAGAGGAAAAAACAACCAAACTGTAAATATCCACAGATGTATTATTTTACAAATCTTCTAACTCATATTAAACTTACACCATCTCTCAAAACAGCAGTCTTTGTCCAACTTGACATTCATTCCATGGCAGATATTTCATGGAAAATCCATTACACATAACAGAAAGAACACTGATAAGGAAATTTTAATGAAAAAATGTACAAATAAGATTATAGAAACTGACTTATGATAGTAATGTATTGCAATGGGTGGACCTAGAGGTCTCCAGAAATGTGCAAAACTTTCCTGCAAATAATCTAAGAAGGGCTGGAGTTCTAGAGTAGTGTTAGGGAGTTTCTCTAGCATGTGTGAGGCCCTGGGTTCAATTCTCTGCATCATATATGGATAAATAGGAAATTCACTAACAATTAAAAATGTTTTTTAAATTATGGAATTGCTGTCAGATAATATTGACACTCAAAAGGCAAGGGGAGTGTTTTTTTGTTAATTTGAATGTATGGAGGAAAAGCAGGATACTACATAATTTTAAAGCACAAAACACAGGACACGTTTTTCTATAATAACAAGAGAAAGAATTCAAAGCTTCTCAAAAATATTTTTTTCTGGATAATGTCTCAATGAACCTTTTCAAATTTAGGTATCCTCCTCTACCTCAACTATGTCCTGTGCAATATGTGGGCCATAGTATTTGACATCAGTGCATTCCTCTAAGTCAAACATATGTCAAGTGAAAGATATATATCATGCCACCAAAGAAAAACATTAAGGGTGAAAATATCATTAACATTATCTTGTCATTACCAAGAACTACCCCATCTTCTTTATTGAAAGCACAAATCTGCCACACATTCTTGTAAAGAAGTTCCCAAAAGATATACTGCAAGAAAAGAAATCTAAATAATGGTAATTAGGAATTTTGAAGGAAAATTATGCTCACCCACAAAGACTAGGTTGCTGTAGTTCTCCAACATCACTTCTCTATATAAATTCTGCTGAGCAGGATCTAGGCATTCCCATTCCTCCTTAGAGAAATCAATAGACACATCTCCGAATGTCAATGGCTCCTAAATAAAAATTGTTAGATCAATAGAACATAGACCAAACCATTATTCAATTTTTAATATGAATTAAGAGTTAGTAGAACTTACTGTCATTTAGGAGAGTGACGTTAATTATGTAATAAGATACTATGCATTATCTAATTCAGCGGAAAATACATAAGTCCAAAAAATGTATATATATTCCATATCAGAGTGAAGTGAAAGATATATACCATAATCCAAGCAGTGAATAAAAGCCCAAATTCTAACTTTTCTGCCATCAGTGAATGTGAAATTTGGCAGAAATTCCAGATGCAAATCAGACTTGTCAAAAATATTCTCATAAGGTGATTGTGCACAAGGTAGACAAAAACAATGGTAAAAAAAGCTTTTGAAAACAGTCTGGTTCCTATTCTCTTTGCTTTCTATCCATGAGATAGATTGAGATCTCTAATGCAATTAGTTTCCAGTATCATCCATGAAACATTCCCAATGTGTAAAATATTCATAAAATATTAATATGTGGAGACATGTAAAGTGACACTTCCACCTTGAGAAAAGACAAACTTGAATTATTTCAAGTTTTATAAGCAGTTCAATGAGTGAATCCATTTGGTACAATAGAATGAACAATGGTTTACAAAAGACTTCAAGGAGGAGAAAGTAAGACAACTTCAGGCCAATATCTCTTATGAACATAGATGCAAAACTTCTGAATAAAATTCTGCCAAATTAAATACAAAACATTTTTTTATTGTTGGTCGTTCAAAACATTACATAGTTCTTAATATATCATATTTCACAGTTTGATTCAAGTGGGTTATGAACTCCCAATTTTACCTCGTATACAGATTGCTGTATCACATCAGTTACCCTTCCATTGATTTACATATTGCCATTCTAGTGTCTGATGTATTGTGCTGTCTATCCTAGTCTCTACTATCCCCCCTCCTCTCCCCTCCTTTCCCCTTTTCTCTCTCTACCCCTTCTACTGTAAGTCATTTCTTCCACTTGTATTATCTTGTCTTACCCCTCCTTTCCTCTTATATGTAATTTTCTATAACCCTAAGGATCACCTTCCATTTCCATGCGATTTCCCTTCTCACTCCCTTTCCCTCCCACCTCTCATTCCTGTTTAATGTTAATCTTCTTCTCAAGTTCTTCGTCTCTACCCTGTCCTTGGTTACTCCCCTTATATCAAAGGAGTCATTTGGCATTTGTTTTTTAAAGATTGACTAGCTTCATTTAGCATAATCTGCTCTAATGCCATCCATTTTCCTCCAAATTCTATGATTTTTTCATTTTTTTAATGCAGAATAATACTCCATTGTGTATAAATGCCACATTTTTTTTATCCATTCATCTATTGAAGGGCATCTAGGTTGGTTCCACAATCTTGCTATCGTGAAATGTGCTGCTATGAACATTGATGTAGCAGTGTCCCTGTAGCATGCTCTTATTAGGTCCTTAGGGAATAGACCAAGAAGGGGAATAGCTGGGTCAAATGGTGGTTCCATTTCCAGCTTCCCAAGAAATCTCCATACTGCTTTTCAAATTGGCTGCACCAATTTGCAGTCCAACCAACAATGAACAAGTGTACCCTTTTCCCCGCATCCTCTCCAGCACTTGTTGTTGTTGGACTTCATGATGGCTGCCAATCTTACTGGAGTGAGATGGTATCTTAGGGTGGTTTTGATTTGCATTTCTCTGACTGCTAGCGATGGTGAGCATTTTTTCATGTACTTATTAATTGATTACATGTCCTCCTCTGAGAAGTGTCTGTTCAGGTCCTTGGCCCATTTATTGATTGGGTTATTTGTTATCTTATTGTCTAATTTTTTGAGTTCTTTGTATACTCTGGATATTAGGGCTCTATCTGAAGTGTGAGGAGTAAAGATTTGTTCCCAGGATGTAGGCTCCCTGTTTATCTCTCTTATTGTTTCTTTTGCTGAGAAAAAACTTTTTAGTTTGAATAAGTCCCATTTGTCGATTCTAGTTGTTAACTCTTCCACTATGGGTGTCCTATTGAGGAATTTGAAGCCCGATCTCACAGTATGTAGATCATAGCCAACTTTTTCTTCTATCAGACGCCATGTCTCTGATTTAATATCGAGCTCCTTGATCCATTTTGAGTTAACTTTTGTGCATGGCGAGAGAAAGGGATTCAGATTCATTTCGATGCAAATGGATTTCCAGTTTTCCCAGCACCATTTGTTGAAGATGCTATCCTTCCTCCATTGCATGCTTTTAGCCCCTTTATCAAATATAAGATAGTTGTAGTTTTGTGGATTGGTTACTGTATCCTCTATTCTGTACCATTGGTCCACCCTCTTGTTTTGTACCAGTACCATACTGTTTTTGTTACTATTGCTCTGTAGTATAGTTTGAAGTCTGGTATCGCTATACCACCTGATTCACACTTCCTGCTTAGCATTGTTTTTGCTATTCTGGGTCTTTTATTATTCCATATAAATTTCATAATTGTTTTATCTATTTCTACAAGAAATGCTGTTGGGATTTTGATTGGCATTGCATTGAACTTATAGAGAACTTTTGGTAATATCGCCATTTTGATGATGTTAGTTCTGCCTATCCATGAACAGGGTATATTTTTTCATCCTCTAAGGTCTTCTTCTATATCTCTCTTTAGGGTTCTGTAGTTTTCATTGTATAAGTCTTTCACCTTTTTTTTTTGTAGAGATTAGAAATTTATTAAAGGACAGAAGAAAAGACTTCTCCCGGAGGAAGAAGGGGACCCAGAAGGTGGAATCCGTGGAAGTGCGGTTGTTTCCCCTTTTTATAGTTCTTTCAGTGATGGAATGTAGGTTGGAAGGCCCAGGTGGGCCAAAGAAGTAGTCTGAGAAGGAAGGACTTCATTATCACTTCTTTGTGATGGGCTATCTTCAAATCTGCTGGGGGCTATTCATTAATATTTCTTCCAGGTGGACTTTGGCCTAGGGCCTCTTTAGGACTTTATTAACATTCCATGAGTTGTCCTGTGTTTTCCCTGAGTCATTCCCAGCATGGCCTCCATTTTAGATTTCACTCGGTATTAGACCTGATTTACCTAACTACACTGACTACCTAACTTTAAATCTGGCTTCATTCCCCCCTCTGATTTGGGAACTCCTTACTGCTGTAAGGAAAGGGGGCGAAGAAAATCTTTCTGGCTTCTTCAGGCTGACAAAAGGGGCGATGTTGGGTCAAGCAGGTTGGAGTCCCCTTTTAAAAATCGGGTCTATCGAGTGGCCCATGATAGGCTGGAGGGCCATTTGAGTGATGGGTGTCTATAAGAGAAACAAGAATTCATTAGTACTGGAACCATATTGATGCAGCAATAAATGCCATAGCACAGGAATATGCCAATGAGTATGATGGCAAAGACAGAGACTAACAATGTTTTCCACCAGGAAGTACCAAGAACCAGAAGCTAAGATATTGTTTCCATGACAAAGTTGCTGAGGACATGGCTTCTATCTGAGCATGTAAATCTTTAAGAATATTTGTCACATTGCCAGAAATGTCAGCAATGTAAATACAACACTTAACTTTTAGGGTTACAGTTATCCTTCCCTTAAGATATAGTTTAATAATTTAATATCATCTGATCTTGCAAAATCCTTTTTACTAGTATGACTTCTGTGTCTAAGAGAAATCTTTAATTCTGTTACTTAGGGCTGGATAATCATACTAGCAAACACCAAGCCTACCTGTGTAGGTTAGGAATATCTGTGGGCCTTAAAACTGAAAACTACTCTGGCAGTTCCTTTTGATAGTTATCAGGCATTCCTACCTAAGAATCTTTTTTGCAGCCTCCAGTTTACTTATTGTTGGAGGTTACATTTAACTATTATTATTTAAAATGTCCAGGAATAGCTATGTTTTGGCTTCGACCGTCTTTGCTAAGTGTTTAAGATGAAGCAAGTCAAACTGACTTTTTTTCCATTTATTGTTGACAGTCAGCTGAGTCTCTGGGAGTCCTCGGGAACTTCACAGCAGCTTCTCAGTTCTGCTAGTGCCATTTGCGTTAGGATGGGTCCAGGCCTTGCTTGACCATGTGCCTTCCTTCGGAAGCATCAGGGATGTCTCCCTTCTCTGGTGACCCTCCTCTTCTCAGCAAATGCACTGATTGGCTTTCTGTCCTCCACTGGTCTCATTAATCTCCCTGATCAGGAGGTTATGTGGCCTAGAGTTGCAGAGCCCTTTGGAGAAGACTCTATCCCTGATTCAGACTGACTCAGAGGGCAAGAGCCAAATATTGGTTTTTTTGGCCCCTTTAATTTTAAAACTTAATCTTAAACATCCAGCAAATATGTTTCAACAGCCTTATACTAAGTACTGGGCTTTAGTACCTGTCTCTCTATCCTGTAGGTGATAACTTCTTATCTTAAGTTAACCCAGGTTGTGAGTTCTTAAAGCAGTACCTCTTTAAAACATTAACAGGCAATCCTTAGACCATCTAAAAGCAAACTACAAAACAAAACTAACTAGGATAAAAACATATTTAGTTTATGTAATAGCTACCTTGAATTCTGGCAGAGTTATACATTATAATCCCCTGTTTGAGATCCTGGCAATCATGACAAAAACAAACTTTTGGACACAACTTTAAATGCACTGAAATCTGGCCTACTTCTTTCATAGTCACTTTCACATACAGTGAGATGGGACATACAGCCTGATCTCAAGGTGGGGCACTTCATAAGTCTTAAATACTATAGTTCTGAAGCTGATCTTTGCTTTTTAGACATCATTCTACAAAGCCTACATAAATTGCTGCTCAAGTTTACATGAATATTAGCTAACACAACATAATATCACATCTAAAACATGAATTAAAAAAGGTTGAAAGCTTTTAACCTTTTGTAGAAAAGTAGCAAAGTACTTTTGTGTTTTGCAATAAAACCTTCACATAGATTAGGCTCTCATTAACTTAAAAATACATTTAAATTGTATCTCAGTGTAAAAAGTAACATGGAACTTATTGATAACAAGTCCAGTTATAGAAAACAAATGATAAACTTCCAACATGTTTTTCTTTTAAGCCTAAAATTACCATACAATTTGAGAATACCTGCTTGATATAATGCTCTTTCTAAAGCTTCTACCTTACAGACTTGTATATCTGGAAGATATGAACACATTAATGGCACCAATTACATTGATGTTTTTATATTAATCAAGTTTAGCTTTTAAAGGAATAACATAGCACAATTCTCTAAAACAACCAGCTGTTTAATTTCTTTAAGATTACTTTGCTCAAAAACTTACACTTATAACCAACTTCCACAGACCTTCTTTATAACTTACTTAAACCCTCTTAATTACTCAATTACATAGACTTTCTTATCCAGAAACACATTTTCCCTCTATTAAATCCATATCTAGAACCTTCTAGTTTCTCTTTCATCTGTTAACCTCCTTCTGTTCACATCTTGAAACAATACTTGTAAACCTTTGAATCTGAGCAGATTATTTCATAGACATCAACGTTTTATTAGGGCCTTTTTTGAACACCTAGAAAAACTTAAAAGCTTAATTTTAAAGACATCTTTACTTTTATCTGTTTACCAAATTTAAATTGAGCCATTTGAATCACATGAATCAAAGATATTTGGATCCATTTTTAATTTTTCATGAGCGCTCATCATCTGTCAATTGTCATATCACTGCATGATATATGGACATACACACAGACATACCGACATACAACACTAACACAAGTGTAACACATAACACAAAAGGCCTTGCAGATTTCTCAGGTGAAATCTCATTGCAATGTTTAAAAAAAAACCTCCAGTTGATCAAAAATAGAACTTATCAGAAAAACATTAACTTGTCTGTAGGAACAGAATCATGAGCTCAAAAAAATATAGAATCTAAGAAAAGGCAAAAAGTCCTAGAAAAAATTGACCAGCCAGTAATTAGTAAATGCCATACAATTTACTCTTTGGTTTAATCTAGTTTGAGTTCAGGTAAGACACTTTTACTCTTTTTTTTTGGGGGGGGAGGGCCTGAGCTCCAGGCTGCTTCTGTTTGCATATCAGCGTAAGCCCTGGCTGAGGTCTGGAAGGACCTGGAAAACCAGAATTCTGAGCAGAAATATCATGCCTAAGGCATTTTAACCATAAGTCACAATTTTCAGGTTTGGAAGTAGAAATAAGATACAATTTACAAAATTTCAACTTTATATCTTCCTACACTAGAAAAACTTTCTCACACAAAACTGAAAATAGGATCTTTCTTGTTATAAAAGCCACCATCAGAAGAAGTTCCTTCAGGATCATTAAGCTACTTTCTTTGTTCTGAAGTTCCTAAAGTACATTAAATCACCTGGAAAAAATCCACACACTACCATGTATATCTAAAATTACACTTGGAAAATTCCCAAGACTGTTGCTAATTAATGTCATTTTAGTAAGCCAGACCAATGTTTTAATTCAACACTTTTTCCTAAATCCTACACACAGAGAAACAGATACCAAATCATAATTTACTATCCTTGCCCAAATCAATGCACTGTATACCTAATGAAATCTCTTTAGGCTACCCAGTTCAAAAATTGATGAAAAAATAAAACAATGATTGGGAGTTATTTGCCAACTTGGAAGTAGAGTTCTTTTAATTTTCTATTATAAGTATTTAAAGTTCTCTGGTATGAACTATCTGAAATCACAAACTAAACAATTACCTAACCCTAACTTTTAACTGCAAGATTGTGCAATGCTTGAGAAACCCATTCAGATACCAGATTGTTACAAAAAAGCACATTTAGCCAAAATCATCCCCAAGAAACAATCTATAACCTTTAAAACAGACCAGATAAGAAAATATCTCTCCAGGTTTTGAACCTTCATTTAATTATGACTCCTATCAGTGGCACCTTAGATTTCCCATGAGTGGACCAGGTGTTCTCACATAGGGTCTCAGTGTGACTGACTTTACTGCATTTAGGTGGAGTAATCCTTGCAGTGCAGAGAAAGAATGAGGAAATTTCCCCAAAGTGAAAAAGGCACTGGCAGCTGCTGGGAATTCCTCAGTTTCCCCTTTCACTTGCAAGATTAGCTCCTTTGAATAGATCCAATCCCAGACAATCTGGCTTATCTCCTAACTTTCCAGTAGAATCAGTTTTTATATGCCTTAGGTCTTAAAGGGGGAGGGGTGTATGTACTTTGATCAGCCCAAATTTTTCTGATTCTTTTTCCTCAGTGAGTCCAAGATTTTTTCTCTCCATGGCAGATATCATAGCTAAGTCTACTTTACACTGTTGGCATAATTTAGGATTTTCCCTTAGAGCAAAAAAATCTGAACATACAACACCTCACACCATTTCCTTTTTTGTAAATTTTATCAAACTGTAAAAAGATATTAAAATTGATATTTTCCTCTGGTGGCCAGGTTTCTCGTATTTGAGGCCAGGCCAAGAAAATGAGGCACTTGTTCTTGAGTGTCTGAGGTTCAAATTTATCCCAATTTTTCAATACACAGGCTAGTGGTGCACCTAGCGTATTGGAGAGAGAAGCTCCTGTCTGAGTGAGGAAAACAGGACTCAGGCGCCCATGCTGCGCCGGAGAAAACTGTTCTCCTTAGGGACGTCTCCCTACCCTTGAGCTTCCTAAACGGTCCAGAAAACCCGTCTCTCACCTGGCTTTGCCAAGGGGTTTCTGGTCCCCTTTAGCAAAGTGCTAGGGTCTCAGTTTGCCCTGTGCCAAAGACCTTGGGAGGATTCAGACTTAAGGGCCTTACTGCTTTCCTCCCGACCACTAAATACCCATTGCAAAAGAGAATCCTGTGCTCTTTTGTTGTTTTCTTTGCTCTGTAGACTAGCAGATTACCGGGAAGAGTTGATTCTAAAAATGTTTCTCTTAGCATCTTAAGGAACACAGCACATTTTAAACATTGGGTGGTAAAACAGACTATTGAAAGTTACCTATGCACCTTAGGTAACCTGGGAAGATCTTACTAATTATCTCATGCCTTTTTCTCAGTCCTACAACCTGAATTGCTAACATTTCTCACCCGCGGAGGAAGGGGAACATCCAGGAGGGATTGGATGCGTGGTTGGGAGTGTTGCATGGACCATAAGGAGGCAAATGTGATTGGGGCTTTCTCTCAGTGCCATTCATCTACCGATCACCCTAGATACCCCTGGGGGCTGTCGGAAGGGGGCTCAAGAGAAAGGAACCTTTGGAAACGTCTGAGAGTAGCCCAGACTGGGATTCCGCAGTTGTTCCAAACTCCTTCCTCCACCTCCATGCATCCGAGGCAGATCGGGATTTCGGACACTGTGTACTCACACCAATTGCTCTCCAGGCCCAGACAGAAAAGTTGGAAACGGCTTTGGCAGAGCCCAACATGCCTGCTCCGTACCAAACAGGTGATTGAGAGCTGCTTAGGCCGAGAAACCTCTCACCCGAGTCTTGTAGAGTGGCGGCTGCACTAGTTGCATTTAAGTAGCCGACGGGTGCCCACCTTACCTCCAGAAAGAAAGAGAGAAAGACGCACCTCAAACAGACATGGGGTGCATAGAGAGGCGCTTACCTCGGTGTAGAATATCTCAGTATGGGACCTCCAATATGTTACCACTGTTGACTGGTGACGAGTTCTTGCTCCCCGATGTTGAAGAATAACAACAAAGAAGCACGCCGAGGCAAGGCCAGAGTAGAGATTAGAAATTTATTAAAGGACAGAAGAAAAGACTTCTCCCAGAGGAAGAAGGGGACCCAAAAGGTGGAATCCCTTCACCTCTTTTGTAAGGTTGATTCCCAAATATTTTATTTTTTGGGGGGATATTGTGAATGGAGTAGTTGTCCTCATTTCCGTTTCAGAGGATTTGTCACTGATATACAGGAATGCATTTGATTTATGCGTGTTGATCTTATATCCTGCCACTTTGCTGAATTCATTTATTAGCTCTAATAGTTTCTTTGTAGACCCTTTTGGGTCTGCTAGGTATAGAATCATGTAAACTGCAAATAGTGATAATTTAAGTTCTTCTTTTCCTATTTTCATGCCTTTAATTTCTTTCATCTAATTGCTCTGGCCAGTGTTTCGAGGACTATGTTGAACAGAAGTGGTGAGAGAGGGCATCCCTGCCTTGTACCAGATCTTAGAGGGAATGCCTTCAATTTTTCTCCATTCAGAATGATGCTGACCTGTGGCTTATCATAGATTGCTTTTACAATGTTGAGGTATGATTCTGTTATCCCTAATTTTTCTAGAGTTTTGAACATAAAGGGATGCTGTACTTTGTTGAATGCTTTTTCTGCATCGAGATGATCATATGATTCTTATTTTTAAGTCTATTGATGTGGTGAATAACATTTATTGATTTCCGTATATTGAACTAGCCTTGCATCCCAGGGATGAATCCTACTTGATCATGGTGTATAATTTTTTTGATATGTTTTTGAATCCGATTTGCCAGAATTTTATTGAAGATTTTTGCATCTAGGTTCATTAGAGATATTGGTCTGTAGTTTTCTTTCTTTGAAGTGTCTTTGTCCGGTTTAGGCATCAGGGTGATGTTTGCCTCGTAGAATGTATTTGGAAGTTCTCCCTCTTTTTCTATTTCCTGAAATAGCTTGAAAAGTATTGGTGTTAGTTCCTCTTTAAAGGTTTTGTAAAACTCTGCTGTATACTCATCTGGTCCTGGGCTTTTCTTAGATGGTAATCTTTTGATGGTTTCTTCTATTTCCTCTATTGTTATTGGTCTGTTTAAGTTGTCTATATCCTCCTGACTCAATTTGGGCAGATCATAAGACTTAAGAAATTTATCTATGCCTTCACTATCTTCTATTTTATTGGAGTATAAGAATTCAAAATAATTTCTGATTATCTTCTGTATTTCTGAAGTGTCTGTTGTGATATTGCCTTTTTCATCCCGTATGCTAGTAATTTGGGTTCTCTGTCCTCTTCGTTAGCATGGCTAAGGGTCTGTCGATTTTATTTATTTTTTCAAAGAACCAACTATTAATTTTGTCAATTTTTTCAATTGTTTCTTTTGTTTCGATTTCATTAATTTCAGCTCTGATTTTAATTATTTCTTGCCTTCTACTTCTTTTGCTGTTGTTTTGCTCTTCTTTTTCTAGGATTTTGAGATGATGTATGAGATAATTTATTTGTTGGTTTTTTCTTTTTTTAAGGAATGAACTCCAAGCAATGAATTTTCCTCTTAGAACTGCTTTCAATGTGTCCCATAGATTCCGATATGTTGTGTCTGTGTTTTCATTTAACTCTAAGAAGTTTTTAATTTCTTCCTTGATGTCTTCTAAAACCCATTGATCATTCAGTAACCTTTTGTTCATTCTCCAAGTGATGCATGATTTTTTCTTCCTTCTTTTATCATTGATTTTCAGTTTCATTCCATTATGATCAGATAAGATGCATGGTATTATCTCTACTCCTTTATATTGTCTAAGAGTTGCCCTGTGACATAATATATGATCTATTTTTGAGTAGGTTCCATGTGCTGCTGAGAAAAAAGTGTAACTACTTGATGTTGGGTGGTATAGTCTATATATGTCAATTAAGTCTAGGTTGTTAATTGTGTTATTGAGTACTATAGTTTCTTTATTTAACTTTTGTTTGGAAGATCTGTCCAGTGGTGAGAGAGGTGTGTTGAAGTCTCCCATGATTATTGTATGGTGGTATATTAGACTCTTGAACTTGAGAACAGTTTGCTTGACGAACATAGCTGCACCATTATTTGGGGCAAATATATTTATGATTGTTATGTCTTGTTGGTGTATGGTTCCCTTGAGTTGTATGAAGTGTCCTTCTTTATCCCTTTTGATTAACTTTGGCTTGAAATCTATTTTATTAGATATGAGTATGGACACTCCTGCTTGTTTCTGCAGTCCATATGAGTGGTATGATTTTTCCCATCCTTTCACCTTCAGTCTATGTATATCTTTTCCTATCAGATGCATCTCCTGTAGGCAGCATATTGTTGTGTCTTGTTTTGTGATCCATTCAACTAGCCTGTGTCTCTTAATTGGTGAGTTTAAGCCATTAACATTTAGGGTTATTATTGAGATATGGTTTGTTCTTCCAGCCATATTTGTTTATTAATGTTACTATACCTGATTTGTTTTCCTCTTTGATTACTTTCCCCCCTTTACTGTTTTACCTCTGACTGTTGGTTTTCAATGTTACTTTCCATTTCAACTTCCTGTAATGTTTTGCCAAGGATTTTTTGAAGAAATGGTTTTCTAGGTTTTCTAGCTTCGAATTCACACCAATTGGAGTGGGGATCGAGCAGAGCCGCCACCCACATCCGGATCAGGACCAACGACCCGAGGGCGTGGTAGTTACATCACCACAATTGGAGTGGGGGCAGAGCAGAGCCGCCACCCGCGCCCGCAGGGGTGGCAGACCTGCAACCAACCAGCGTGGTAGACAGACCACCCTAATTAGAGAAGGAGCACAGCCACTACCCACCCTGCAAGGGAGACTTCCCAACTATACAAGAGCAATATAAATAAATAGGGGGTAAATTTCAAAAACACAACAGTTTCACCAAGCAGAAAGAAACGCGAGCAGTATGGAAAGACAGGGGAAAGAAAGGACCACAAGTAATGCAGGTCAATTCAACTTTAGAAGAGGTAATAGCAGCTACAGATGGAATGTCAGATAAAGAGTTCAGGATATACATGCTTCAGATGATCTGGAGTCTCAAGGAAGAAATGAGACAGCAAAATCAGACAATGAAAGATCACATTGACAAGGAACTACATAAACAATTCCAGGAAGTAAAAGATCAATTTCACAGGGAGATAGAGGTAATGAAAAACAAACAAATAGAAATCCTAGAAATGCAGGAAGCAATAAACCAACTTAAAAACTCAATTGAGAATACTAACAGCAGAGTAGATCACTTAGAAGATAGAACATCAGACAATGAAGACAAAGTATTTCAACTTGAAAAGAACATAGACAGCTCAGCAAGTCTGCTAAGAAACCATGAGAAGAACATCCAAGAAATATGGGATAATATTAAAAGACCAAATTTAAGAGTCATTGGGATACAGGAAGGCACAGAGCTCCAAACCAAAGGAATAAACAATCTATTCAGTAAAATAATAAGAGAAAACTTCCCAGACTTGAAGAATGAGACAGAATCCCAAATCCTAGAAGCCTACAGGATGCCGGATGTGCAAAATCATAAGAGATCCACACCTAGACACATTACAATGAAGATGTCCAACATACAGAATAAGGAGAAAATTTTAAAAGTTAAAAGAGAAAGGAAGCAGATTACATTTAGGGGTAAACCAATCAGGATAACAGCTGATCTCTCAACACAGACTTTGAAAGCTAGAAGATCCTGGAATAACATATTTCAAACACTGAAAAAAAATGGGTCCAACCAAGAATTGTGTATCCGGCGAAATTAAGCTTCAGGATGGAAGATGAAATTAAAACCTTCCACAATAAACAAAAGACAAAAACATTTTTAAAAGGTCGTGCACCAAGATCTAGTGGGGTTTGTTCAGGAATATAGCGTTGGTTCAACATATAGAAATCAATAAAGTTAATTCATCACATCAATAGACTTAAAAATAAAAATCATATGATCATCTCAAGAGACACATAAAAACCTTTCGAAAAATACAGCATCCTTTTATGTTCAAAAAATTAGAAAAACTTGAGATAACAGGAACATACCTCAACATCATACTGGCTCTTTACATTAAGCCTAAGGCCAACATCATTCTAAAGGGAGAAAAACTAAAGGCATTCCCTCTAAAAACTGGAACAAGACAGGGGTGCTCTCTCTCACCACTTCTATTCAACATATTTCTTGAAACACTGGCCAGAGCAATTAGACAGATAAAAGAATTTAAAGAAATAACTACAGAAAAAGAACTTAAATTAGAACTATTTGCTGAAAATACGATTCGATACCTAGAAGACTACAAAAGCACCACCAGAAAACTTCTAGAACTAAAAATGAATTCAGCAAAGCAGCAGAATATAAAATTAACACACATTAAATAAGGCATTTCTGTATATCAGTGAAAAAGCCTCAAGAGGGAAATAAGAAAACGTACCTCATTTACAGTAACTTCAAAAATAGAAAACATAAGATACTTGGGAAACAACTTAATGAAAGAGGTGAAAAGTCTATACAGGGAAACCTACAGAAACCTAAAGAAAGAAATCAAAGAAGACCTTGGAAGATGGAAAGATCTACCATACTTTTGCATAGGCAGAATAAATATTATCAAAACAACCATACAACCAAAAGCTCTATACTGATTAAATGAAATGTTGAACAAAATCCCAATGACATTTCTCATAGAAATAGAAAAAGCAATCATGAAATTCATCTGGAAAAATAAGAAGCCCAGAATAGCTAAAGCAATTATAAGCAGAAAGAGCAAAGCAGGTGGTATGTCTATACCAGACCTTAAACTATACTACAGAGCAATAGTAACAAAAACAGCATGGTATTGGCACTAAAACAGGCTGGTAGACCAATGATACAGAACAGAGGACACATAGACTAACTCACAAAATAACAATTATCTTATATTAGACAAAGGTGCCAAGAACATGCATTGGAGAAAAGATAGCCTCTTCAACAAACGGTGGTGCGAAAACTGGAAATCCATTTTAAAAAAAATTAAATTAAAACAATATCTCTCACAATGCACAAAACTCAACTCAAAGTGGATCAAGGACCTACAATTTAAACCAGAGACTCTGCATCTAATAGATGAAAAAGTAGGCCATAATCTTCATCACATGGGGCTAGGCCACACCATCTTCCTTAATAAAATGCCTATAGCACAAGAATTAAAACCAAGAATCAACAAAGGGAATGGATTCAAATTAAAAGTTTTTTCTCAGAAAAAATCTGAGGTGAACAGAGAGCCTACATCCTGGAAGTAGATTTTTACCCCTCACACACCAGATAGAGAACTAATATCTAGTATATAAAGAACTCAAAATGCTAAGCACCAAAAAACCCAATAATCCAATCAACAAATTGGCCAAGGACCTGAACAGACACTTCTCAGAAAGAATGTAGAATCAATCAACAAATATTTTAAAAAATGTTCATCATCTCTTGCAATTAGAGAAATGCAAATCAAAACCACTCTAAGATATCATCTCACTCCAGTCAGAATGGCAGCTATCATAAAGACAAACAACAAGTGTTGGCAAGGATGTGGGGGAAAAGGCACACTCATATACTGCTAATGGGACTACAAATTTGTGCAAACAACATGGAAAACTGTATAGAGATTCCTTCGAAATCTGGGAATGAAAACACCATTTCACCCAGCTATTCCTCTTCCTGCACTATTCTCAAAGGACTTGAAAACAGCATACTATAGGGTCATAGCCATGTCAATGTTTATAGCACCACAATGAAGAATAGCAAACTGTGGAGCCAACCCAGATGCCCTTCAGTGGATGAATGGATAAAAATATGGGGCATATATACACAATGCAATTTTACTCAGCAATAATAAAATCATGGCATTTGCAAGTAAATGCATGGTATTGACGAAGTGAAGTGAGGCAAACCCAAAAAATAAATGTTGAATGGTTTCTCTGATATAAGAAGGCGGACTATAGTGGGGTAGGGAGGAGGAGCATAGGAGAAATAGATGAATTCTACATAGGGCAGAGGGATTGGAGGGGAGGGGAAGAGGCAGGGGATTAGCAGTGATTGTGGAATGTGATGACACCATTATCCAAAGTACATGTATGAAGACCCAAATTGGTGCCAACATACCTTATATAGAACCAGAGATATAAAAAATTGTGATATATATGGGTATTAAGAGTTGTATTGCAGAAAGAAATGAGTACATATATAATGGCATAAATTAGCATGAATATACTTTCTGTACAGAGATACGAAAAATTGAGCTCTATGTGTATAATAAGAATTGTAATGCATGCCACTGTTGTCGTGTATTTAAAAAAATGAATTTTTAAAAAAGAAAGGTATTAAAACCAATTGGGGAAACGATAAGCCTACATGGCTATATATCTTAAAAACACAGAGCTGGAAGGGAAGATGCATGAACAACATGAGAAACCAAAAAAGAATGTACCCCAAACAAAGATGCTACATTATTAGAATCCATGGTCAGAATAGCAGGATAAATGGGAGAAGGCACATAATTTTCTGTGAATTAAAGGATGATATGAGGGAAAACAGGCAGAAAAGGATCATTTTGATAAAGAGATACATCAGCAAATACAGAAAGAAAAAGATTCCTGCAATAAGGAGATAGAGATTTTGAAAAAAAAAAACACCACAAAACGGAGATTTTTGAAATGAAGGAAACAGTAAACAAAATTAAGAACTAAATAGGAAGCACCTCCAACAGAATAGATCACTTGGAAGACAGAACCTCTGACATTGAAGGAAAAATATACAATCTTAAAAAAATAAAGTTGACCCCAGTGAAGATGGTAAGAAACCATGAGCAGAAGATTCAAGAATTGTGAGATAATATGAAAAGACCAAATTTAACAACTATTGGAATATATGAAGGCATAGAGGTCTAAACTACAGAAATGGACAATTTATTCAATGAAATAATACCAGAAAATTTTCCAAACATGTAGAGTGAATTGGGAAATCAAATACAAGGACCATATAGGACACCAAATGAACAAGATCACTACAGGTCTGCACCCACACAAATCATAATGAAAACACCTATCATACAGGAGAAGCAGAGCATTTCAAAAGCCACAAGAGAAAGGAATCAGATTACATATGGAGAAAAATCAATCATGATCTCTGGTTTCTGAACTGATACCCTGAAATCTACAAGATCCTGCAACAATATAAACCAAGCTCTGAAAGAAATAGATGCCAACCAAAAATCATACCCAACAAAATTAAATTTTGATTAGCAGTTAGATTTTGATTCAGATGTTATTTTATGACAAAATAAAAACCTTCCATCATATACAAATTTAAAGAATTTACAACCAGAAACCTGCACTACAGAACATCCTTGGAAAAATATTTCATGAGGAGGAAATGAACAACAATAAAAAATCAGAAAAGGGTAGTATCACTCTAAAGAAAAAACCTATCAAAGAGAAACTGACTTAGTTAAATACCAAAAATAAACAAAAATAACTGGGAATACAAATCTTGTCTCAATAATAACCCTGAAACATTAGTTCCAACTCATCAATCAAAAGACAGGCAGATTGGATAAAAAAAATACCAACAATATGCTGCCTCTAAGAGACTCATCTCATAGGAAAAGACACATACAGACTGAAGTTTACAGGTTGGAAAAAAAATATATCACTCAGAGTGTGGCTGGGGCTCAGTGGTAGAGCACTCACCTAGCACATGGGAGGCCCTGTATTTGATCCCTCAGCACCACATAAAACTAAATAATAAAGGTATTGTTTTCATATACAAAGAATAAATATTAAAACACATACCACTCACATGGACTGTGGAGGCAAGCAGGGGTTTCCATTCTTATATCAAATAATGTGGACTTCAATTGAAAGTTAATCAAAAGGGATAAAGAAGGACACTACATTCTGCTTAAAGGAACCATACACCAACAAGAAAGAACAATTAGAAATAAACACACCCCAAAAATAATGGAGCATCTATATTCAAACAGACGCTTCTCAAGTTTAAGGGCCAAGTAGACCACAAGACAATAATTCTGGGTGACTTTAACACACCTCTTTTACCACTGGATTGATCTTCCAAACAATATCCAGACACAAACTGTAGAACTCAATAATACAATCAATAACTTAGATTTAACTGACATACATAGACTATTTCATCCTTCAATAGATGAAGACACCTTCTTCTAAGCAGCAAATGGATCTTTCTCTAAAATAGACCATATGTCATGCCAAAAAGGAACTCTAAGCAATACAGAAAAGTAAAAATACTACCCTGCATTCTATCAGATCATAATGGAATAAAATTAGTAATCAAAGATAAAAATAGAAGCTACCCCTATACCTGGAGACTAAATAATATGCTAGTGAAGGAACAATGGGTTGCATAAAATATCAAAGAGGAGATTTAAAAAATCTTAGAGGATAATGAGGACACAGATACACCATATCCAAATATCTGGGACACTATGAAGGCATTACTAAGAGGAAAGTTCATTGCATGGAGTTTATTCCTTAAAAAAAAGAAAGAGTCAAATAAATGACCTAAAATTACATCTCAAAGCCCTAGGAAAAACAATTAATCAACACCAAAAGCAGTAAAGGACAGAAAAGAATTAAAATCAGTGCTGAGATCAATGAAGTTGGAACAAAAGAAGCAAATAAAAATTGACAAAGTGACTGGTAATGGTACCACCATTTGATCCAGCTATCCCACTCCCTGGTCTATACCTAAAGGACTTAAAAACAGCATACTACAGGGACACAGTCACAATGTTTTTTAGCAGCACAATTCACAAGAGTTAAACTGTGGAGCCAACATAGATGTCCTTCAGTGCATGAATGGATAAAGAAAACGTGGCATTTTTACACAATGTAATATTACTCAGCAATAAAAGAAAATAAAATCATGGCATTTGCAGGTAAATGGATGGCATTGGAGAAGATAATGCTAAGTGAAGTTAGCCAAACCCGAAATAACAAATGCTGAATGTTTTCTCTGAAATAAGGAGGCTGACTCATAGTGGGGTAGGGAGGGGGAGCATGGGAGGAATAGATGAATTCTATTAAGTCAAGAGTGGTGGGAAGAATAGGGAGAGGAAAGGGATTAGCAAGGATGGATAATGATGTCTATTATATTCCACCAAAGTACACGTATGCACACACGAATTGATGGCAACCTACTTTATATACAGAGATATGAAAAATTCTGCTGTATATGTGTAATAAGAATTGTAATATATTCTGTTGCCATATATTTTTAATTTTTTAAAACATTTTCAAAATGAAATTTTGGCTCTTTGAAAAACAAATAATTTTGATAAAACTTTATCCATGCTACTGTAGATAAGGGGAGAAATACTCCAATTACTAAAATCCATGATGAAAAAGGAAATATCACCATGATCACTAGAGAAATATAGAAGATAATTAGAAATTATTTTGAAAATTTGCACTGCAATAAAACAGAATATATTGAAGTCATCAACAAATGACTAGAATCATGTGACTTACCCAAACTGAGTAAGTTAAACAGATCATTTTCAAGCAATGAAACAGAATATACCATCAAAAGCCTACCAATCAAAAAAAAAATAAAGCTAAGGACTCAATGGATACAAGACCTTCAAAAAAGAACTAACACCAACACTCCTCAAATTATTCCAGGAAACATAAAAAGAGGAAGCACTTCCAAACTCAGTGTATAAGGGCAATATCTCCTTGATGCTAAAATAAGACAAACACTGAAAAGAAAGTATACTTCAAACCAATACCTCTAAAAAGCAGAAGCAAAAATTCTGAATACAATTCTGGCAAATCAAATACAAAAACATATAAAAAAGATGGGTCATCATGATAAAGTGCTATTCATCCCAGGGATGCAAGGTTGGTTCAACATACAGATATCAATAAATGTAATTCATCACATCAGTAGATTTAAATATAAAAAACTTATGACCATCTCAACAAATGCAGAAAAAGCATTTGACAAAATACAGCACACCTTCATGTTCAAAACACTAGAAAAACTAGGGATAACAGGAACTTCCCTCAACATTTGAAAGGTTCTCTATGCTAAGTCTCAGGCCAACATCATTCTAAATGGAGAAAAACTGAAGACATTTCCTCTAAAATTGGAAACAAGACAGGGATGCCCTCTCTCACCCCTTCTATTCAATATAGTTCCTAAAACACTGGTCAGAGCAATTAGACAGATGAAAGAAATTAAAGAATAAGTATAGGAAAAGATGAACCTAAAGTAGCAGTATTTGTTGATGATATGATTCTGTACCTAGAAGACTCAAAAAACTCCACTAGAAAACTTCTAGAACTAGAATTCAGCAAAGTAGCAGGATATAAAATCAACACCCGTAAATCAAAGGCATTTCATTATATCAGTGACAAATCCTCTGAGAGAGAAATGAGGAAAACTACCCCATTCACAATATCCTCAATAAAAAAAAGATACTTGGGAATCAACAAGAGGTGAAGGATCTATACAATGAAAATTATGAGACACTAAAGAGAAATCAAAGACCTTAGAAGATGGAAAGATTTAACTTGATCTTGAATAGGCAGAATTAATATTATCAAAATGGCCCTACTACCAAAAGCATTCTACAGATTTAATGCAATTCTCATCAAAATCCCAATGGCATTTCTCTTAGAAATAGAAAAGCAATCATGAAATTTATCTGGAAAAATAAGGGACCCAGAATAGCTAAAGAAATCCTTAGCAGGAAAAGGGAGGCATGCGGCATTGCTATACCAGACCTTAAACTATACTATAGAGCCACAGTAACAAAAACAGCATGGTTCTGGCATCAAAACAGGCTGGTAGACCAATAGCCCAGAATAGAGGACACAGAGACCAACCCACTAAACCACAATTATCTTATATTACACAAAGTTGCTAAAAATATGCACTGGAAAAATGAGAGCATCTTTAACAAATGGTGCTGGGAAAACTGGAAATCCATATGCAGCAAAATAAAATGGAATCCCTCTCTCTCACCATGCATAAAATTTAACTCAGAATGGATCAAGGATCTAGGAATTAAACCAGAGAATCTTCAAATAGAAGAAAAAGTAGGCCTTATATCCATCATGTGGGATTAGGCTACAACTTCCTTAATAACACTCCTATAACACAGGAATTGAAACCAAGTATTAACACATGGGATAGATTGAAACTAAAGATTTTTATTAAAAAAAAACTCAATGGAATAGAGATCCTACTTTATGGGAGCAATTTTTTACCCCTCATACATCAGATAGAGCACTAATCTCTCGGGTATATAAAGAACTCAAACGTCTTAACACCAAAAAAAATATATATATACTGATAATCCAATCAATAAATGGACCAAGAACCCGAACAGACACTTCTCAGAAGAGGATATACAATCAATCAACAATTATATAAAAAAAGGCTAATCATCTCTAGCAATCAGAGAAATGCAAATAAAAACTAAGATATCATCTCACTCCAGTCAGAATGGCAGCTATTATGAAGACAAACAACAATAAGTGTTGGCGAGGATGTGGGGGAACACCCCATCAAAATTTCACCATGATTTCCTTTTCATTGAAGAAGGGTCCAAAGCAAACAGTTTGAAAATTTTTCTGGAAGGTTGAATTGATATGAAATTAGCCAGGAATTCTGAATTCTAAGAGCAAAAGCAGGAGCTATCATTTCCAGGCACTAATGCATGTTATAAAATTATCATATTGCAGTAATTTGAGGACCAAAAAAATTCACAATGCAGAAATTTCATAGATGACTCTGCATGTGTTTAAATGTCATTTTTATTGTTAAGTGCAATGAAAAGGCCTAGATAAATGCCACCATCTCCAGCAGAGTATTTGATGTGAATGAAAAAGACAACCCAACGTGAAGGGAGGAGTGGGAACGGGAGGCGCATAGCACTGGTAGGGCTTGGGGGCAGGACGTGCATGGTACTGGATTACACTCCAGCACCCCAAAGAAGCACATAGAGGAGGATTATGTTTCAAAATTACACCAGAATAGGAGGCTCCTGGATTCTCTCCACACATGGATACACCAAATAAACAGCTACTTCTGATCTGAGTCCCTCTTAAATAAAGTTATACATGGACGTTGAGACCTATGCATTGGACCACTAAGAAAATCTCTACTATCCAAAGGGCAGACAAAGTTGGGGGACACTTGGGCATTAGTCCTGCTTTGAGCAATGTGCCACATAATTAGGACATAATACCCCCATCCAGTGGCACCCAGAGTAGATGAAGACTTCTTGGGGTCACAAGTGGAGCACATTTGACACTGAATGACTTGTAGCTAGAAACACAATTTGTGTGGTGCTCATAAAAGAACAAGCTGGATATACACAAGTACCAGGACTGGAAAAGGGATGGTTTTCTATGGCTGTGGAGGGTCACGAGCTTTATTCATGGGACCAGGGCAGAAGGGGAGTGAGATCAAGGGTCCCAGTTTATCCCTAGAAGGGATTTGCAGCATGATCTGCAAAATGTGGCTGCTAACAGTCGAGCTCCGCTCTAGCCAGTCCCTAAGGGTAGACAGGACAAATGCAGTCCACCCAGCAGCCCTGCCTGAGCCCTCTCCCCCTACCTCAGTAATAACTCCAGGTCTAGCCAGTTCTTTCTTAAAGAATGATGTCCAGGCACTCAGGGTCCCAACAGTTTTTTTTCTATTCCATGGACTCCATCCTCACCCATCAAGCTTTGGGAGTAATGACAACTGTGCATGTGCAAATCTCCTGGGATCAAAAACAAGTGGCTTCACATTGATGTGCAAGTACTTCCAGGGACTACTATCACCCCCCCCACCCTGGAGTGAAGGAAAAAGATGAAAACCACAGCTCCTTATTTGTTTATAGAATAGGCTCACACCACCTTCTTGCAGTGAGCACAGGCAGCCTAGGTTCTAACCAATTGCATCAGGAATTCTGTCCCCAGCCAAGTAGAAGAGCTTCTCAGTCTGAGCCCAGCTATGGGGAAGACTCTTATCAAACAGGTAAAGGAACTAGTCCTCCAATGACATAGATATGGAGCAAGAGACATGCTGATGATATGGGGCTAGAATATAAGCTTAGTGCAGACAATTTTTTTAAATAGCATGGAGTTCTTTAAAAGCTAACAGAGTAACAACCACTCTGGATGCATTTCCAAAGGAACTTGAACCAGTGTGTTCATAAATGGCTGCATGCCCATCGCTGTACCAGGATCCACAGGAGCCAGGATGAGGGGACTTCTGAAGTGGCAGATAAGGAGACTCCTCCAGGGATATCTCCTACTCCCCTTAGAAACTACTTTCCCTAAATGCACCGGCTCATAGGTCAACAGGTGGCTGATATGCACCAGACGCTCAGGAGACCTCAGATGAGCCAGGTGTGGGATCCTCGTGTCAGGCAGAGCCAAACCAGGACCAGGAAAATATCACAGAGGGCATGAGACCCCTGGGACACGCAGTCCACAGGGGGGACACTCAGCCCAAAGACATTCTGACAAGGTGTCTGGCCTGGCAGAGGAGGGGAGAATTCACACACACACACACACACACACACACATGCACACACATATTTGTACTGGAAATGTGGACAGGGGACTTGAATTTGAGGGATTCATTGAAACATGTGTACAGGTTTCATCTGGGAGATGGGGTTCTGGATCTGACATTTTGCTTCCATTATATTTAGAACATACAGGGGGACCCAGGCAGGAGGAAAACACCTGTAATCCCAGCCAGTCAGGAGGCTGAGGCCCAAGTTCAAGGCCAGTCTCAGCCTCTGTCTCAAGATAAATGATAAAAAGTACGAGGGATGTAGCTCAGTGGGAAAGGGGCTCTGCGTTCAATACACTATGCCCCATGCCTCCCCCAAAAGAAAGAAAAGCTCAGGGGGAAAGAAAAACCTGAGATCCCTGCAGATCCCAGCCCCCTTGGGTAGGAAAGAGCCCACAGAGTTGTGGTTTTCACGGTCCCAAGACTCTGAAATCCACCACAGAAGGAATTTAGGGAGGAGACTGAGCTGCCAATTTGTACAGGAGATACCCATGTGTTCAATAATGAGAATAAAAAGAATCCAACATCTATAAAATTTGAGAAATGTGAAATAAACGCCTATCAGAGAGAAAATTAAACAGAATCAATGAAGATAAGAAACAAAAGAATTCTAATAAACTCAAAAAATTTAAGTGCTTCTTAATTATTTGTGGAAAGTGTTTTTCCATTAAAGACATGATAGCCCCTGCCACAGGGACTTGCTGAAATCAGTTCATAGGACCAGGATAATACATTAATAGTCATGGGATATTCAGCTTAAAAATAGTGTAAAATACCATGGGTCAGTTTTACAGGGTGCCATATGCAGGTGGTATTATGTGTAACTCTGATGCACTAATAAACAATCCAGCATGCTTTACTCTTAATGGAAGCACCCAGTCCTAAAAGTCATCCACAAAGTTAAATATATGTAAACTTAAGCAAGAAACTTTTGAAGTATAAGAGCAAAAAATTATAAGAGAAAAAAATAATAAGAAGTTATTACCTAACACGTGCACTGTGAAGCTGTTCTGTTACAATTGTCATCAAGGAATCACGACGTGAACAGGGTCCACCCATGAAACCACGTGGATGTAAAAATCATACACTTAATTGCAACGGATAAGTCATTATCAATCCAAGCCTAACCAGGCCAATCTCAGCAACTTAGCTAGACCAGCGGGCAGAATAAACACTAAAAACTACCAGGGAGAGAGCTCAGTGGTAAAGCACCCTTCTGTTAACTACCAAAACACAACAGCCACCAAAAATAAATAAATAAATAAATAATAAACTCCAAAAAACTAGTTTAGGAATAGGCAAGGTCCCTGTTCACCGCAGCTTTCCTCCTGCAGGAAAATGCTGTTTGGAAATTTGATTTTTTTTTTGGGGGGGTGCTGGGCATTGAACTCAGGGGCACTCCACCAGTGAGCCCCATCCCCAGCCCTATTTTGCATTTGATTTCCAGGCAGGGTCTCCCTGAGTCTCTAAGTGCCTCACCTACTTTCAGAGGCTGGCCTTGACCTCGCAGTCCTCCTGCATCAGCCCCCACCCCCAGCCGCTAGGATGCCAGGTGTGCGCCATCGCCAGGCTCAGAGATTGGAGTCTTCCAGTGGTCGAACCTGTCAATCACCACAGCCAGGAAGACGCCTGGCAGCCTCCCTCACCTGCCAGATAGATAGGACTTGAGCAGGGGCTGAGGCTGCCCAGGGTATGGGGAGCCTGCGAGGGGTCTCCGCCACTGTCACGCTCCACACAGGCTGGCCAGGGGGATTGAGGGGCGCTGTCCACAATGGGTTCAGGCCTGTGGTCTCAGAGAGTGCCCGAAGTCAGGGTCAGCCAACTCGGGTTCCCGTCACAGCAGGTCCTACCAGACAGCCTCCCTGCCCTACCTTCCTCAGGAGCCTCCCTGTCCAGGCACCAGGTGCCACTGCACACTCACCATTTTCTTGTGCCCAGCAGCCAAGCCTGGACTGGTGAGCTTCAGCCCCTGCATGGCAGGGCTACCTGGGATCCTGGGCGCGAGCAAAGCCTGGAGTCCAACTGCAGGAATCTGAGTAGAACCCTGGACTGCGGAGAAAAAAATCCCATTCCGAGAGCGGAGGCCCGCCCCCTGCTGCTGGCTACGCTCAGGATTGGACAGCGCTCAGCACGGGGGCTTCTGATTGGACAGGGAACCAGTCAGTCTCCGCTCTCCAAAGCCTGAGTCCAGAGAGCTTTTCTTTTGAGTGACAGGGGGGTGATCTCTGCTCCAGGCATGGAGGAAACAAGAATGGCAGGGTTTGGGTGCAACTTTTTTCTTTTCCTTTTGAGGTCTTGGCATTGGGTCAGGGTTAGCGTGACCAGAATTCTAAGTTCTGTTGGGTTTTGATGTTAGGAAATTGAAGTCATTTCTTGAAAGTTTCACCACCTGGGCCTCCTCCTATAATAAGACCACCCAGAGCGTCTTAGGGTTCTGACTTGTCCTCTGTTCATCTATGCAAAATTCTCCAAGCAGAACTGGCATTTTGCCCAGTAGGAACTGCCCAGTGCATCAAGGCCAGCGCTGGTGGAGGCTCCCTGGGGACCTGGCAGGCGCCCTGGAGGAGTTTAAACACCAAGTTGGCAGTGTGAGAGCTGATGTTCCTCCAGCTGAGTTGAATCTATCTCGAGCCCACATTGAGGCTGGAGGCAGAGTAAGGAGATCAGCACAGATGAGACCTGGAGAGCACAGACCTGGGTCAACCCCAGCTGCACCCGGGCTCCCTCACTCTCTGGCGAACTGGGGGTTGAGGACTCCACCTCTGAGCCCCTTCCCCAGTCCTAGTTTGAATTTTATTTAGAGACAGGGCCTCACTGAGTTGCTTAGCACTTGCTTTTGCTGAGGCTGGATTTGAATTCCCCATCCTCCTGCCTCAGCCTCCCTAGCCGCTGCAAAGACAGGCGTATGCCACTTTTTTTTTCTTTTTGAGAGAAATACCTGTGGTGGCCACAGAATAACAGCCTTGCACAGATCAAGGCCACCCTGAGTGTTCTCCCTAGATCCCACCAGTCCTCTGGATCCCAGACAATGGGATCCTGCCTCCTCCAAAAACCAGAGAACCCCTGCCCAGGTGCGCATCCTTAGTATCAGCTGAATATGCTGCAAATACCAAGAATATAAAAGGGAATCTCACTTCAGTTTTAACTTGCATTTCCCTAATTGCTAGATACATTGCCTTTTCAGTACTTATTTTTTTAAATATATTTTCTAGTTGGAGTTGGACCCAATATCTTTCATGCATACATTTATTTTTCTGTGGTGTTGAGGATGGAACCCAGTACCTTGCACTTGCTAGGTGAGCACTCTATGGCTGAGCCCCAGTCCCAGCCCCCATTTTCAGTATTTTTTACTTTTGTTACTCAGTAACAGCAGCCCAGGTCTTTGGGGAACCAGTTTTGCTGCATTTGTGAATTGAGAACATTTCTTTTGAAGAAAGACTGAGAAGGTCAAGGCACATGCACAGGATTCCAGGGATGAGCAGTACACAGTTGTCTTTCCCAGGATGAGGAGAAGATTATGTGGGTGAGAAGAGGGAAAGAGCTGGGGACACTTTTGGGCCAGAAACTCTATTTCCTCCATGAGGGAAATTATTCTTGCTGTTAGTTTTCTTAACCCAAATGAGAGATTTTCCTAAGCTACCAGTGCCACTAGATATAATTCCCTGGATAAAGCTCAGATTTGTCTTGAGAGGCAAGGAAAAGTGAATAACCCACCCAGTGGTTCCGATACCAACAAGCTAGACCTTGGGCTCCTTGGAGACAAAACCCTGGGTATTACTCAATAATTAACAATCCAACAGCACCTGACAACCAATTAATGGGGGACGGAGAATTGGATCAGTGGGTGTGGGGGTCTGTGGGTGGTCAGCTGCAGGAGCTTGCCTCTGGGGTGCATTCCTTGCATCTGGGAGGTTTTTTAACACTAATAAGATAAGCAGAGTGGCGAGAACACTGGCAAAACCCTCTGCAATATTCTAGCCAGTAAAATTCATGAGCACTTTAAAAGCATCTTAATGTTTACCCTGGGTGAAATGTGCCTCAATCAGAATTCAACAATTTGAAAATAGCTGCCAACATGAAAAGTCTTTGAAATCTGTTGGATTGTGAACCACATTTGTTGATGACTGCAAAAACCACATGAGTCCATGCCTAATACATAAGTAAAAATAGAAATCTAATAATGAGCATTTTCTTAAAACTTCTCTTCTGAAAACACTGCCATATTTGCTTTGATAACTAAATGATCATTTAATCATTCCTCTAGCAACACTTGAGGTCCATAAAGAACTGTGGAACATGTCTGGTTGGGGCAGAAATGCTGGGATACCAAGAAGAAAGTTTCACTGAACCTCAAAAGAGAAGGTTCATAAATCTCCAGAATGCAGGAATGCCCACAAAAATTTAAAATTAAAAACAAGAGACTGGGGTTGTGTCTCAGTGACAGAGCACTTGCCTAGCACCTCTGAGGCACTGCATTGGATCATTAGCACCACATAAAAAAGAAATATATAAAATAAAGGTTTACTTTCCAATTAAAAACGATTTTTAAAAATAAAGATCAGATTAAAATAAAAAAAATGAACTACCTGCAATGCAACATTTCTCCTAGACCAGCTTCTTGGACGCCCATATACTAGCATGATGTGAGCAAGCTTAGAAAAATGGGTGAGAAATTACAGAACACTACTCTGGCCCCATCTCTAGTCCAGCTCCACTTAATTTTCCCTCTCCAAATAGCAAAACCTAAGACCACGTATTTGCTGTCTCTCCCTTTAGAGCTTTCTCACATTTTTTCTTTCTTTCTTTTTGTGGTGCTAGAGATTGAACCTAGCACCTTGTGCATGCAGGGCAAGCACACTACCTACCTCACTGAATCCCTGGCCCCTCACATTCTTTCCTGAATGTGCATCTGTTTTCTAAATAGGTCTATTCACGCACCTGACAATGATGAAGTTGTTTTCTGCTTTGAAAACCAAGGAACCTACTTTTTCTGAGCTGATGTGCCTCTCTCTCCCTGAAATCCCTTCCCATTACACAGCCTCACACAGCAAAAATCAGACTTGAGCTTTGTAATTGTGTGGGGTTTTTTATTGTTTGGGGTCTGATATCACATATATCACTGGAGGGAGGTAACTAGCAGCCATGCACTTTTTTTTTATAAGAAAAGGACAAGGTTTGGAAGCACATGTCATTAAGGCCAGGGATTTGGAAGGCTGCTTCAGGAGGATATCAAGTCGAAGGCCACAGTTGGCCTCTTAGCAAGACCCTGCCTAAAAATAAAATATTCAAAGTTCTGACACTGGGTGAGTCTTCATGAAAAATTAAGGGTCAGAGTTCCTGTTTCAACAGTCTCCCCTTAGGATGCTGTGTGTAGGTGTGTGACTGTTACCTTCCAACAGGACCTAGAGCTGTTGCTGGTGTCCACCTGTATTAATAAATAGATCAAATGAAGTGAGTAAATAAGTAAAGAAATAAAAAATCTGACATTGGTGCTGGTTGTGATTCCAGAGATACAAAGGTTATGTTGTGTTTCTTTGATCTTGTGTTCTTGCAAGAGTGAATTTTAGATGATACATAAAATGTAATCAAAGTAGAGCAAAGTTTATTGGCCCAGAAATCACTATCAAGAAGGGGGGAGAAAAACGGTGAGTCTTCTCTGACATCTCTAGGCCTCACACCCCTTTGATCCTGAAGTTTATGAGAGATTCTGTGGGTGACTCCAGAGGCTGCCCATGGACCGATTCCTACTCTTAACTGGCAGTAGGATGACATTGTGTTTGTAGGTTCCTACTCCACATGGTCTTGTACAGAGACACCAAAGCAAAACCCTAGTGTTTGAGTCTGTGTGTGTGTGAGTGTGTCTGTGTGTGTGTGTGTCTTTGTGAATTTTACTATAATAAAAATTTTATTATGGCAACTATTATGAAGACAATTAACAACAAGTGTTGGCGAGGATGTGGGGAAAATGGTACACTCATACAATGCTGGTGGGACTACAAATCGGTGCAGCCAATATGGAAAGCAGTATGAAGATTCCTTGGAAATCTGAGAATGGAACCACCACTTTACCCAGCTATCCTGTGAAGCCAACCTAGATGCCCTTCAGTGGATGAATGGATAAAAAAATTTGCATTATATATACACAATGGAATTTTATTCAGTAATAAAAGAATAAAATCATGTGTGTTGGGGAGATTATGGTCTTGTTCTCTTGGTTTCTGACTTTTAGGGAATAGAGTTTTTCTGAGATTTTCACCAGTATGTTTGCCTTTGTCAAAGGGGTGTTGCAACTTACTTCTGTTTCTTGCTGTCTAACTTTTGTGGTTTTCCAATATGAGGTATGAGGTAGTAGTGGATTTTAAGTGTATATTTTTAATGTAGGAGTTCACTAATTACTATTAGAAGCAACAGATAAGCTCAGAACAGTAACAAAATTTAATATCATCAGTTATTTATGGGCATAAGACAATAAGTAGCAAACATAAAATTAAAGACAGTTCTAATGACCATAATATCAAAAGCAAATTTTTTGGGAATTTTTCAAGAAATGTGAACACTTGAACATTTAACATGGCTTGTTTTTAGAAAATATAACATTATCTCTAAGCCACCTTCTTTTTTGTTGTGACCTTTACTCATAGAAAAAACATAGGAATTAAAACATTCCCCTGTGATCCTGAGGACAGGACTTAGGTATGGTCTACCAGTGAGCTCTATCATCATCCCATTTTTATTTTTCTTTGAGATATGGTCTTGCCAAGTTAGTGAGGCTAGACTCAAAGTTGTGACCCTCAAGGCTTGGCTTCCATGTCAGCTCGGGTTACATGCATGTGCCATCACAACCCTGGTAGAAATTAGTCTTTTTTTGTTGTTGTTGTTGTAGTGGACAGAGTACCTTTATTATATATATTTATTTTTATGTGGTGCTGAGGATTGAACCCAATGCCTCACATGTGCTAGGCAGGCGCTCTCACCCAGAGCCCCAGCCCCAGGGATTAAATTCTTGACTTTCATATTACAGGTTGGCTCAGGATAATATTGAGGTTTGCAAACGTGAATAATGTCCCCATTTTGTGAGTAGAAGGTAGAGGCCACAATGAGAGAAAATGTCATTGTGAGGCATCAGATTGAGAAATACAATGCTAAGGTAGCTGGGTATGGAGAATAGGGTCCCTCACATTTAACTGTAAGATCCCAGAAGATATAGAAGAAAATAAACCATTTACTGGGTACATTTTTAAAAGATGATCATGGGTAGGACTTGGTCAGAAGTCATCATTATCACACTCCACCCACACACCCACACACAGTACTTCCTTTTAACCTCTTCCCCACTTTAGCAGTCAAGTCAACATCCACTCCTCAAGGTGCATCCTTGCATGAAAAGAAAGGACTGAGCCACAGTACCTTGGGGATCTCAATGGGCACATCTTTGCCTAGCTTATGGCAGAAACTAGCAAATGAATGGCAGAGTTCAGGAACATCTCTGTCTCTCTCACAAACAAATAACTAGAGATTTCAATTTCAATTTCAATTTCAATTGATGGATGAAGTAAAATTGGGAGAATTGGGCCAAATGTTTGCAACACTGAAAATATAAATATTCAGCAGCCTAATGTCTTATTTATTTTTTATCTTTGTTTTTGGTTTTTAATGCTGTGGATTGAGCCCAGGGGCACTCAACCTCTCAGCAACATTCCTGATATTTTTTATAATTTAGTTGGAGACAGGGTTTTACTGACTTGCTTAGTCCCTCCCTAAGTTGTTGAGGCTGGCTTTGTATCAGCCTCCAGAGACACTGGGATTACAGTCATGCACCACCACACCTGGCTAAGGTTTTATTTCATTATATGCAGAAGAGCACTTTTTCACGTAATATAACCTACTGAATGCTCTCAAAATATTGCACTTTGTGAAAGATTCAAAGAGAGAGCTTATTAACTTTATATTAACAAACTTAAAGAATATGATATTTCTTATGTCTTTTCTTTTTTTCACTTGATATAATCAGGCTAGGACATAGTTTTCTAGTTTCTTTATTCTTTTTTTTTTGGGGGGGATGTATACTAGGGATTGGTCCCAGTATCACTCAACCACAAAGCCACTGTCCCAGTCATGTTCAATTTTTTTAAGAAACAGGGTCTCACTGAGTTGTATAGGTCCCTATTAATTTGCTGAGTCTGTCTTTGAACTCGGGAATTTCCTGCCTCAGCCTCCAAAGCCATTGGGATTGCAGGTATGTGCCCCCACTCCCAGTTTTTTCATTCTTTTGTAGTCGTTGCTTTCTTTTGTTACATAAATTCAAGTTGAATAACAGAATGTTTAACAATACAGATATAGAGAAAAGCCAGTGATGCAGGTAAGCAATTGAACATATCCACCAGAAAGTACATTATATATTCACCATGGTGTATTACTCAGCCATCAATACAAACTCCTCTAATGGTCAGCAAAATAGATGAAATTGGGTGATGTCATGCTAAGTGAAGAAATACACAATAGTGTCACATCTCATGTGTTAACTAATATAATATCATGTGCAAGTACAATAGTGACTAGTATGGCTGAGGAGTGTGTGGGGGTCATCAAGGGCAGAAGAGGATGTTTGGATATTATGAATACATGTATATGCATATATATATATATATATATATATATATATATATATCACTGAATCAGTTAAGTATTTGCAATTTCTATGTGATGATAAAAACCATCATCTCTCATACTTATCAAATTCTGCACTAAGAACACAATCCTTCTGTCTTTTGGAATTTCCATTATATGATAGGATATTATTGATGAAGCTCCCTGATAACAACCAGGCTCTTCCTACACAACCTTTCTATTTTATTCCAGGCTCTGAACATAGAGTATACAATGTATTTCTTTATCTGAATTATCTCACGTATCCTAAAGTCTTTCAGCTTGTCTGTGTTATTGGAGAATATTTATTTGTTTCTGGGGTTTCAACCCAGGGTTGCCTTACCAGTGAGAGAGGTCCACCATCATTTTCTTTTTCAGTTTTAACACAGAATGTGGGAGCTCTCTGCAGGTGTCTCTGAGTGTGCTTCCAGAAGGCTGAGTCAGAAAGTATAGGGAATACCTATAATGAACATATATATTGGTGTTCAATAGGTTTGATTTGGAAAGAAGAAAGAGAAGCAGTCACTTGCTTATGCTCCAGGCTTCTTGAAGTCCCCTTTGGGGACTTCCACCATTGGTTCTACCGAGGTCTTTTTAAAAAAAATTATTTGTTTTAATTAGTTATCCATGTCAGTATAATGCATTTATATAATTTGGTATATCATACATAGATGGGATATAATTTCTCATTTTTTTGAGTATACATATTGTAGAATCACATGGGTCACACAGTCACATACATACATAAAGGACTAATGTCTGTTTCATTCTCTTTCTTATTCGCACATCCCCTACCTTTCCTTCTTTCACTTTGCTCTACCTAATGTAAGTTAATGCTATTCTTTTTTGCTTTTCCATTAAAATTCTTAAAACACATATAAATCACAATTTTGTATCTTTTTTATGTAACCTATGTTGACACCCAATTCAAGTCTTCATACATGTACTTTGGATAATGCTGTCCATTACATTCTACCATCCTTGCTAATCCCTGTCCCCCTCCCTTTTTCTCCCACTCCTCTGCCCTATCTAGAATTCATCTATTCCTCCTATGCTCCCCCTGCGTACTCCACTATGAGTCAGCCCCCTTATGTCAGAGAAATATTCAGCATTTGTTTTTAGAGGGGGGGCATTGGTAACTTCAATAATCATTATCTTCTCTAACTCCATCCATTTAAATGCAAATGCCACAATTTTATTCTTTTATTGCTGAGTAAAATTCCATTGTGTATATATGTCACATTTTTTATCTATTCATCCACTGAAGGGATTCTGTGTTGGCTTTATAGTTTAGCTATTGTGAGTTGTGGTCTCATAAACATTGATCTGGCTGTGTCCCTGTAGTATGTTGTTTTTAAACCTTTGTGCTTAGACTGAGGAGAGAAATAGGTGGGTCAAATTGAGGTTCCATTCCCATATTTCCAAGGAATCTCCATTCTACTTTCCAAATCGGCTGCACCAATTTGCAGTCCCACCAGAAGTGTATGAGTGTACCTTTTTCCCACATCCTTGTCAACACTTATTGTTGTTTGTCTTTATAATAGCTGCCATTCTGACTGGAGTGAGATGATATCTTAGAATAGTTTTGATTTGCATTTCTCTGATTCCTAGAGATGAGCAGCATTTTTTTCATATATTTATTGATGGTATATCCTCTCCTGAGAATTATCTGTTCAGGTCTTTAGCCCACTTGTTGATCAGGTTATTAGTTTTTTTTATATACCAGGATCATTTAAGTCCTCTGTCCTGGACCACAGCGGTTTCATTTGCTTCCTCATATTGTGAAGCTTCCAGCTTCTTGGACTGAGCTGTTACCAGTTTCCCAGTGTTGCCATCCTGCAGGCAAAAATTTGGTGACTATTACTTCCATGATTATGTGAGTAAATAAAATAAACTCCCTTATGTATACATATGTACATTTTTATGTATTCTATTTTTCTGAAGAATCCTAAAAATACAGGCATATTCTCAATGTCTAGGTCATATTGCATCTCTATTTATAATTTTTTTAAAAAAACCCTTATAGGTTTTTAAATGTCTATTCAAATTTACATTCCTGGCAAGGATGTCCAAGTGTCTTTTTTTCTGCATATCCTCTGAAGTATGTGCAACATTTTCAGGATTGAGCCCACAAGCATGTGGTTATATCTCATTGTGATATAACCTGAAAGTATAAAAATTCCAGAAGTAAATGAGAATTTTTTTGCCATTGGTTTTGGCAATGGTTTTAGATAGAATATGCAGAGACTGTACAAGAAAAAACAGCTGAGACTATATAAAGCTAAAAATGCTTCTATGCAGCAAAAAAATCAATCAATGAAATGTAAAGTAGACTGGGTTAAAGAAAACTGATTCTAGCCCCATGTCTGAAAAAGCTCGACATCCAAAATATAAGAAACTTACACAACTCACCAAAATTTAATATAAACCCCTCATAACCTAATTCAAATATGGTAAAATACTTAGATTCTGCCCTAAAAATTAAACAAGTGTGTAAAGACTTATGAAAGTTACTCAAGATCACGTATTAGGCTACAAAAAATGATAATTTAGCTTTTCTGCTTTATTTGTCTCACAGGAGTATGGGTGCACACTCTCCACCTTTCACGGGGCATCTTGAGATTAGTTAGCAAAATGCCAGGTTCTCAGTTTCCCACATTATGCTTCCTCATTATTCCATCTTAATTTCCAAGAAAATCTCAATTCTGAAAAAAAAAACAAAATATAGATAAATTGATAGATAATCATCAACTTTGAAAATTACTTCAGAAATCAATAAATACATTAGTAGACCCAGATGTGACGAAATATAATATAGACCTATAAATCAACATTTAACTTTACAACTTCTCAAAAAATACTTGTAGTTATGCTGATATGGAAGCACATGCCACTAGACTTCACTACCTCGAGGCCCCAGCAGGAGGAAGATTTAGGCTAAGGAATTTGTGGCCAACCTGGCAAAAACCCAGCTCTAAAAATTGACCCACTAAAAAACCAAAAAGTAATAACATCTTTAAAAGGTGCCTTCACAGGTGATTTTTATGAAACATGTAATAAGCAATCACTAACAATAATTCATGATCACGTCTAAATGTAGACGAAGAAAACTGACTAATTCTGTAAGACCAGAAATACCAAATAACACAGCATAAAAATAGACATTGCAGACCATCTTCCTATAGATGTTGATGCAGATATTCAAAACCCCTAGCAAACTAAGAACAACAACGAAAAGTATTATTGGACTTAATGACCAAGAGGGACATTGTCATATGGTAAGTTTCCAAAAATCATTTTGATAGAAAAAAGCTTTTGGCAAATCACTTACCAAATTACTGTAAAACCTATGGCCAATTACGACCAGGGGAAATTCTTTTTAAATACACTTACGGGCAGCTATGAAATGTTTTCATACTTAATGGTGTGAACTGAAGTATTGATCAATTTATTTTTAGAAATAGAGAAAAATGTATGCTTTTCTAACTTTTAAATATTGTTTGAGAATATTAAATGGATTTTATACATCAAAAATCAAATAGCATATGCAGATGATACTATTATTTCTATAATGTTTCTAAGCAATATTCATCAACTAATGAAACATAAGAATTAGTTCAATAATGTCATGGGTAAAATGGTCAACATTAAATCATTTAAATTATATACACTAGCAATGAGCAGTGTTAAAATCGAGGCACAATCCATTCACAAATATAGAGGAAATAATCTAAATGAAAGTATTATCAAAATAACTGTTCACTGCAAAGTAAAAAGTAAAGGTGAAAGTAAAATGCAAAAAAGATCATGGAAACAAAATGGGAAAACTGTAAATATTCAATGATTAAAAGTTTGATTTGGGGTTTTAAGAGTCGATAGGCTTCCTCCAGACTAGTGCGTGGGGTTGGGCCAGGCTTCCTCCTCTGGTCTGGCCTGGCGCAGTGCCGGGTTTCCTCCTCTGATCTGATATGTATTCTATATATGTGACTTAAGTTATTAATTGAGTTATTGAGCTCTATAGTTTCTTTATTCAACTTTTGTTTGGAAGATCTATCCAGTGGTGAGAGAGGTGTGTTAAAGTCACCCCAGATCACGTTGTGGTCAATTTGACTCTTGAACTTGAGAAGAGTTTGTTTGAACATAGGTGCCCCATGGTTTGGGGAATATACATTTATGATTGTTATGTCTTGTTGGTGTATGGTTCCCTTGAGAAGTATGAGATGTTCTTCTTTATCTATTTTGATTAACTTTGGCTTAAAGTCTACTTTATTTAATATAAGTATGGAGACCCCTGCTTGCTTTCAAGGTTCATGTGAGGGGTATGATTTTCCCCAATCTTTCACCTTCAGTCTGTCTTTTGCTGAGTCTCCTGGAGGCAGAATATTGTTTGATTTTTTGAAATCCAGGCTACTAGCCTATGCCTTTTGATTGGTGTGTTTAAGCCATTAATATTTAAGGCTATTATAGAGTCATGGTTTGTATTTGCAGTCATCATTGTTTATTTTTGCTACTTGACTTGAAGTGTTAATTATTGTTTAATTTGTAATGTGTATCTACATATTGATACAAGTTAAAAATTAATTTAATTTTAATTGAACATGTGTAGTGATCAAATCAGTGCAATTTATACCTTCTAAAATATCATTTTGATGTTTGAAACCTGTGAAGTCTTCTTAGAATGTTCAGAGTCTAATAATTACTTATACAATTCAAACTATGGGCTATAAAATCCTCTTAACTGCTTTTTGGCACTTCTTGCCAACTGTCTCTTTAAACAGATGTAAAAAGCTTTTCTCTTTTGTGGTTCTTTGTGATCAACTTTTTCAGCTTTAACATATGAGTGCAAACATACAGGATTTGTGAAATATGAAAAATCACTAGAAAAAGACAGTCTCCCATGGTAAATCCAGAAAAAAAGAATATACATTTAAAAATTGTAGACTATAATCCCAGTGCCTTGTGAGGCTAAGAGAGGAGGATGATGAGTTCAAATCCAGCGACAGCAAGGCCCTGAGCAACATGATGAGATGCTGTCTCTAAATACAACATAAAATACGAGTGAGGATGTGGATCACTGATTGAGTGCCCCTGAGTTTAATCCCTGGTACCCCCCAAATATTTTCAAAAACTAGGCCTTAGTTATTTTTGAAAGATCTATATATAAATGGCATATGCCAATTCTTATGAATTTATTTTATGTAAGTCAAATATTATATGAATATTTTTATAGTATAAGCTAAATTGATCTATATTATCATGTAAAAAATAACCTTAAAATTGTTTTAGGTGAAGCTGAATGCCTGCAATCCCGTTGGCTCAGGAGTCAGAGGATTGCAAGGCCAAAGTTCAGTAACTTAGCAATATTTTTCCCTAATATAAAAAAATGGCTGGTGATAAAATTTGATGACTAAGTGCCCTGGGTTAAATCTGTGGTACAAAGGAAAGAAAGAGGGTTTTAAAATCGCCTTGTCTTAACAACAAAAACAAATGTGAAATTTAAAACCAAAAACTGCATTCTATCACTTTTCTGTGAAACACAGATTCTGCTTTAATTCATTTTAAACATTTGAATCGTACACAATCCAAGTTTTCTAACACTCAATAAATGAAATGTTTTATTCAAGTGGGTCTCCAGGCCATTGGATGAATTTAAGGTCAGTGTAGCTGAGGAATCTGCAGTTATACAAACTTGAGTGTGCAGGTGCCGTGAATTTGCAGTAATAGTCAAGAACTCATGGATGGATTGTTCATTGCCTTGAAACTGTTGGAAAATTGTTTTCTGACGGTAAATGTATATATCAGTATTGGGAAAAACTTAGACCCTTTCCTGATACTATGCTTCAAAGAAAGGGACACAATTTCATGCAATAATGAAAAGAACTAATCTTCATACAGGTAGTGGCCAGGAGAAAGCACAGTCTGGTCATTCTGCTAGCTCCAGTTTTGAACCACAATCACCACTAAATGATGTGCATCAAGTATGATTAAAATTGTGTAAATGTACCTTGGTAGTGTTGTGAAGAAATATCTATAGTAATGTCCCTGCTGAGGTTCCATTGTTGTTAGGAAGCATGCTGGGGAATGGGAATGATTTACAGATGACTGAAATCCTGAGCTATGTACCTTCCCAGCTGTGCACATTATGCCTGTCACAACATAGTCCAGGAGATAATGAGACATAACACAAGCTCTCTGACATCAAGAGGTAATCTGAGAAACACCCCTCAAACAAGGGTCTACGGAGTAATACTTCCAGCTTGGTCCACGGATGCCCTATTGTACTGGGCACTCATATCCTTTATGCACTGGAGAAATCAAGCTGCCCCCTAGAGTGGGAATTCTGTGTAAAAAAATATGTAAATCACAGAGAATCTAACACAGATTTCTGAAATAGGTTACATTTGAAGAACTCACATATGGTAAGAAGAAGGAAAGGCCAAGTGAGGAGATGAGAAAAAAACAGATCACACATGAAAAAGAAATTTTTTTTAAAAAAATCACAAGTTTTATTTGTTAGAGCTGATAGTAAAGACTCCCTCTAGTATCTGGATCCAGGAAGGAGTCATGTTAGATATGGTGCTATCACTAAAGTCAGGGGAGGCTGTGTGACACATGCACCATCATCTGTGTTGCCACCATCTAGTGAGGACTGCTCAGGAAGTGGACACGAGCTGGTGGTCAGGTCAGAAATAGAGAGAATTACAGGAGAAGGATACCCCAATGCAAGTCAGGGTTATTTGGACCATCTGGGTGGGCACGTTCCAGGGTGAAAGTGAGAGGAAGGAGCATCTCCTCTCCCATATGCAGCGTGAGCCCCATGCTGTTCATAAAGGGTGAGAAAATAGGATCTGTCACCCCTAACAACACATGTGCACACTTACACCTTGGGGTCGTCCTCATGACCCAGTTCAGCTTCACCACTACTGCCAACCCTCCCCATGTCCTCTTTGTATAAACTAACAGACAAAAGGGAGATGGAGAATTGAGACTGGTCTTGCTTCAACCAAGTGGACTGATGTCAGCCTCGACAGAAACCTCTTACTTGTGCCCCTTTGTGTGCTGGGAATTTATAAATAGCACTAGGGAGAAATGACTGACACCTCAGAAAGGGCGACACCATCACCCAGCACCTCTGCTGCAAAACACACCCTCCAGTAACAAAACGAGCAAACCCTGGGCAAGACTTGACTGAATGGCAGCTCTTTGTGAGAAGTAGATATGAGAACCATGGCTTGCTTTTATAAATTGTCAGGGTTTTAAAATACAGCTCAGGGTTAACACTTACATCTATACTATTTATATTACTATTATTTTAAATTAGTCCTGAGAAAAGCAACTAGAAGATAAATTGTTCTTTAAAGTCAAGAAAGAATAAGCTCCAGATGTGCTGCTCTGTGGGGACAAGTGCATGGAGTACTGCATATAGGGCATAGGTTAAGGGCGTCTGCATGGCAGACCACCCCCTATGCTAGGCATGTGAGTGGAAAATTGCTTAACCCATCGGCACAACTCTGGGCACGAGGCCATGTGTTGCAGTCCCACTCTTTGATTGTTCACTGAAAGGACAGTTAGAAGACATTACATTGGTGGCTGTCTATATTTTGCTTAGTCTCTGCCTGAGTACATATACATGGTAACTGCACAATAAAATCAGGCCTGCTTCCTGATTGGTCCCTGGAGGTCTTGATTAGAGACTCCACAGCCACACTCTCCTCTACTCTGTTCTGTGGACCTCCTTAGGGATGAGAGACCCCAAGCTCTCGTTACTTGGAAATCCACATGATCCTGCAGGAGGGTCCATTTTCCCTGACTGATATTGCGTTGGAAGAGTCAAGTTCTGCTTTCAGCTTTCCTGATTTATCTTGTTCTGTGTGTCTTGGGGTCACATTTATATGTGCATGCTAATGACATGAAAAATTTAATTTTGGAAAAAAATCTGAAAGTGACCAGGGCAGGATAGATTTCAAGTGTCCTGAATGTTCCTCTAAGCAAAATTAAATTTACACATTTCCATTATTAGATATTGCAAAATGTTTTTAGTGATTGAAACAGAATGGACTAATACATAAAAATATTTTTCCAAATTCTTGTGAATTATATTCACAAGCCTATAATTTGCCACCATGAAGTGGATCTTACCAGCACATTTATTTGATTTTCTAAAAGACTTAATGTACTTCCTTTGATCATGGTCCCTTGTGTGACATTTACCAACTGAAAGTTCTTAACCATCTGAGATTCCATCTATAAAATGAGGTTTTGAACATAGAACCTCATTTCCCTCTAAAGATTTCAAAATGTACAATTACTCAAACAATAATTGTTCTATGAGTTATGAAGATGATCAAAGCAAGATTATCAATCACAATATTAAAACTTATTAATTCCCTGGTATTAAGTATACAAATTAGTAGTGTTTAAAATCTCTACATGACATACCATATGTAAGTTATGTCCCATGAAGTTATTAAATTGAAAAATGAAGAATTAAACCTGACATTCCCTAAAAGAAAAATTGACTCATTTTAGCAGGATCTCAAAGAAGCAAACATCTTTAGAAGACAATATCCTCATTACACCACACAGAACATGGTCCTCTGGGCTCCAACAGTTCTAATAAGCCCAGAGGACCATGTTATGTATGGTGCAATGAGGATATTGTTTTCTGAAGATGTTTGCTTCTTTGAAAAGCAAAAAAGCTACTGGAAAAGCTCACTAGTAGACTTAATTTTCTGCTCCAATGCCCTTTTTAGAATCCACACTAACTCTGCATCTGAGGACACAGAGTTACTTTGCCACCTGAAAAAGCTGAGCAGAGCACAAACACTTGTAAGTTTTATGGAAAGGATGTGTTTAAGTCCTGTCTCTGCAGATTTGTAATTTTAATGTCTGTAGAAACGCAAGAAATTCCCACTGGAGAACACAGAACTGTGGCTGCCGCAGTGGGACATTTCATCTCTTCTAAATTTTATTGTCTTCTCTGATGGATAACAGCAATCCAAGAGATCTTGGCTTCAAACTCTTAAAGTTTCATGGACACATCTGGAAAAGGATCTTGATTGAGATCATTTTTTCATGTTGATAAGGAAACTTAAATTACTCTAATTCTGGTCCTAAAATCAAATTAGTCCAAACCTGTCCCACAACTTATAATGCATCTACTTTGATGTGAGAAACTCCTGGTTACCCCATAATTTCCCTGAAGCCCTGAAGTGTGTGATGGGCCTCTCTTTCCTAGTTTGCATATCGAGCACACCTTTTTGGGGGTAGTCATGGTTTGGTATGTCATTCTTTCCAAAATGATATTCCTGTGGCTCAAGTTCTAAGTGAAATGTTAAAATTTAAAAAAGGAGGGGAAGAGCTATAGGTCACATGTTTTAGAAATCACAGGCAGATAGAATCTAGTCAGATTCGAGGCAGAGTCTGAGCTGGAGTCCACTCTAAGAAACCTACAGGATCAACTCCACCTTCTCTGAGAGAAACCATGTAAAAAGCAGGCTCAGTCTCCTGGGTACTGTATAAAAATATACATAAAAGTATTAAAGTGCTATGTTAAAAAGGATCCCCATTATCTGGAGTCAAAAGAAAGGACAGTCATTTAAAGCAGACCCACTTATGTTCCAGTTGTAGAAATCAGAAGATAGTTCTTAAACACTGCCATTATCAACATGTGAAGGGTTAGTACAGGCATGATAATGAATGAAACATTTGTTTTTTCTAGAGGTAGCTGGAAACTTGGACTAAATGGAAATATATAAAATGAAAACTCATATCCATAGACAGAAATTCCACATGGATAGAATGAGGGAGGTTGGAAAACTGAAGAAGAAAGTCACAATAATTGCCAAAGCACAAGACCTCCAAAGCCGCATAAGAGGAAAACATAAAATAGGAAAAGAGTGCAAGTCATTGAACAAGTATTTCAGCATATGAACACTTAGGAAAGACACATCAAGGGGGGAGGAAAAGTGTCCCCTCCTGCAGCCCTCATCCTGGACCAGCCACATGAAAGTTTTGTGCCTTTGGTGAATTGGGCTCTGCCTTACTCCCTGGCATAGCCCATTAATCACCAATATGCTACCTGGAATACTGTCCCTCATACACACTCACTTCCTTGGAGGCTTTGGAATGAGCCATGGCAGAAGGTTGGCCAGAACTCCCAACTTTGTGGAGCCAAGAAGAGCTCATTGGAGAGGTGCAGATTTACAGACCACACCTTTGTTGTAATGTGGACATGCTGTGTAATTAGGTGTTTTGAGTCCATTCTCTTTGTAGCCATGATTTTTCATAGAGGAAAATAATTTAATCGCTAATTGTGAGGATTAGGACACAATATACTGAACAAGTGGGTTCCAACCAGTTAAAGAAGGTTCTCTGGGGAGCTGGGCATGGTGGTATTTGCCTGTAATCTCAGCAGCTTGGAAGGCTGAAGTAGGAGGGTCATGAGTTCAGAGCCAGCCTCAGTGAAAAAATTCACTAAGAAGTTCAGTGAGATCCTGTCTCTACATAAAATAGGGATACGGATGTGGCTCAGGGGTTGAGTGTCCCTGAGTTCAATATTTGTCATTGTACCCCCCCCCCAAAAAAAAGAAAGTTTGGGGATTGAGTCTCAGGCTTTGGATTTATAAGAGCTTTTATGGAGGTTCTAAAGTGTGGAACTAGTATAGAATAAGTGTTATGGGCCACACTCTGGGTTAAATGTGCATGCATTTGAGTTCAGGCTTATATATATATATATAATATATATATATATATATATATATATATATATATATATATATATATATATATATATTATATATATATTATCAATTTGATGTTGATCTACTGATGGAATATTTCCTGCACAAGGCATGCATGTGCTTTATTTAAAGTCTCAAAGAGTAGATATATATTTTAAATAAGCTGAAGCTACATATTGAAAAATAATAGTCATCAGAAAATCATGTATGTTAAGCTAGATCATTTCATGTCTCTTTAGAACATGTAGATCTATAAGGCAAGATAGTAAGAGAAACAATAAAACTGAAATATTCATGAACTTGAGATACCATTTAAAAATCTGAGGTGAATGTTGGTCCACAATCTGACTTCCATAACAAGACACCTATAGCACAAATATTAAAAATCAAGAATAAATAAAGGGGATAGATTCGAACTAAAAAGCTGCTTCTCAGCAAAAGAAACAATAATGTGAAGAAAGAAACTACAGATTTTATACAAATCTTTACCACACATAATTCAGAAAAAGCACTAATGTCTAGGGTATATGAAGAACTCAAAATTAACACAAACAATAACAACAAAAATCAATTAACAAATGGTCTCAGTAACTGAACAGAAAACGTGACAGAAGAAATATAAGCCATTAACAAATATATGAAAAAACATTCCACCTATGTAGCAATTAAAAAAATGTAAATCAAAATTACTTTAAGATTTTATCTCACTTCAGTCAGAATGGCAATCATTGATAATACAGGCAACAATAAATGTTGGTGAGGTTATGGGGAAAAAGGAACACTCACACATTGGTCATGAGATTGACTCCAAATTGGTGCAGCCACCATGGAAAGCAGTATGGAGACATCTTGAAAAACCAGATGGAACCATCATTTGACCCAGCTATCCCTCTCTTTGGACTATAACCAATGGACTTAGAAGCAGCATACTAAAGGGAAACAGCTGCACCAATGTTTACAGCAGCACAATTCACAATAGATAAACCATAGAACCTACCTATGTTTCCTTCAACAGATAAATGGATAAATAAAGTGTGATATATATATTTTATATATATATATGTATATATAAATTTCCCCCACCAATGGAATATTACTTAGCTTCAGATATGAATGAAACTATGCCATTTGGTGGTAAAAGGATAGAGTTAAAGAATATCATGCTAAGTGAAATAACTCCCACCCCACCCCCCCACACTAACAGAAACACAAAGGCCAAATGTTCTCTCCAATAAGTGTATGCTAATTCACAATGGGGTGGGGAAAATAGTTATTTAGATTAACTAGAGATGATTGCAGGTAGGGCAGGGATTATGGGGATAGAACTGATAGTAGAATGAAACAGACATTACATATAATACATACTTTTCAATGGTTATATATAAATACACCACCAGGGAAGGTCCACACCATGTACACCTCAAGAATGGAATGCTAAATGAGTTTTACTCCATGTATATTATGTCAAAATTTACTTTACTATCATGAATACCTAAAAAGCGTAAGAAATTTTAAAAATGACAAGGGAAATTTTATATACCGAGAAGGTTTGTGAGTTAAAAACTGTTCAATGAATGGTAATTTCATTAAGGTTAAATAAAAGTATAAAAGACTACCTTGAGCCCCTGCAAAATAACAATGGTAAATAGAGTTGCCCAAGTCACTCTGCGCAACTAGGTATAATCACATAATTTTTGGTTTACAATTCTTTTCTATTTGTTTTACCAAGCAACAAAGAACAATACTTACAAGTTGAGCAGAGAGGAAACATTACATAGCAGTGTTATGAATACTATGAATAGTGCTGTGAGCACTCAAAGAAATCATTCTCAACTTCCTCCCCCATGCAATAAAAAATCATGCAGTTGAAATACACACTAGTTACTGACTAGATAACACATACATGTGTTTGTGACATTAAGTATGTGGGCAGCTGCTCAACTTGGCAGGTCAGATCCAATAGATAATAAGGAAGACACTCTCTTCAAACAAGACAGTGTTTCCTTGAGTAATACTATGAAAACAAGAGAAAGCAAAATGTAAGACACAGGCATCTGTATTGCCAGACTAGGAAAACCCAACCACTGAACCTATGTACTGGGGAGTTTCAAAGAGCTTCTTAGGGACCTCAACGGGAAGTGCTGGGCAGAGCATCCTTTTGGTAAAGACTGAATATTTTCATGGGTATTTAAGAAAAGATAACTTAATTTGGAGGGAGTGGTATAGAGTAAGCAAAGAAATTTGAAGAGGGGAGAAGCATAAACACAGGAAGAATGCAAAAAATGAATCTTCTTTGCAGCTTTTTTTCTTTTTTTTTTAAAAGAATGGACTATTCTGAAAAAATGGAAGTAATTTTGTTAATCACAACCATAAGACTTCCAAACTAAAATATTAACTTTATGAGTTATCAAAATGTTACCCAACAATACTATCCCCAAACTCCACAAATGTTCATCAGCTGAATGGATAAATAAATTAGGTATATTCAACCACACAAATATAAAAAGAACTGTTGCTATTTTTATTAATTCGGACGTATTACATGGTATTATACTGAGTTAAAGAAGACACCATAATGACATCTTATGTTTGATTGAATTTACATTCATTCCAACAACAGATTAACCTATGACATTAGCAGTCAGAATGGTAGTTAACCTTGGGACAAGGACTATGACAATACAGTGAGGTTTTTTGTTCCTTGAGTTGGATGCTAATTACCCACATGTAATCACTTTGTGCTGAATGATTCTGATTTGTGGATTTTCCTGGCTATATGTAATAATTCAATAACAAATTTGAAGAAATAACATAAGGAGTCCTCACCCTCACAAAGAAGAAGGAGGAGGAGGAGGAGGAGGAGGAGGAGGAGGAGGAGGAGGAGGAGGAGGAGGAGGAGGAGGAGGATGACATCTACTGAAATGATATACCACAAGTGCTACTACCTATGGGGAGAAAATTCATTATGTATCATTTAATGTGACCAGAAAGAAAACCACTTAGAAAGCTAACCATGCAACTTCAATTCATTTCTTAAAATTTTCCAGAATTCATTCTTACAATGAATTCTTCTCTCACATAAAACTATGGCTATCAATTAATATAAGGTGTTGTTTTATATAAAATTAAAAAAAACAGGAAGACATTTTAAAATATCTGGAATACTAAGGGTCTAAAAATCATCCCAGGGCTGGGGATGTGGCTCAAGCGGTAGCGCGCTCGCCTGGCATGCGTGCGGCCCGGGTTCGATCCTCAGCACCACATACCAACAAAGATGTTGTGTCCGCCGAGAACTAAAAAATAAATATTAAAAATTCTCTCTCTTTCTCTCCTCTCTCACTCTCTCTTTAAAAAAAAAATAAAAAATAAAAATCATCCCAACTATCACCACATTAATGCAAGGACCTCAGTAATGACCCAATCTCTACCAAGTTTCCTCCTGTAGTGATTGAACTCTACTGGTAAGGCCACAGGTGGGGAAAGGCATTCAAGAAAATGCTATAAAACTCAAAGAAATGTCCAGAAAAGCACTGCCTTCTCCTTAGGTCTATAGTGGGCTCATCTAGGAATTTGTTTAGAAGATTTTTATCTTGGTAAGGTAATATGACCAATTGTCAGATCAATTAATTTGTTGCCATTCTCAGTATTCTGTAGTCTATTTTTGATCAATATGGTGTACTGCATGATTGCTCAATATGATTCATATAAAAATTGATAGTATACAAACTTTCATCAGAAATAAATATACCCTAAATTACATAAGATAATGAAAAATACAGATTGCTCATTTTTACTCAAAACTTTATAATAACTTAATCTGTTACTGCTGTAGAGTCCTTTTGGTCTCACAGCCTAGGAGGGAGGCATTGGCAGCTTCCCCGAATGCTGGGGGACTAATTAAATATTTGTATTTATTTCATCATTAGCTCTTAGACAAAATATGTTCCCAATCTTTTAAACATAAACTGACTTTTGGTAGAGGTAAGGGACAGAAATAAACACCCAGTCTCTGTACCTTATATAACATCAAAGTAGTGATTCAACACAACACTGAGGCAGAAAATGTTTCCAAGGCAATTATCAACTGGAACACATATTCCATGCTTACAGGCAGCTCAATTCCAATCATTTAGTCCTTTTTTCCTCAACTAAAGTAGATCTCAATCTTTAATTCCCACATCTAAATTAAAAGTTCTCCCTACCTCAGCCTTGTTTTAAATACTTATCCTTCTAAGTTTAAATTTTTTTTGCAACCCAATGCCCAGTATTCTACTTCCTGCTTCATCTCAAATTATCTCTTTAAATAGTTTTTACTTATTATTATAGCCCCCTCCCAAGTCTCTACTCCAGGATAAGGTATAATTTAAAGAGACTACCCCCTACATTGAAGTTTAACCACAGACGCCCACAATACCATTTTCCTTGCTTAGTTTAGGAAGGATATATTTTAACTAAAATTTCATTATCATAAATTTCTTCCCTATATTTCTCCTATTCCTCCTTCTGTTTTACACACCATCACAATGTAGCAAACTCTAAAAATGTGTGTGTGTGTGTGTGTGTGTGTGTGTGGTGTATTTGTGTGTGTATATATATATATATTCTTTTTTTTCATACAAAGACTTACTAAAAATATATAACTGTAAGTATGCCACAAATACCATTTGGAATTCCAATGTTAGGGACACATATTAAAAAATACAGTGAAGTTTTCTTCTAAGTTATGTTTATTGTTTGTTTTTAGGGGTAAGAAGGCCATAGAGGATTGAGGGCCTTCATACAAGAACTAATTGTTTCACCTGAAACTACAAACTGTATTGCAGCACAATTCCTTTGAAGACTAAAATTTCTTTTTTCCTATAAAAGAAAAAAGTTAAAATTGCATGAATAAAAAAGAAATTCTCTATACCTTGGCCATAAGGATACAAAATGTTAAATAACTAATTTTTCCACTTGAGGAAACAGGCTTCATGTACCAAACTAGAGCAATATAAAGTATGTATTAATAAATATTAGAAAAAAATCTCCACTTTCTACATTTTAAATACTTAAAATCATGGTAAAATGATTTTAGAGAATGCCCATAAATTTGGTTATCAATTCAGAATACAACCTAAGTGATAATTTGTGAGTGTCATCTGGGATCCAGGCAGCCTCATTAACAAAAACAAAAATCGTTGAGATTATACAAATTTAAAATTCACATATATTTTTACATATGGATTGAATTAATCTTTTCTTGGTACTGGTTCCCATGTAATAAATAATTGTTTGTAGGTTTTATTAAAAAAAACTTTAGAAATTAAAATGTGCAATATTCCAGTTGAAAACCACAAAAAGAATTCCTTTATCAAAAAAGTTAGTTGTGAGAAAGGATTTATTTGCATTAAACTTTAAAACTGACAGCTCAGTCAAAAACAATTCTGTTTGAAACTCTCATTCAAAGTATCTACTACAAAAGCATACACAGTCTATTATGTCATAAGTTCTGAAACCCAAAAGCTTTATAAACATAGTTAAAAGTGGAATCAGGATCCAGAATGTAGAAAAAGCTCTAATTAACCTCTAATTAAGCTAGCCCAGTCTAATGATAGTTTTTAAGAAACTTATAGCTAAAAACTGTTACCTTTCACACTGGAATTTGTTTTCAAAAGCAGTGTCTGTATCATAGCCCATGTTGTTTTCAGGCATTTTCCTGTAGAACCAGTGACATCTTAAATTTGCAAGTTCAAATTATGTATTTATCCCTGATACCTACCAAAAGGAGGGACTGGATATAGAGAAAGATTTCCTGTCCCCTAAAATGTTTTGAGCACTGTAAGAACTGCTGCTTACTGTGTCCTATCAATGTCAAATCTCAGGGATTCTTACAAAGAAGTAAAAGGGGGATATGGCAGGGTGGGTTAGTTCATATTATAGACAGTCTACTTTCTGAAGTAGATATCCTGCAGATAACCTGATATGAGATATCCCCTCAGAGACCCTTTACATCTAATACTCCTATCAAAAGTCCATTTTAACATGTAATATGAATCCAATATGTTTACAAACATACTCAAAAGGCATTCAAATGTCAATTGTCTCATATTGTGAAGTATACTCTTTTAAACATAAACCTTTTATTTCCCAAAACTAAACCCAAAGAAAATGACAAGTGCTACAAGTTTTATAGTACAAAGGAAAAGAGCAAAAGTATCTGTTTTCCTGCCTTGTTCTGGTCTTCTCTCCCCCTGAACTCTACATCCTGCAGACCATTTGTAGGACTTGGTTGTTAAAATTTATTTCTACAGTAGTCTTATAATGCTCTAGATGCTGAAAAACTTCTTATCCTTTAACATTGCTTGGCTTAAATTTATGCACTGCTCTTAGGAAGGAAACCCAAAAGCCTTTTTAATGACCTACTATGGAAAATTGTCCTCACAAAGTTCAGATGCTATGTTATATCAACTCCCTGGAATCAAAGAAAGGAAATGACTTACATTCTTGGAAAATGAAGCCATTAGCAGCTTTCTCTGACAAACTACATCCTGTGGCAACTAGAAGTATTTCATACAAAAACTACATTTAAATAGATGCTTATGAAACCAATAAACAAATAGCACCACGTCCTTGAGGATAAGAGAAGGAATCACACATAGAAAATACAGCAAGAAATGATTTTCCTCTACATTTAGAAGTGCTAGAGCCCAGACTTGAAGTCAAAATCAACCTGAGAATTGTAAGTTTGTCTTCCCTGCTGTGAGTAATGCTCAGCTCCTGAGGAAAACGCTGGCAAAACCGATTCTTTGCTAAAATAAAAGAAAAACAGAAACTAAAAAAGCAGAAGGGAGTCAATGACCTAATATTTCTTTAGGCACAAGGTACACAACTGTACGGTCCCCAAATTTTGCAAGCTTTCATTTCAACTTTCAAATATACTAGTTTTGACCATTTTCCATCTCTTCATCTTTTAGAAAATGCCCCTCATTTAGGTTCTGCCATCCCGGGAATAGAGGTGTTGTTTTCATCCTTTTGATCTCCCCCGGGTGGCCCCAGATGTCCCTTCCTGGCAGTGCCTGGCCAGCCAGCCCAGAGAGTAAACTGTGGGGCTTCTTCGCTGTCGCCTGACCTAAGATCTGCCAACTCCTCCCAAGACCCACATTCTGCAGGTCACGCCCCAACTCCCATGTCCCCTGAGATCCCTTCAAGACCAGGAGCTCCATACTGTATTCGGTTTCCCCAATGAGGCACTTTCAGGGTCTTGGAGCAGACGCTGCTCTTTGGTCCTTTCCAGAAGTCAGGCAGCCTGGCCTCCAGGGCACACAGCAGGCAGCACCCACAGCCTCAGGAAAGCGGGCTCCAACGCTGGTCCCTTCACAGTGATGGAGAGCGACAAGTAAGAGCCCTAGAACAGAGTGCCAGAGACACCATCAAGCCCTGGAACATGCGGAGCCCCCAATCTGGGGACAAGGCCCGGTGCATGGAGCCCGGAGCACAGCCCGCAGACAATACAGGCCTCCTGCCATCTCCACAGAGGGAACTGGGAGCTCCAGCCTCCCCTGCTGCCAGGCTCTGCTGCCCTCGGGCCTGTCCTCCAGCCCCGGTTTGGGCGAACTCCAACTTCTGAGGCAACTTGTTCACCTGGTGCCCAACCTAGACCCGAGCGAACTAAAAGAAGAAGAAAGACCGAGAGAGGGACACTGCCTTTCCAGGATTGAGGGCCTCGAGAAACCCTCTGAAAACCTGTTCAGTTTGGCTGACAGGGAACCCAGACACCGCCGCTGGGGCGCGGTTCCCAGGGAGGCACTGGGTTCCTTTTCTTCCCTCTAGAAAGTCCTGAGCGCCAGGAGTAGGACCCTCCTCAGCTGTGGACTTCTTCCTGCCGGTGCCCCCTGCCCACACCTTTCTTGAGTCTCTCTTAATTATTATGTGACTTTTTGCACCACTTGGGGAGCAAAACAGAACACTGAGCCTCTTTTTTAAAAATAATTTTTAGTTGTGGATGGACACAATACATTTACTTATTTATCTAATGTGATGCTGAGGATCGAAACCAGGACCTCACACATGCTAGGTAAGTGCTCTACCACTGAGCTAGGATCTCAGCCCCACTTATCTCTATTTTAAAAAGATCAACTCTATTTTCATAAAAACAAGCAGGCTGGGGTGAGCAGTAATAATGCTGTTGTTTATTTATTTATTCGCCTTGAAAAGCACAGAGTGTTCAGCAACTATTAAGAATGAACACCTGGGTAGTGGCTTTGCAGGTTTTTTAGGAAGGCAGGTGTGTGCCCAATGCCTGGGATCCATGTGACTTACCTGGAAACCGGGCAAGCACCAAGGTTGATCTTTATTTGTGAAAGGCTGCCATCATGAGGCTACTGCAAATATTTCTGACCAGTCAAGTACTGAGCCCGAGTGCCCAGCTGGGTTTTACACATTTCTGAGGTGACTCAACTCTTCTGAAATGCTTGCTGTTTTCTGCCTCTAGCCAGAAAGTCATCTCAAAATATTGATTAATTTCAAAAGGAGGAAAATAAGGTTCTAATGCTGCCATCCAGGTTCAAGTCTTCTCCAGGGCACCTGCTAGTCCTGCTGTGAGCCTCCATCAAAATGTCAGGAATTCTTTGACAAATTTCAAAGGGGCTGAAATGTCATTACTGTTTGTATAATTTTAGATTGATTAACAATAGCATAAATGACACAAACATGACAAAGGTGGAAGGTATGACGAAAACCTCTCATTGGCAATCTTTTCTTTATTCAGTATTCAGCAGTAGAGTCAAGCAGTGGTTTACCTAGCATGGCTTATTTGGGGGGCAGAAAATGGCTTAAGTAAGGATCTGGGTTACATAAGCTTCTTTCACCATATCAATTTTCTTTCAGAAGTTTACAATGTTCTTATTATGGACACTCATGCCATCCACATCTCCAAATACAATATGTCAAATCTTTCTTTTCTGAAATCTAGATTCTATTTTTTGATGTTTCATAGTCCTGCCAGTAATTATATTTCCCACCTTGTTTTTCTTTTTCTTCTATTTGCTTTCTATTTAAAAAATGAAATAAAATAAACAAAGAAAAAAGAAAAAATTCTTCTGCATGCCTATACAGCTCACCTTTCTTTTTGTTTTGAAAACATAGGACTTGCTGGTACTTTACATTCTCTCCAGATCAGCCTGTTCTCTAATTAATAAACCTTTATTAAACTTCCAACATATTCAATGTCAACCTATATTTTGTATGTAAAGGGATGTTGAGATAAATTCTAGCTGTTGTTTCTTTGTTGAGAGCCACAGCCAGTCAGAACACACCTGGCATTTGCAAGAGAGAACGTTTGAAATGTGATGCCATTGAACCATTGAGATGATGATTTGAGTTAAGCTATATATAATTGCTGTGATGCTGGATTGATTGTATTGTATATTTGACTTTACTGTCGGGCAATGGGGTGGCTCTTGCTGCCTCGGGCGCCCGCTACTTTGGAGTTCTTGTGGGGCTTCCCAGAAAGTTTCCATTGGTTGGGGAAGTGCCAGAGGAGGGATTTCTGGTGTGGCAGGTTGCTGGAAGGGCCGCCTGGGTGGCACTGGTGAAAAAGTGTGTGTGCAGTGCCGGTGAAAGTTGAAATAAAGTAGTTGCTGTTTGAACTTACAAAGCTTTGTGGTGGCTCGGTTATTTGTGCCCATCCAGACTGCAGTATTTATTCTTGATGTAAACTGTGAAGTGTATGAAAAATAAGTCCAAGCAAATTACTCTAAATCTTTTGTAATTTAAAATGATAGACCTCAGCCAGAGCAAATGAACATATACAAAAATACTTGCACCAGCCAGATTTCAGACCCCCCTCACCCTAATGGAGCAGCTGACCCCAAAACAATAAGCCCAGAAAATATCCTATTCACATTCTGGTTCTATGTTAATTACACTGGGATCAGTGCAGAGAAGTAAGCAAATATCAAAGGTGCCAGTTTAGTTCAAGACATTATCAGCATATTTTCTCAACTACTATTGCTAGCAGTATTGTATTGTGGGTGTAATAGTGTAGAATAAAGTAAATCATCAATACCCTGAGTGAGATTTTAGACCTTCCAGAGCCCTGGCCCAACTCTGATGACCACAGTAATAACTCCACAACTACCAATTGCTCCTAAAAGAAATTTGTTTGTGCACTGTTTCAACTTTAACAAATTTTGTTCGAGTTATTATGTTCTGAAGTTTAAAGTTTTAGATGTAAAGGCAACTGGGCATGTGCAAATATCTGTAAACTGCAAACAAATAAATTTGCATTCTTTTTTCTAGGACTTTTATGACTATGGTTTCCTACAGTCATTCTCAAAAGAAGTTAGAAAAAAAAATCTGTGCTTATTCCCAAGGAATTTTTTTACAACAGTCTTACACTGGCTACTTCACAGAAAATTGCCTCAGGTATTTAATTCATAAATCAATGAATTTCCTGCAGCCTGTAGAGTGCTGTTGGAATGGCTATTATAATAATCTAAAATTGTCATGTGTGGTGACACATGCCTGAAATCCTAGAAGTTCAGGAAAATGAGGCAGGGGAATTGGTAGTTTGAAGACAGCCTCATTCACTTAACAAGGCTCCAAGAAACTTAGTGAGAGCCTGTCTCAAAATATTACATAAAAAGGACAGTGGATGTGGCTCAGTGGGAAGCAGCCCTGAGTTCAATTCTCAGCACCAAACCAAAATTAAAAAAAAAATAAACATAAGGATTCAGGGTACAAAAACATGTAAAAAATGTTGGCAACAGCATAAATTTAATAAATATATTTTTGATAAAAGTGTTCAGGTTCTTTAAAAGCCCAAAATAAAAATGCTACATAATCCACTAGTAATAATTTGGGGTACTACCACAAAGTTGTACATGCCTGTACTCTCTGTAGCTTAGAAAAATGAGACAGGAGGATCTCAAGTTAGAGACCAGACTCAAAAACTTGGCAAGGTCCTAAGCATATCAGTAAACCCTGTCTCAATAATAAATAAATAAACAAAAGTGGTGGAGACTGGGTATGTAACACATTGGTTAAATGTCCATGGGTTAATCCCTGGGTTCAATCCTCAGTACCACAAAGAAGTAAATAAATAAAATAAAAGTGAGAAAGAGATAGATTGAATTTGCATGTAATTTAAATTCAAAATAAATTTTAAAATATGGGTATATATATATATATATATATATATATATATATATATATATATATAAAGCAATTGAAATCCTTTTGCTGAAGATATTGCTGCACTTCTATTTTTATTGTATCTTCATTCACAGTATCTAATAAAAGGAAACAAATTAAGTGCCTTTTGGATAAAAGGTATTATCACAATATGCCTTCCTGCTACAGATTATTCAACTAATGCCTTTAGAAACTACACACTTAAAATTAAAACTGGTCCCTAGAAGGCAACACTCAGATACTAGTGTTTTTAAGTACTCCAAGTTATTTGGTATCTGTGGGCACCTTTTTTCAGACTGTTCTAAAATTCAGAACGAGGTACATATGGGAGGTCATGATAAAACCACAATATACAGTAAATTCTTCAATGGTTAATCTTAACTCAGACACTCTAATAGATGAAACAGTTTTGGAGATAAAACTAGATTTTCTGTTTCACTGATTTCTGGGTTATGGATTAAATCCAAACATATATTAGAAAAGACTTAAGGCTACAGGTTAAAATCTATTTATAATAGGTATTGAAAATATACCAAAGGCTGGGTGTGTTGGTGCAGGCCTGTAATCCCAGTTGCTGGAGAGGCTGAGGCAAAAGGAACAAATTTCAAAATAGCCTTAGCAAAAGTGAGGTGCTAAATGACTCAGTGAAACCTCATCTCTAAATGAAGTAGAAAATAACCCTGAGACTGAGTCTCAGTAGTCCAGTGTTCCTAAATTCAATCTCTAGTATCCACCATTAAAAAAATATGTACCAGGGGGCTGGGACTGGAGCTCAGTGGGGTGAGAGGCCCAAATTGATCTTTTCTTAAAATTGGGCATCTCGCCACAAAACCATGAAAAGTTAATTTCGGCTTTACTATAAATTACTGCAAATTCTGAACCTGCTTGAAATGCCTGCCCGTGCCTCAAACTCACCCATGCCTGGCTCTCTGACCAGATAGCAGCCCTCTCTGAAACTTAGTGACATCTCATAAATATTGGCCTTCTCTGGCCAGACAACGACCCTCTCTGAGGCTCTAATGGTCCTCATAAATTCTGATGTTGGGGCCAGCAAACAAATGTAAACTACCATTAGTGTGATGCTTGTCAGAGTTCTTTTATCTGTAATCCCACTTTGTGTAACTTTCTGGGCTATAAAGCTGGGCTTCAGGAAAGCAGGGGTGCTGTCTTGTTCCCGCCATTTTGGAAGGGAAAGGCAGCCCAGATGGTTGAAATAATAAGCTTGCTTTAATTTGATTTTAATTGGAGTCGGTGGTCTTTTCTTGCATCCTGGTCTAACAGTAGCTAACTTGTCTGGCACTTGGCTTAATTCTCAGCACTACATATAAGTAAATAAAATAAAGGTCCATCAACAACTAAAAAATAGTTTTTTTCATAGTGTAACTATTTGTTGACATCCTGTGACCTAATTTGCTGTGTACTTTAGTTTTTGAGATGGAAGTTGGCCATGCATGGTGGTGCATGCCTATAATCTCAGCTGCTTCAGAGGCTGAGATAGGAGGATCCTGAATTTGAAATCAGTATCAGCAATGACGAGAAGCTAAGCAACTCAGTGAAAACCTTTCTCTAAGTAAAAATAAAAAAATAAGGGTAGGGATGTGGCTCAGTGGTAGAGCGTCCATGACTTTGAAAGACCCCCGTTTCCCTGTCCAAGGAGAATCACATGAAACACTGGCTGCAAAAGCAAGAGGAGTTTATTGAGACACAGGCACCTGCAGGTGCCCAGCAGAACCTCAGCCGGAGCTTTGGTGAACTGGCACACCGGGCTTGGGGATACAGAGATATTTATAGGGTAAAGGGGCAGTTTTTGCGCACGGTAAGCAATAGGTTTCTTATTAGTTAATTTTAAACACAGCATATAGGCTACCTAAAGGGCAAAGTTGTTTTTCACTTTATGTTACTGGATAAACCACATAAAAGCTACATGTTTGCACTCTGGTCCTCTTGTTCCTGCTTATTCAGGCATGCCTTGGGACCTGGTTTATACCTAACTGATTATCTGAAAAACACCTCTGGTGCCTGCATAGGTTTGTGACATGCCTCGGTAGTTTTGCAACTAGACCTGACGTTGTTGGGCTGGGGTCTTTCATTCCCCCCTTTTTCTTGATCATGGATAGAATCTTATATCCATTGTCCTGTGTTTTTCCTGAGTCATTTCCAGCCTGGCCTCCATTTTAGATTTCACTCGGTATTAGACCCAATTTACCTAACTACACTGACTGCCTAACTTTAAATCTGGCTTCATTCCCCCCTCTAATTTGGGAACTCCTTACTGCTGTAAGGAAAATTGGCGAAGATCTTTCTGACTTCTTCAGGCTGACAAAAGGGGCGATGTTGGGGCAAGCAGTTTGGAGTCCCCCCTTTTAAAAATCGGGTCTATCAAGTGGTCCATGATAGGCTGGAGGGCCATTTGAGTGATGGGTGGTCTATAAGAGAAACAAGAATTTATTAGTACTAGAACCATATTGATGCAGTAATAAATGTCATACATAGCACAGGAATATGCCAATGAGTATGATGGCAAAGACAAAGACTAACAATGTTTTCCACCAGGAAGTACCAAGAACCAGAAGCTAAGATATTGTTTCCATGATAAAGTTGCTGAGGACATGGCTTTTATCTGAGCATGTAAATCTTTAAGGATATTTGTCACATTGCCAGAAATGTCAGGGATGTAAACACAACATTTAACTTTTAGGGTTACAGTTATCTTTCCCTTAAGATATAGTTTAATAATTTAATATCATCTGATCTTGCAAAATCTTTTTACTAGTATGACCTGTGTCTAATAGAGAAATCTAATTCTGTTACTTAAGGCTGGATAACCATACTAGCAAACATTAAGCCTACCTGCGTTGGTTAGAAATAAAGGCCTTAGACTAAAACTACTCTAGCAGTCCCTTTGACAGTTATCAGGCATTTCTGTCTAAGAATCTCTTTTGTAGCCTCCAGTCTACTTATGGTTGGAGGTTACATTTAACTATTATAATTATTTAAGATGTCCAGGAACCGCTGTGCTTTGGCTTTGACTGTCTTTGCTAAGTGTTTAAGATGAAGCAAGTCAAACTGACTTCTGTTTCTATAACAGTCAGCTGAGTCTCCTGGGAGTCCTCGGGAACTTCACAGCAGCTTCTCAGTTCTGCTAGTGCCATATGCGCTAGGATGGGTCCAGGCCTTGCTTGACCACATGGCTTCCTTCGGAAGCATCAGGGATGTCTCCCTTATCTGATGACCCTCCTCTTCACAGCAAATGCACTGATTGGCTTTCTGTCCTCCCCTGGTCTCATTAATCTCCATGATCAGGAGGTTATGTGGCCTAGAGTTGCAAAGCCCTTTGGAGAAGTCACCTATCCCTGATTCAGACTGACTCAGAGGGCAAGAGCCAAATTTTTAATTTTAAAACTTAATCTTAAACATCAGCAAATAAGTCGACAGCCTTATATTAAGAGCACTGGGCTTTAATGTCTATCTCTCTATCCTGTAGGTGATAACTTCTTGTCTTAAGTTAACCCAGGTTGTTAGTACCTCTTTAAAACATTAACAGGCAATCTTTAGACCATCTAAAAGCAAACTACAAAACAAAACTAATTAGGATAAAAACATATTTAGTTTATGTAATAGCTACCTTGAATTCTGGCAGAGTTATACATTATAATTCCCTGTTTGAGGTCCTGGCAATCGTGACAAAAACCAACTTTTGGACATGACTTTAAATGCACTGAAATCTGGCCTACTTCTTTCATAGTCACTTTCACATGAGATGGGACATAGAGCACATAGAGCCTTATCTCAAGTAAGGCGGGGTTCATTATAAGTCTTAAATTTTGAAGCTGATCTTTGCTTTTTAGACATCATTTTACAAAGTTTACATAAATTGTTGTTCAAATTTACATGAATAATAGCTAACACAACATAATATCACATCTAAAACGTGAATTAAAGAAAAGCTGAAAGCTTTTGACTTTTTGTAGAGAAGTAGCAAAGTACTTTTGTGTTTTGCAATAAAACCTTTACATAGATTAGGCTCTCATTAACTTAAAAGTACATCTAAATTGTATCTCAGTGTGAAAAGTAACATGGAACTTTACATAACTTATTGATAATAAGTACAGTTATAGAACACAAATGATATAAATATATTTTTAACATGTTTTTCTTTTAAGCCTAAATTACCATACACTGTTAGTATACCAGCTTGATATAATGTTCTTTTTAAAGCTCCTACCTTATAGACTTGTATACCTGGAATATGTGAACACAAAAATGGCACTAATTACATTGATGTTCTTATATTAACCAAGTTTAGCTTTTAAAGAAATAACATAGCACAATTCTCTAGAACAACAGCACTTGTTTAACCAGCTATTTAATTTATTTAAGATTACTTGCTCAAAAACTTACACAGACCTTTTTTATATCATTTACTTAAACCTTTTTACTTAATTATATAGACTCCTATCCAGGAATCTAGAACCTTTTAGTTTTTCTTTTTTTTTATCTGTTAACCTCCTTCTGTTCACATTTTGAAACAATACTTGTAAATTTTTTCAAATCTTTAAAAAATGCTCTTTAGTTCTTGAAGAAAAATGAAATGAAATATGGGAAAATAGTCAGTGATAATGTTGAAAGTGGAGTTTTGAGATGAAACAAATTTTCTCACTTTGCCAATTGCATCTGGGTGCTTGTCTCACAAACTTTGAAGAATAAAATCTATTTATTTAAGCAAGTCGAAATAGAACTCCCACCATGTGGGATGGGGAATGATACCAGATAAACTCATTTTTGTGTGCCATCTTAAAATTTTACAGATGTTTTTCAGCAAACATGGAAAAAAATATTTAAAATAAGTTTTAGAAAAGGCATCCTGACTACCATATGGGTTCATTTTCATCTTTTCCAACTTCACTATGGGACAAAGGACTTTGTTGAAGGTATTCCCAAAAGTGGGCATTAAGTTTTTTTTACATTTGAAATAGGCCTTAATGGTCCTCATTAACATATCTTCCAGTTAGCCTCCAGCTGTGTTAGAATGAGGTTCATTATCCTGATTACACTGTAATTTTACTATCCCTTCCATTTTATACTAATTCCCTATGAAAAAAAGAACCCTGGATTTGAATATGTGAACAGAGAGCTAGAAAACTAGAGGTTTATTCTCAGACCTAGGAAGAGTTAAGCTTAAGTTCTGGAATTTATATTGTTGTTCTGAATTTGTGATACTGTTTCCCCTACATTTAAAAAGCTCAGGAGTCATAAAAAGCATTGAGTTAAAATCCAGCATCAGCAATTTAATGAGGCCCTAAGAAACTCAAAGGGACCCTGTCTCCATATAAAAATATTTTAAAAGGGCTGGGGATGTGATTCAGTGGCTGAACACCACTGGGTTGAATTCCTGGTACAAAAAAGAAAACAAAACTCACAAAACAAACAAACAAACAAACAAAAAAACTCCATAACAAGCTCTAAAAGTACAATCTCTCTTGTGCATGAAAACAACAAATGAAGTTGGGGTTCTCTTCAGATAATTATTCCAGTCTTCACCACACAATGTGGGGAACATGCTGGACTCATGGAACATGGATGCTCACAAAGGCCTTTAGAGACAATCTGAAAACACCATACAATTCTGGAACAAAATGCCCAGGTGTTTAACTGCTGATCTAAGCTTCACTAGACTAGTAAGGGTAGGGGATGGAGGTTGATCTTGAAAGGGTAAAGTTTCTAAGCTGCAAGGCCTGAGTTAAAAAGTGAAGGACCAGGTATTAAGTTCCTCTGCTACACCCAGAACCTGAAATTCCTGAGGCAGTTAAGACAATGCCCTTCTGGCCATTTAGCCTAGGGACCTGTTCAGCTTGTCAGGTAGGCATACAGGACCTGCCCAAACCAATCAGTTTGAATGTGTACCCCGCTTAGGAGTGACCAATCACCCCCGTTTGACCTGTTCCCACCAATGAATGTGCTAATCATGTATGAGAGTTGTTGTTCAATTTTCCAGCACCTCATGATGATTTGTCCTGATGTGTGCAAAGCCTTCGCCCTCCCCAAAATGTGTACTTAAGCACTGCTCAACCCCTCCCCAGGGCTCTGGGCTGCTCTCTCTTCTTGAGTAAGCCTGGAGCCTCAGCGTGCTGAATTGGATCCTCAATAAATCCACTTCTGCAATTGCATGAGTCAGTCTCTTGGTGGTCTCTTCCTCCAACTTTTCGCTGGACCCTTACAATCTGCCACAGAGACCCTCTGAGGAGTCCTGTGAAGATGGTCTTAGGCCTGAGCCTACACAACTCTATTTTAAAAATTCTAGTTTCAAACCTGCAGTCTCATCAGGCACACACCCACAGAGCACTCCAGTATAGCCTCAAATAAGTTATTTCCCCTCAACCTGATAAATAGAATGAAAAACCTGGCAGGCTCTCCTAGCCTGATAAGAGAGAAAGGAAAAAATATTAGGGTGAAAACCACCAGACAGGATGTTTCTGACCCCAGGGTAAATAATAATGAGAAATCTGGTGGTAACTGAAGAAGATTGCAAGGGGAGTCAAAAAGCCCAAAATTTTATGTAAATAATAGAGCTAATGAACAGGGATCCAGCCAGCCAAAACAAGGATGCACTTGAGATGGAGAGCCTGGTGAGGACCTGACATCCCATTAGTTGTCTTCATTTCCTGATCCTCTGCATAATACTCACCACTCTTCAACTCTATGCCCTTGTTTGAACCCTGGTGAGAGCTGCAACTTCTCCCTATCATCCTCTCCTCAACCAGTCATCTGATCCACACCAAGAAAGCTCCGCCTTGGTTTTTGTCCTGATCACCCTGGTCTGAGTGAGTGTGCATATGCTGGACATAAAGCCTAATGCTGAAGACTTTTGAACTTAGCATGCAGAGAGAATGTCTGTAATTAGCCTGTCATTATCACGTGTGCTTTGCAGTGCTTAGAATTAATTTATAATTGTTAGCTCTAAATGGATTATGTTTATTGCAGTACCTAGCATTAAGAATTGTTGTTTTTTCTTGATTAAGAAACTATAGAGTGAAATTATGTTGAGTAATTGAATGAATAAAGCATTGAAAGGGGCAGAAGTGCATAGAAATTCTTTATTTCTCTCCTGTACTGCATATATCACAATTGTTGCCCCCCCACAACAAGTCTCTAGCCACAATTTTCATTTTCCGCCATTGCCACTCTTGCCAGCTTCAAACAACCTACTTATCCAGTCTCAAGATAACAAGGCACACTTATCATTTTCTTGCTTTCAGGGTTTTCAGAGTTCTCCCTGTGATTTGTTTTCAGCTTCTTCTTATCACAGAAATTTGGGCTCCTGATCCATGACAGAAAGCCTACAGAATTATTAAAAGAATGGCACCTAAGAGACTATTGGACAATTCTTCAGGCACTGCCTCCAACCTAAGCCAAGTGGGCCCAGAATCAAGTCCAAAATGCAAGCTGGTCCATTTTCATTGTTAAAAGACTAAGGATCAGGGCTGGGGATATGAACTTAAATAAAAGAAATTAAACTACTTTATATAAGATATCTGCTGTTTTCCAGATATTCACGGTACCACATATAATTTTTTCCTCCAGCGGGTATATTGTTGTCTATAAATGTATAAGAAGTCACTCTAAAACTTTCTAGTTCACATTTGGATTGAACTGCATTCATCTGAAATATTTTTGCTGCATATGTTTAGCTGTTAAGATTACTGAACTTCAGAGGGTGATCTGGCTGCCAAAAAAAAAAGCACCCTGAATCTTCTTCACATGATATCTCAGAATTTAATAAATTAAGGTGAGCTTGTTCTCATTGAGGAGACAGTGTTCTAAAAGAAAAATCAAAAACATTAAAAAATATTTCCTGACTCGATAACTGACTAGTACTCTTTCATAGCCACAACTTTATAGAAGCCATAAAAAAGAAGAGCCCTGACCCAAAGTTTGTAGAATGCATTCTGCATTTGGCTAGAGTAGGAGTAAAATCACATTACCAAATTTCTGTACACAGATAAGGCTAAAGGACTATTGATATTAGTCACTAATTCTGCCTTTTGTAATAGATGAGGTTTATACAGCTGTTCAGTGTCAAAAAATATTTTCAAAATCCCACAAGTACAGTGTGTGTGTGTGTGTGTGTGTGTGTGTGTGTGTGTGTGTGTGAGTGTGTTTATATGAGTGTAGTGCTGGTGGTTAAACTGAGAGAATTAATAATCCTGAGCTATATTCTCAATTTTTTTTCTTTTCTTTTTTTTTATTTTGAAACAAGATCTTACAAAGATGCTGTGTTGTGTGCCCACAATTTTTAAGTACATACCAAGATCAAATATGCCTGACACAAAGGCAGAACTTACCTCCTTTAGAAGCCATGATTCATCATTATTTTTAAGTAGTGACATTTATTCAAAAAGGAAAGGGGGGTTACACACATATGTGGCTCATGTCAGCAATCTTAATAATTTGGGAGACTTAAGCAGAAGAATCACAATTTCAAATTCAGCCTAAATAATATGAGAGGGCCCTAAGAAACTAAGCAAGACTTTGTGTGAAAACTAAAAATAAAATAAAATACAATTTAAAAAGCCTGATGATATAGGGGTTTAGTAGAATTACCCTGGGTTAAGTATTCATTCCTCTCCCCTTAAAAAAAGAAAAGAAAGAATAAAAAACAGAAAAACAAAATTTGTACATCTGATGAACTTTTTATTCAATGAGGACAATAGGTTTAAGAAAAATGTCTAAAGCTTATAGCAAGGAATTAAAATAAACTTGGGAAATTGCTGAAAATTGAATTGAAAAATCAAGAACAAGCAATATTTTTTTAAATTTGTTATCAGGAGAAATTTGAAAACAGGCATATTTCATTTCAGTCATGATGAAAATGCAGGATGCTATGGAAACTGCAACAAAAGGACTGTATCTGTATCAAAAAGTTTTGTAAATTTAGAATATGAAACACTACATTAAAAAAGTGAGGGTGAGACAACATTAAGGCCATATGTGTAATCTAAAATAAATAATATACTAAATATCCACTATATAAATTTTATCTGGGAGTATGTCTACAAAACAACACAATACCCCTTGAATAAAGCAGAGGATTTGTGATAGTCTCAAATTAAAAATGACTTCACATCTGTGGCTGTTGTGCAGCGGCTTATATCAAAAAAGCAAGGTTTGGGGCTCAAGCAGTTGAATGAAGATGTGAGGAACTTTTGGGATGGTAGGCATGCTACTTTTGAAGGCAGCAATAGCCCATAACCAAACTCTAGCTTCTATCCCTCAGCCCCCCAAATTATTAAATAGAACTTTTTTTAATGCAGGTCAGACAAAGAAGGCATATCAACAACATTTTACTGAGATAAGAGCATGTTCACAAATACATGTTTTTGATCTTGAGTACATAGATTGAATATGATTTTTAAGACCTTGGTTACTTGCTAAAAATACAGCCCTCTGGAAGCCTGGCCAGGTACTAACATACTTGGTATTTTTTTGTCCTTAAATGCCTCATGGCATTGAGCATTTTACAACTTTTACTGTAAGAAGAAATGCTAACCTCTCCATTCTTAAGGTGCTTAAGTAGCCCAGAGCATTCAGCGCTCAGAATCCTGCATCATTCCATAGGCCCTTTCATACATAGGCCAGAAAACAAAGGTGCATGATCAATATTTTACATAGTGAACACATACTCAGAAGAAAATGTTTATGACAATGAATGTATACACTCAATCAAGGTATTCATTACTTAAATAAATGATAATAATACTAATAATAATCATCATCATAATAATAACAGTAACCTTTTGGAAGCATCAACAACAGAGTAGCTATAGCCATGTTTGGCCTTTCCAATGATCAACTCTTATAGGTTTCATCATCAAAAAATCTACACACCTGAAGTCTTCTGCAATTAACTGTCACCAAGGAGGTAAGAACTCTGCATCCTCAGGCCTCAAAAAATATGCTGTATTGTGATATGACTAGAACACAATCCCTCTGTCTAGGATCACTAAAAGCCATCTCCAGATGGTATCTAAACAAGCTCATCATTCTTACAACTTATCATTGGTCAACTGCTGTGTGACTGCATCTAAAGATATCATATGTATTGAAGTCATATTGATATTATTATATGGCAGAAACCCATTCCTGTGCTGCTGATAACAAACCAACTGCTATGTGATTTTGCAACACAACTTTTTGTATTTGATATTTTTCTTTATTAACTAGAGTTAGAGCCTGCTTTGTAAGATTTAAGGTTTGGTTGTGTACTCTGTATCTTATTCACCAAGGTTACATAAAAATAAAAAAAATAAATCATCCTCATGAGTTTAAAATTTTATTTATCATATAGTCTTCTCTTTAGCTATAACCACACCATAATTTTCCATAGGCTTTATGGTTTGAACCTAGTATCCTAATAATACCAGAAGAAAAACCAGAAGTTCAAACATATTGGGTAACATTTTCAAATTAAATCAAAGTTTAAGCAGTTAAAAATTGTCTGGATAAAATGGAGATCAACAGACTGTTGACTATAATAGATAATGTTACCTTCAGTATACATTCAAATATGGGTTTCAATATTTAAACCTTAGGAATGAAGCCAGAATCAATAAAGGGGTGATTTTAACAGCTGCTTCTCTGCTTATCATTTCAATTTTGCCTATTCATAAACCAGGAAACAAGAGCCAATATTGTAATGCATGTCTATAATTTCAGTGACTAAAGAGGATGAGAAGAAGGATTTTAAGTTCAAGGCTAGACTCAGCAACTCAGTGGGGCCTTAAGCATCTTAGTGAGAACTTGGCTTGTCTTTAAAAACAAGTGGGCTGGAGAGGTGATTTGTGATAAAGTGTTCTGAGTCCAGTCCTTGGTACAAAAAAAATTCTGCTTTTTTGTGCCACTATCTAACTTCTAAAACAATAATGAAAGATTTATAATTCATGTAGTCTAGAGGATGTGAGTTGTGGCTTTGGGGTCACAGAGAATTGATCCTGAATTCCAGTAAAGTTGCTTAATATTCAGGAGACCTTTCAAATATTCTTTCACACTGAACAGCTATGTAAACCTCATCCATTACAAAAAGCAGAATGATACCGAGTGTCAACATATGAACAATTCTTTAGCCCTATCTGTACACATAAAATTGACAATGTGTTTTTACTCTTCTTGTAGCCAAAGTGCAGAGTATATTTCCCAAATTTTAGATCTAAGCTGTTATTTTTTTATGAGTGACTTATGTAAATCTGTGACTATGAAAGTGTATTAGTAAGGAAACACTTTGAATACTTTGTTTTTACTTTCATAACACTGTCACCTCCATGAGAATGAGCCTATGTTAATTTATTTGATACTGAAAAAGAGGGTGCTTTTTTGGCAACCATATCTCCCTCTGAAGTTTAGTAACCTTACCAACTATCACCTAATGCAGTAAATAGATCCCATATGAACCCAGGCTTAATTGATGATAAGCCCACACTTGAGACAATAATTTTGTATGGTTTCTTCTTATTCAGTGATAGATATCTAATTCACTAAACATGGGCTGAATACCAGGATTCAATCACATGTGGAACAGAAGTTATGTGAAAAATATATTGTGCCTTATAGGTACTGGTTAAATTTTTATTAACTTAAATTTGAACTTTAATCTCTTGACAGGCTTTATTGAATTATATGGAAATATGTGTAGACTTCTATGCCTTTAATGTTTGATGATATTCTCAGAGTAGCCCATACTAAAGAAGAAAAATGAAATCACAACACTGCATTAGGCTAAAGACAAAACTGCAAAATAATTTTTTAAATACGTTTAGACTCTAGTTACTTGGTTACTGATGATCTGATGACCTAGAGTCTTCTCTCCAGTGATACCAATCTCTTTTGGTTAAGGTATGATATCTAAAATGAAAATGGATCTGTGCTCAGAATCCTGTGAGAAACAGTTTCCACTTTTGTACACTTCTGAGTTGTAGATGGCTTATCTCTCAAAGTTCAGAGTCTCTCCTGTTCTTTGGCCCTGAGAGAATGTTGTTTGGTATGTTTATTCCATAACCTATAACACAGAACTGAGTTGTCCATTTTTTTTATCTTGCTGAGGTCAGGGAATTTATAGATCTCAAACATGGAATGTAGCTGTGGTGAACATAGATATCCCTGAGAGGTCAAGAGTGAATTTTAGAATGAAGCTTGAAAAATACATTTATTTATTTGTCAGTTTATATTTTCAAAAATAATAATATTTTAGATATAGTAGTTTAAGTTATTAAATTGATTTAAGCTGTCCTTCTTAATTTTTGTTATGAATACTAGAAATTTTTAAATTATACTAATACATTATATTGTTTTTCCCTCTGGGAAAATATTAATGCCTTAGGACATTGCTTAGAAGTTTAAAATAAAATTTTCTTTCTCATAAGACCAGAGAGCACAAAAGTTAAATGACATTTTAAAGTCATTTTGATAAAATTTTTAGTCATGAAAGTATATATTTTGGGTGTGTGGAAGATCTTGCCTCTTGGTTTTATTTTCCCCATTGGGTTTCTTCCCACTGAAATTAAGTTTTCATCACATGAGAAGAACATCACATAATCTTTTACCTTTCCCCCTCTCACAAAGGTGTGATGTAGAGTTTAAGAGTGGTGAGGATAATACAAATGATGAGAAGTGATGAGATGTCATTCCAAGTCCTCATCAGCCTCCCCAGCTCAAGTGCATTTTTTATTGAGCTGGCTGAACATCTGTTCATTTGCTCTACTATTTATACTGAATTTTGCAGCTTTTTTACCCTTTTTTCAATCCTTGTTAGTTACCACCAGATTTTTCCATGACATCATTTACTCTAGGGCCAGAAACATCTGGTCTGGTGGTCTGCACCTTGGTCTTCTCACCCTTTCCTCTTATTAGGTGAGGACAACCTGCCAGAGGCCTCACTCTGTTTATCAAGGTGAGGGGAAGTGATTTGTTTATGTCTGAGGGCAATACTGCAGGGCTTCTTTAGGCATGCCTGGTGAGGCTGAATGTTTCAAACTGAAGTTTTTAATATGGAGTTTTTTTAGGCAAGGCCTAAAGCCATCCTCACAATGGTGTAGATTTTTTTAATATTTATTTTTCAGTTCTCGACAGACACAACATCTTTGTTTGTATGTGGTGCTGAGGATCGAACCCGGGCAGCACACATGCCAGGAAAGCACGCTACCGCTTAAGCCACATCCCCAGCCTATAGTGTAGTTAATTTGTCCAAAATTTAGGTGGTTTTTTTGTTTGTTTGTTTGTTTCTTTAATATATTTGTCCACAATTGAATTTTTTCTTTTTTCGTACCAGGTATTTAACTCAGGGGCACTGAGATACATCCCCAGTCCTTTTTTGTATTAATTTAGAGAGAGGGTCTCACTTAGTTGCTTAGTGCCTTGCTTTTTCTGATGGAAGCTTTGAACTCATGATACCCATGTATAATTCTTCTGTGCCACAGGGGTTATGGCCTCTGCCACCAAGTTTGCTTTTAACTGAGTTTTTAAATATGTAAAACAACTTTATTAAAGTGACATTTAGAAGGATTCCTAATACTCAAGCAAACTGTTTTGTCCTGGTGTGGCAGGAAATAAATGTGGAACTGGACTTTAATTTAAATAACAAGAAAGTTCAATTGCAAGGGCTTAATTAGAACACAGATAATTAGAAGGTTACAGGCCATAGCACTGTTGCACTTTTTTAAAATATTTTTTCTTAGTTGTGGATGAACAAAATATCTTTATTATTATTATTATTATTATTATTATTATTATTATTATTATTGTTGTTGTTGTTGTTGTTATTAATGTGGGTCCAGTATCAAACAGACTGCCTCATGCATACTAGCCAAGAATTCTACTACTGAGCAATGACCTTAAATCCTTACCTGGTATTTTTTAAAATATTTATTTATATTTAATTTATTTACATGGGGCACTGAGAATTAAGCTCATTGCCTCATATATGCTAGGCAAACACTGTACAACTGAGCCACACCTTCAGCTCTTTCCTGGTACTTTTTAAATACCTGTTTTACATAAATTTTAATTAGTAGCTTTAACCCTTTTCCAATATTTGTTTGGATTAAATCAATAACCTATAAATCACTGAAGTAAAGTCTAGTTTTATCTCAAACTCTGATTTTACTTCCTCTTTCTTCCCCAGACCAGACACCTTATCACAGTGTCTGAATTGAGATTCCCCCTTGAGGAATTTACTGTATGTTGTCCACATTTCAAACTCCAAAATTTACCTATTCCTTAGTTTTGGAAAAGCCTTACAGAATTTGTCCAGAGGTACCAAAATTTCTTGGAGTACTCAGAAGAATCCATATCTGAGTCTTGCCTTTTAGAAAGCAGTTTGAATTATAAGTATGCAGCCTTTAAGGCAAGCAGATGGATTATCTGCAGCTGGAAGAAACCTTTTCATCAATACCTTGCATCTAAAAGGCACTTCATTTGATTCATTTTATTAGATACTGTGAATAAACCTACAACAAAAATGGAAGTGAAGTAATATCTTTAACAAAAGTTTTCCAATTTCTTTAGATATTTATTCAGAATTATAATTACTGGGTTATAGGGCATTTTTTAAACCAAGAATTGTTATTGTTATTTATTTGTACTTATTTAGGCACTTTACCACTGTGTTACATCTCTATTTTTAATAAGACAGGATATCATTGAGTCATTTAAGCCATTGCCAAGTTTTTGAGGCTGTTTTTAAGTTCCTCCTGTTTCATCCTCCCAAGCCACTGAGAGTACAGACATTCACAATGATACCCTGCTTCAAAAAATTATTATTAGTGGATTATATGGCATTTTTATTTTGAGCTCTTAAGAACCATGATAGGGGCTGGGAATGTGGCTCAAGTGGTAGTGTGCCTGGTATTTGTGTGGCACTGGGTTTTATCCTCAGCACCATGTACAAATAAAGATGTTGTGTCTGCCAAAAACTAAAATGAATAAATAAATATTAAAATTCTCTCTCTCTCTCTCTCTCTCTCTCTCTCTCTCTCTCTCTCCACCCCCTCTCTCTTGCTTTCTCTTTAAAAAAAAAGAACCATAAAATTTTTTTCAAAAGTATCTATATTAACTTTATATTGTAACCAAAATTTTTATCTATGCATATACACCTATACTCTGAAGTCCCTACTATCTTTCAGATATTTGTTTAGTTTGGTGTGGTTTGGTGCTACGAATTGAACTCCATGGATGCTTACCACTGAGTTATGTCTCCAGTCCTCTTTTTTTTTTTTTTTTTTTGAGACAGGTGATATATCACTAATCTCTCAATAAGTTGCTTATAGCCTTTCTATGTTGTTAAGGCTGTCTTTCAAATCACAATCCTCCTGACTTGCCTCTCCAGCCTCTAGTATATTGGCAACCACACCTAGCTCTTTTAGATTATTATAATGACCTTTTCAACAACACTGCCCAGGCTACAGAAAATCTCTTTGACTTATGCATTTTATCCCTGAGGAAAGTTTATATGGAGTAGCCAATGTAGGACTATTCTGTACAGATTTGTTGGAATAAACAGGGATCATTGTTTTTTTTTTAAGAAAGAGAGAGAGAGAGAGAGAGAGAGAGAGAGAGAGAGAGAGAGAGAGAGAGAGAGAGAGAGAGAGAGAGAATTTTTTAATATTTATTTTTCATTTCTCGGTGGACACAACATTGTTGTTTGTATGTGGTGCTGAGGATCGAACCCTGGCCGCACGCCTGCCAGGCGAGCACGCTACTGCTTAAGCCACATCCCCAGCCCAGGGATCATTGTTTTTTAAGCTCCTTTCTGAACAACTGTTTTGTACCATAGTTCATAAAAATGCTGGGAAAAGAATGTAAATTCATTTGTTTAAAATCTACAGAGATTGACATAAGCTCAATCACCTTTTGTTCTAGAGTTTGAAACTTCAGGACATAGTAAAGTAAATAAAATATGTTAAAGTTGAGATATTCAGTACACGCATCGACACACACATCCACACATACACACACAAAAATTTTTCTAGGAGCAATTGGTAGTTCTGGCATTATTACTAATGTATCAGGGACATAGTAACATAAACAAAATATGTTAAATATGAAACATTCAATACACACATTCACACACCCACAAAAAAAACCAAAAAATTTTTCTAGGAGGAATTGGTACTTCTGGCCTTATTACTAGTGTATCAGGGTTGGGGCAGGATTCAGGAAGGCTAAAATCTCTCTCAAGCTAAGAGTAGTTTACTGGATTCCTCCCTATTTCTCCTATAATACAAGCTAGAGTGAAATTCATCTGTCAGCAACAGCAATTGGGAAAATATGCTGGCAGATTTTTTTGAGATAAATTGATAGCTTTGATATTTGGGTATTTTTGTGTCTTGGTCACAGCTGATGAAGCACTTGTAAAAAATTTTATGGCTCTCAGATATCACCGTTTTTTGTATCATTTCTTTCATATTTTCTTTTTTTTAATTGTTTTTTTTGTGGTGCTAGAGATTGAACCCAGGACCTTGTGCATACAAGAAAAGCACTCTAAAAACTGAGCTACATCCTCAACCCCTCTCTCACATTTCTGTTCACTAGAGGTGATGATGGTAATTGGGAATTTTGTCCCAAATATGGTACATTTCTTAAAACTGGAGTAATATCCAGTGTATCTAAATCTCTCTACTCATTCATGATTTTGCCAGAGATACTCACAGTAGTTTTTTCCTTAAATTTATCTATAGATGGAGGGAGAGTGTCTCATTTAATATTCTGCTTTATTTTCAACATTATTCCCTCTTAATATTTGCTTTTTATAGTGTTTCTAAGTTTGGAACTGACTATTTTGTACATTCTGCACACACACTCTAACAGTGAACTTTGCCTCTATGTCCCAATTCTAACTTTAGGTTGGATAGATTCATTCATTCACTTCTAATGTTATTTTTCATATGGTCGGTTTTACATATGCCTTTCTATTGCTCTTAACAATACTATTGATCTACATATAATTTCAGATTTGATTTATATTATAATATATTTGTCTGTATTATTACAATATAGTTTTATAATATACATTAAATGTGTCTCATAACAATAACTATATTATTTGTTTTTTTATTAAAGGTTTTGGGGTATTTTACATATATTTTATTTCTAAGATAAGTTTTTTGGTCCTTTCTTTTTTTTTCTTTTATTTGGTCAGGAAAATTCAGCCACATCCCCAAACATATTTTGTATGACATTTAGACACGGTATCTCACTGAGTTACTTAGGGCCTCACTTTTGCTGATGCTGGCTTTGAGCTCACAATACACCTCTCAAGGTACTGGGATTACAATTGTGCACCAACAGGTCCAGCTTTTTTCTTGTATTCAAATAAAAACATGCTAAAATTTTGATAGGAAAATATTATATATTAAATTGAGTTAAAATAGTTGTCTTTATAATGATTAGTTTTATTTACACACATGCTATTTTATGTGCTTTTGTAAATTTTGATTTAGTTTGTGATAAGTTCCACATATTTTCCTTGAAATCCATTATACATGTAATGTATTTAACAGATGTAACTTCAGTATAATACTTATGTGGTATTTTGTACTCTAATTAAACCAAAAATCTTTCTGGGCTCCAGAAACCATTTTTTTTCTCAAACTTTATTATTTTTATTTTTCTGAATCACCTCGTCTTTCCTCCTAGGCCACAGATTTCTACTGTATTGACAAGTATAGCTCTAGTCTTATGCTATCACATACTTGTACACTGTCATTGTACACACATACAATAATTTCTACAGGTCTAAGCTGCTTGGTGAGGAGTATTTCATATACATATACAGTTTTCATGATGAAATAACAGCAATTTCTACTCCATCAATTGTCAATTTTATGTATTATGTTCTTTTCTTTATTCTCCTTTTTATATAATTACTTCTTCCAAATTATTGAGATTAATAAATTTTAAACAATTGAGTATAACAGTGCAATCTGTAAATTTTCTTTTTTAACCTAAGACAAAATACATCCCAATTTTAATAGGCTTATTGTTATGTAAATGACATTTAAAAACCTTCATTTATAACACCATTACCTGACCTTACTCTGAACTATTGAAATCTGTGTGGAGGGGATCTCAAAATGATCCATGGAAAAAGCAGAACAGGGATGGATCAGGATGTGACATTGGTGGATACTGAGTATGTAGTAGTGAGTATTCATGAATAAGTAATGGTGGAATAGGTACAGGTAGAGAAAAAAGTGCTGTGAAGAAAAGAGGGAATGAATGACCAGCTCAAGAGTTCATATTTAAAAAGTCTAATGGTGGATCAATGATAGTATGAGGGAAAAGGGTATCTTCTTTGGAGGCAGAAATAAGGTAGAAGTGAAAAAAGAAGATAACTGTGGCACAGTCCCAAAGAGAAAGAGTCAAATGAACACTACCCTCTCCCTCTCTCTCTCTTTCTCTTTCTCTCTCTCTCATATATATAATGCATATTTCTATAACATTAGATTAAAGTCAGCCAGCCTCAGGAACTTAGTGAGGCTCTAAGAAAATCAGCGAAACCCTTTTTCTTTGTAGAATATTTTATTAAAGGCTGAGAGTGTTTCTTAGTAAAAAAGCATATCTGATTTCAATTTGTCATGTGTGAGAGAGAGAGAGAGAGAGAGAGAGAGAGAGAGAGAGAGAGAGAGAGAGAGAGGGAGATATCTTGCAAAAGTTTAAAAAAGTAATCAGTGACACTGTTAGTGTCAAGGATGTAAATAATTTAAAAATAATAGTAAGCTAGTTGGAAAACTCATCTAGGTTATTAACTACTGCTTGGGAAGTTAGTCTACTCTCCAAAATATAAAAGTGAGAGAGAAATCCTTTATTAAAGTGTATATAAGAAAAAAAGAGGAGTTTTGACATAGCTTTTAGATTTTAGCTTTTTACATCACCAGTAATGTAAAAACAATGACAACTAAAGAAAAGGTGAATTAATAAAAAACAAATAAATAATGTAATGAATTAATTAATTAATTAATAGCTAATAAGTGCAAAGATGTAATGTGACTGGAATTGTCAAAGTCAGCTTGTAGCCATGAAAAAGTGTAAAGGTACATAGAAATGATGTTTTACTACTTACTTAGACATACCCTATGAACTATAAATTCCACTCCTAGGTGGGAAGAGTTGAACACAGAACCCATTCACCTGTCTCTCTCACTTGGGAACTGTGCAAAAAATTACCTTTTTCTTTCCCTCAAATTGAATTGCTTCTTCCAAGAACACTACCCTCTATATTCATGCTATCATTGTAGACTTGTGGCATGTGAACCCCTCTACTGTTCAAGTTTTTCTTCTTTTTTTCATTGCTCTTTTCCTCCCTACCCCCATATCATCCACCAATACTTATTTTGTATAGCAAAATCTACATACTCAGCAATCACCAATCTTATCATACTATATCCATTTCCTACCTTGTGCATGACCACTTTGAGATCCCCTCCATGAAAATATCAATAGTCCAAAGTGATCAGAATGGGGGTAAAAATTGCATAATATTAAAGGTCAATTAAACAACAAGAAAGCTATAAAAGTGTGCTTCATTTAAAGGTGAAAATAAAAAGAAAATCTTTAGACTTCACTAGTTAAAATAAAAGATCAAAAATTTATGAGTCTCAATAATTTGAATTATATTTGTGAGTCATTTTTTGGGGGGAAGGGATATAAGAACATTGCTAAAGAGCTTAAAGTTCAAACTGTTGTTTTATGAGACAAAGAATAGAAAATTTTTTAAAAAATATATATTAAAGTAATTGTGATATCATTTTCATAAAAAATATATACATATTTATTCACAAATTGCTTTAACTTTTTAAACAGTTATAAGTGTCAATACATTTCTCTCTGGGCTAGGTCCTATTATTGGAAGAAAACTTTGCCTTAAAAGAACCCCATACAGAGGCATTTAATGCAATTAACAGGCTAATAATAATAATAATAATAATAATAATAATAATAATAATAATAATAATAAGAAGAAGAAGAAGAAGAAGAAGTGAAGTGAAGAGGATTTCAGGTTGTGAAGCATACCTGTAATATAAGTTACTTGAAAAGACATCCCAGGAGAAATTTATACATTGTCTGAAGACATATATGTATATATTATTTATAAAAAGTGTGTATGAGTTCTGCAGTGAGGGTGCACAAGTCCAATACAGTCTTTTTTTTTTCTTGAATACTTTTTGTTGTAGATGGACACAGTATCATTAGTAGTTTGTTCGTTGGCTTTTTTTTAATATTTATTTTTAGTTTATGGCGGACACAACTTCTTTGTTTGTATGTGGTGCTGAGGATCGAACCTGGGCCGCTCACATGCCAGCGAGTGTGCTACTGCTTGAGCCATATCCCCCTCTTGGGTGGCTTTTTAATGCGGTGCTTCCTATTCAACCCAGTACCTCATGCATGCTAGGAAAGTTCTCTACCACTGATCCATAACCCTAGTCCCCAAAGTCCTTTACTTAATCTTTTTTTTTGGGGGGGGAGAGTGTGTGCGTGTAGTGCAGGGGATTGAATCCATGGCCTTATATCAGCAAAACAAGCACTCTACTGACTAAGCTATATTCTCAGCCCTGATCTGTAGTCAGATAACAATGACAATGGAGCAGCCTGTCTTTTAGACTTTGATTCTGTGCCCACTTGGCTCAGGTTGGAGGCAGTGCCTGAAGCCTTGACCAATCAGACACTTAGTTGAGAACTGTCCAATCCTCAGGCAGCCAGTGATGAGGGGGAGGACTTCCACAATCTTCTGTTCCCTTGGTGTCTGGAACCCGCCATTTTTTCAATCTTTTTGTAGGCTTCTGTTCTGGATACGGAGCCCAGGTGTCTGTGCTGTGCAGAATCTGAAAACAAACCACAGGGAAAATGCTGAGAACCTTGAGAGCCAGGAAATGGTAAGTGTGCCTTGTTATATTGAGACTGCTTAGGAAGGTGGCTTAAAGCTGACAGGAGTGGCAATGGTGGAAACTGGCAGTCATGGCTAGGGACTCCTCCTGGTTCTCTCCAGAGTCTGTGTCAAGAGTGTCTCTCTGTGGTAGCTTAGCCTTCACCTCCCTCTGACTAGTCTAGTGAGGCTGAGATCAGCAGTTGAAAACCTGGGCCTTTTGTTCCATAATTGTATGGTGTTTTCAGCTTCTTTCTAAAGCCCTTTGTGGGATTCCATGTGCCATGAGTCCAGCATGTCTCCAGATTGCATGGTGAAGACTGAGATAATTATCAAGAGAGAACTCCAAATCCATTTATTGTATTCATGCATGAGAGAAGCTGTTAATTTTAGGGCTTCTTACTCATGAGGGTTTGTTTGTTTGTTTATTTATTTCTTCTTATTATTTTTGTGTGTGTGTGTGTTTTTGGTTTGTTTTTTTTTTTTTTTTTTTTGGTACCAGAAATTCAACCCAGAGGTGTTCATCCACTGATTCACATTCCCACCCCTTTTTTAATATTTTTATTTAGAGACAGGGTCCCTTTGAATTTCTTAGGGCCTCACAAATTTGATGATGCTGGCTTTTAACTCATTCTCTTCATGAGTCCTGAGATTTTTAAATGTAGCAAAAGCAGTATCTCAAATCCAAAACAAAAATCTGAAATCCAGAACTTCAGTTTAGCTCTCCATATATCTCAGAATAAACCCCTAGTTTTCTAGCTCTCTGTCCACATATGCAAATCGAGGGTTCTCTTTTCACAGGGAATAAGTATAAAATAGAATAGATAGTATAATGACCATGTAATGTGGATAATGGGCCTCACTCAAACACACCTGGTGGCTAACTGAAAGATGTTAATGAGCACCATTAAGGGGTATTTCAAATGTAAAAGGCGTTGAAACCTTCAACAAAGTCCTTTGTCCTAGGGGATATTCCTGATTGAATTTGAAGAAAAAAGAATGATTCACAGAAAGAATGAAAGTGAACCCAGATGGTAGTCAGGATGCCTTTTCCAAAGCCTATTCTAAATGTGTTATGCTCCATGTTCTGCCCAAAACTATCTGTAAACTTCTAAGATGGTACACAAATATGAGTTGTTTTTTTTTTCTGGTATCTTTCCTCATACCACATGGTGGATGTTCTATTTCTTCTTGCTTAAATAGATTTTTTATGTTCAAAATTTATGAGACAAGCACCCAGATTCAATTGGCAAACTGAGAAATTTTGGTTCATCTCAAAACTCCACTTTCAGCATTATTGATCATTATTTTCCCATGTTTTATTTCAAAGGTATGCATCATTTATAATGTTTTTCTTCAAGAACTGGAGAGCATTTTTAAAAGATTTTAATTTATCATTCTGAGATTTTCTCATGAGAAGAAAGCAGAATAAAATTAGGTGGCATTAAAAAGAATGAATCTCTCCTAAATGAGGTTTATGTGTCCCAATTAAGGATATTTAAAAACTGTAATGGGTCATCAATTGAGGGTTTATGTATTTATTAATTTGTTTATTTGTTTATTTATTTATGATCAGACAATCTGGGGTTGTGGCTCAGTGATAAAGCACCCACCTAGCACATGCAAGGTCCTGGGTTTTATCTCAGCACCACACAAAAATAAATAAATAAAATAAAATAAATAAATAACCCACAGAAACATTCCAAACATTTCAGGAAACTCTTTTCTTCTGGTGTGGCAGGAAAAATTAAAGTGGGACTTACTTGAATTTAAATTACATTCAATTTCAATCTCTCTCTCTCTCTCTCTCTCTCTCTCTCTCTCTCTCTGTACTGGGGATTTACACCAGGGCCTCATGCTTAGAAGGCAAGCACTCTACAAGCTGGGCTATTTACTCAGCCCCATTTTTGGGGGGTGGGAGACCAGGAATTGAAGTCAGGGGAACTCTATCACTGAGCCACATCTCTACCCCTATTTTGTATTTTATTTAGAGACAGGGTTTCACTGAGTTGCTTAGTGCCTCACCATTGAAGAGACTGGTTTTGAATTCATGATCCTTATGTCTCAGTCTTGTAAACAGCTGATATTACAGGAATGCATCACCATGCCTGGCAAACTTCAATTTTTTTATGAGAGAGTGTGTGTGTGTGAGAGAGAGAGAGAGAGGGAGAGAGAGAGAATTTTTTTAATATTTATTTTTTCATTTTTCGGCAGACACAATATATTTGTTTGTATGTGGTGCTGAGGACTGAATCCGGGCCATACACATGCCACGAGAGCATGCTACTGTTTGAGCCACATCCCCAGCCCCAACCAACATCAATCTTAAAGGCTAAAGTACACACAAATTAGATCAAAGTCCATGTCAATATCTTGGTACTATATATATATATATAAAGTTGTTGATAGACCTTCTATTTTATTTACTTATATATGGAGCTGAGAATTGATTCCAGTGCCTCACATGTGCCAGACAAGTGAGCTCCACTAAGCCCCAGCCCCAGCCCACTGGCACATTTTTATGGGGGATATTGGAGATTGAACTCAGGAACACTTGACTACTAAGACAAATCCCCAGGATTTTTTTTTTTTTTTTTGAGACGGGATCTCACTGAGTTCGTTAGCACCTCACTTCTGCTAAGGCTGGCTTTGAACTTTTGATAATTCTTCCTCAGCCTCTTCAGCAACTGGGATTACAGGCTTGCACCAACACACCCAGCCCCTGATACATTTATAATACCTGTTTTATGTAGATTTTAACCAGTAGGCTTAACTTTTTTTTCTAATATATATTTGATTTGAATCCATAAACTAGAAATCAGTGAAACAGAATCTATTTTTTATCTCCAACACTGCTTTTGGTTATGACGTTGTCTGAGTTAAGATTCTCCATTAAAGAATTTATTATGTCTTGTGATCTCATTCTGATCTCCCATAGGACATAGTTCTGAGTTTTAGAATATCTGAAACAAGGTTCCCAGAGATTCCAAATTTTTTGGAGTATTTATAAAACACCACTCTCTGAGTCTTGCCTTCCAGGGACCAGTTTGAATTTTAAGTGTGTAGCTTTTGAAGGGATGGACTAATTGGATGCTTTGCAGCAGGAAGACATTTTCTGATATACTTTCTATCTAAATGATACTTTATTTGTTTTCTTTTATTAGACACTGTGAATAAAGGTACAATAAAAATAGATGTGTGGCAATATATTTAGCAAAAGGATTCCTAATTTTTTACATACACACCCAGAGTTATTATTACTAGATTGTGTGGCATTTTTTTTGACCGAGAATTATTATTTATATTTTTTTTATTTATTTAAATACTGGAGATTAACCCCAGGGCAATTTACCAGTGTGCTACATACCCAGTCTCCAACACTTTTATTTATTTATTTATTTTTGAGAGAGGGTTTTACTGATTTTCTTAGGACCTTGCCAAGTTCTTGAGGCTGGACTTTAACTTGAGAATGAATCCCTAGTTTTCTACCTCTTATTCTCCTAAGCCACTGGGAGTACAGGTATGTATGATTTTACACTGCTACCCCAAATTATTACTAGTGGATTATGTGGCATTTTTATTTTGGGCTTTTAAAGTATCTTAACACTTTTATAAAAATATATTTATTAAATTTATATTGTCACCAACATTTTTACATATTTGTGTACCCTGGAATCCCTATTAATTATGAGATATTTGCTTGGTTTTGTATGGTTTGGTGCTGAGTATTGAACCCAGAGGTGCATACCACTGAGATACATCCACATTTTTTTCATGTTATATTTTGAGACAGGCTCTCATTAAGTTGATTGTACCCTTGTTATGTTACTGAGGCTGTCTTTGTACTAACAATTTTCCTGTGTCATTTTCCATAGATTCTAGAATTTCAGGCATATGCCACCATACATGACAATTTTAGATTTTTATAATAGCCATTCCAACAGCACTGCATAGGCTGAATAAAATTTATTTGATTAATGCATTAAATCCCTGAGGAATGTTTATGTGAAGTAGCCAGTGTAGGAGTGTTGTGTAAAGATTAGCAAGGATTGTGGAATGTGATAGACATTATTATCTAAAGTGCATATATGGGGATGGGGATGTGGCTTATGTGGTAGTGCACTCGCCTGGCATGCGTGAGGCTGGGGTTCGATCCTCAGCACCACATACAAACAAAGATGTTGTGTCCCTTGAACACTAAAAAAGAAAAATATTAATTTTTTCTCTCTCTCTCTCTCTTTAAAAAAGATGAAGTACATATATGAAGACAGGAATTGATATGAACATAGTTTATATACAAACGGAGGTATAATAAATTGTCCTCTATGTCTAATAAGAATTGCGATGCATTCTACTATCTTGTATTTAAAAAAAAACAAAAAAAAACTCTTTATATGTTTTTATGAGAATCAAACTCAGTGCTTTGCACATGCTAGCAATGTAGTCTACAACTAAGACACAACTCTAGCCCATGTACCCAGCTTTTTATACTCTCTTTGTAGTAATCAGAAACAATTTTAAAAATTAAAATTGCATTTATATCACTTTTCCTAGTACAGTAATGTATTACTAACTAAAATTATTCTTTGTATTTTAAAAAAAATAATCTAATGGATGACTGTTATTTTTTCCAGAGATTAATTTATCACTTCTTTAGGGCTTGGTGAAGAGTCTTTTTTTTCACAATATAGATGTCTTATATTATCAAATGGGTCCATGCTACGTGTGTTGAAAATAGTGATTCTAAAAGTTCACACAATCTACACATTTCCAAAACTGTAGGGGAAAGGGAAAGACAATATTCACAGTCATGAAACCATTTCCCATGGAAGCATAGTTTCAGTGTCCAACCTGGAGTGTAATCCAGATCTTTCAGTAGTAAGGTTGTTTAAGAACCACAATCATAGGTTTTTGAGATCCTCTAAAGTACACTGAATGGATTTAAATCACTTATTCTTCTTCAAAATAAAATTTCTGCTACCTACTTAAAAAATAAAACACTATGAATGAGAAAGGTGAATGAGACTTAATTTCTTTGGAGGTACTGAGGTTGACCTTTAATTATAGTTTATAAATAGTCAAATAAAAACGGCCTTAGAGTTGTCTCATCTTTTTCAAGACATGATATGGAATCCTTAGATGAACTGACATGAAATAATGAAAATGCATTTCAGGGAAATGATATCACAGAACTTTTCAGGGTAGAATCTTGGAAATGTGGGAAAAATATATTCATATACATATGCATTTCTATAGAAAAAAATAAGTGATAAGTACATGAGTATGAGGGTAAATTCATTGTGCCTTATGCATTGTAGGTTGAAGGTAATGATAAAGTAGTAACTGAGGAGATACAGAACTCTATAATTGTGGGAGACATTAATAGAAAATTAGAAAAAGAAAATATAGTCAAATCCCTTTAGATTTGCCTATGTCCTCTGTTCCTCTTATGAATTTGATTCTGTCAAATGAGATTATGTGGGTATGGTTCTCTCTGAATATATATTTTCTTTTGTTTTTAGGATTATGTCAGGTAGGTCATGTCTTAAACTCACTTTGGGGGCCCTTTTACCTCCTGTTTTGAACTGCAGAGGAGAGACTCACCTCACTCATTCTGTGCAATGAATTGACTTTTGTCAATCTTTGCAAACAATGATTGGAAGAACAAGCATATTGGAGGGTCTTTCATATCCTATAATATGGTTGTCAGACCCTGTGGGTTAAAGAGTAGTTACTTGCTATATTAGAAACATCTTCCCTATGACAAGGGCTTCGTCGGAGACCAGCTCCAACAGGGGGTCTCAGGAGACAAACGGATGGTGAGAAGTCAGTGAAAAGGGGGTGGAGAAACAACACAGACACCAAAGTTAAGGTGTTGATTCCAATCTTTACTTGTGAAGTTTATCATATATACTTTCATTTTGGCAGGTTCACAGTACTTTGTGGTTACAAAACAGGAATCATTGTTCAAAGAAACAAAATATTTTGTAGGTACAATTAGAATAGAAGAATGTATCTTGGCTTATGCATAAGCAAGCATTTGTACTTTCAGTTCGAGTTTTGTTTTGAGCTGTTTCTGCTTAGTTAGCTTTTAATAATAGTTAGAAATGTCCCAAACTATTGGACTATACCTTGAATATTCTTTCTTGACTTACTGACTGGAACCGGTGCCATGGTTTCGGCAAGTGGTTGACTTGTTATTAATTTTAATCAAACAAGAGTAAGAACACAAACCATTGTGTACAGGAACAAGAACAAGTTGCCCAGTACTAAGCATGAATCTGTCTTCTTAACATTAATTTTTCTTCTAGATTTTAATTTAATTTTTCAAAAACTTCCTTGACAGGAATACAGGGAGTTTTTTTTTTTTAGACATTAACAATTTACACTCCACAGCTGAATTAGTGCATTTAGAGCAAACAGATCCATTCTTTAGAAGTAGTTGCATTAATTAGGAAAGTCATGTTTTTTTTTTTTCATACTTAATTGTCATATGAGAAGTTGCAACTATACTTACTAAAGGAATACAAAAACAAATCAGCCCATTCCCAGAAACATACTGCGCTCCTCCAGAGGATGGATGCCTTGCACCATCCACCTCAGTAGGGCCTTGCCATTGCCTGAGTCAGAGGAGGGGCACAGCAAGGCTTATCTCTATTTTTTTGTTTTGGAATCCCCATAAAAACAGAAGAGAAGCATGTATGGTTACAAACAAAGGAATGCCAGAAGCCATTAGATAGGAGAAAATACAAAAAAATAAAAATCTTCTCATAGAGCTTTTAGAGGTTAAAAAGTTTATTTCTGTTTTGTGCATGAAAACTAAAATTTCTCTTTGGCCTGACAATATTTTGATGTTTTAAACTTGCTTGCAATTTCTACCTGTGTTTTTAATTCACCTATGCCTGGCTATCCCTTACCAGATAGCAACCCTCTCTAAAACCTTACTGGTGCCTCATAAATTCTGGCTCCCACTGACCAAATAACAATTCTCTATAAATCTCAGTGGCAGCTCATAAATTCTAATGTCTGGAGCTGAATTTATTTTCTACCTTGAAATGTTAGCCATGTAGATCCTTAACCTGCTATTTGTCTTTGTACTATGATTGTCAAAATCTTGCTACCTGTACGTACCTTAGACACCCACCTCCTTTGTAACTTTTTGTGCTGTAAAAACTTTTTCTGAAGATCATGGGGATGATCTCTAGCATAGAATTTTGTTAGAGACAGTCCTGGCCAGCTTTTGAGCACACAATACAATCTTGATTTAATTTGATTTAAAATTTTAGTTGGTGGTGTTTTCTTTGTGTTTTGGTTTAACATTAACCCTTTTTTTTAAACTTCACTGTAAATAAAACCAAAGAACACAACAAAACACCTGTAATGAGCCAGGTGCATACAAATAGTCATTCTTTTACTGAAAGCACAGTATTCATTATAGAAATGATATAAGCTTAAAAATTAAAAGATATCTCAAATATCAAGGGAGTTTAGGATTTAGAAATTTTTTCTTTCAGTATATAGGTAGAAAAATAGGACAAAAGAGAAAATGTGAAGCATAAATATATTAAATGATATGTGAAAACATCATCAAAATATTTATTACAAAAAATCTCATCTACAGAAATGGTTCAAAAAAGCAGTCTTTTGTCAGGAATAAACATTTGGACAGGAATGGAAGTTTTGGTTCCGTTTTTAAGTAATTTTACTTTTAGTGAATAATCTTTACACTATTTCTGCATTTTACTGGTTAGAATTAATTATAATTCATGTATCTGCAAAAAAGGTACTGAATGCAGAAAGATATTATTGCTCATGTTTAAATCACCTACATTATCTAATCTTTCCCTTTTTAAACCAAAAATCTGCATAAAACCCTCTCTTAATAAATATCTATCTCTCTATATTAGCAGCAACTGAGTTATAAAATTTGCTATGATAACTTTTCTCTTCATATACTTAAAGACTATGAATTTGCTGCTGAGCACTTAGGTATAATTATCTATAATGTTCTCTAGTTATTTATGTCTCTATGGCAAGTTTTATACCAAGCTCTTAGTATGTGCTTTAATTACTCTGTGTACCAATGTAGGATTTATGTCTTATTTGTGACACTTTGTTCCCAGAACTGTGTCTAAAGGGAAATATGTACAAAATGATTATCCAGGAAAAAAAATCTATCTAATATTATATTTTATTTTATATTTATTTATATGTTTATGTATACATATTTTTATTATTTAGAAACACACTTTGGTATGAAACTACTGTGATACTAATGTATTTTAGCTTGAATTGAATGTGAGAAACAAACTAAAAAGACTTTTCTCTGTGTTGGTTGGTGATTTCTGCAACCTTAGGAACCTAGTGAATAATAGCAGAAATAAATAAGTAACTATCTAGTTTGAGGCAGAACCACCAAACTAGATGATGTTTTGCTTCTGCTTTCTATCTTGATTATTAGAAACATACTTGTAGATTTACATGGAAAACTTTTGGAATTCTGTTCTGTTAGTTCTTCTAAAAAAATTAATGAAAGTGAAAAATAATGCAGGAAAAATAATTAATTTCAAACAATTCATTTCTTAAAATAAATAATTTTTTTAAAATCACCAAAAATTCTGAAATGTTAGAAAAGTTAAAAGCTTTGGAAATATTCTAAGGCAATTTCTATTTTGCTCGGAAGAGTAGACTATGTCTCCAACTCATTCTTTTCTAGAATTGGACTATGTGCAAATATGAAAAAAAAAATTGCTAAGATGCCCTACATGGCTTATAAGTTTTAAAATCCGGACAGGAGCTCAAATCTGCCATTTTTCTACTTTACAAAATACAAAATCTTAAATTTGTATACCTAACAAACATTTGCAGAAGTGTAATTCAAAGTGACCTAAAAAAATGAAAAAAATTATTGAAGGACTGACACACTGAACATGAGGGACTTATAATATTTAATCCCTTATATTAAATGTCTTTTTATCATTGTCAAAATTTTTCATGTTTATATTATCAATATATTAATCAAAATTTTTATGCATTTAATAACAAATATCTAATTTCCTACTTTATTCAGTTTTTTAAAAAAATTAGTAGTAATTAATATTAATAATTTAATTCTCATACTTGGTAAAGTATGCAACACATATTTTAAAAGCTATGGCCATAGCAAGTAAAAAATCCAGCCTAATTTCCTTTTAAGATTTGGAGCCATCTTATCATAAAGGCATGAAAAGTTAATTTCTGCTTCATTATAAAATACTGTGATTTGTAAACTTGCTTGAAATCCCTACCAGTGCCTTGAACTCACCCATGTCTGGTTTTCCCTGATGAGATAACAACTCTCCCTGAAACTTTAGTGATGACTTATAAATTCTGGCTTTCCCTGACCAAATAACAACTCACTCTGAAACTTTAGTGGTGCATCATAAATTCTGATGTTGTGATCTAAATTTGCTCCCTAAGTGCTAAATCATTTAGGCCATTAACCTACATGTCTTTGAATTATGCTTGTGAAAATCCTGTTGTTCGTGTAAGTTCTCAAGTCACCCCCCTTTTGTAACATTTTGTGCTATAAACCTACAGTCCTAGAGAACTGGAGTGCTGAATTCTTTTCCCATGGGTTTCAGGAGAGATTGTTATGCTCAAATGGAGGACTCCCAAAAGACCACCAGAGACCAAGATCAATGTAAGGACCAAAGAGGTTTTTATTGCAAGCTAGGTCAGTCCTCCATACACACAGCAACTGGTGGCTTAGAGGACCTGAGCCCAGGGTTTTCAGCAGTTTTATAACTCTTTGGGGAAGGTAGGTACCCCACATACATTATAGCATCTCTTAGAAAATCATTACACACCTTGGGAAAATCATAAAAAACTCTAAAACATGATTAGCACATTTACTGGTGGGAACAAGTTGGGTAAGGATGATTAGTTAGTACAAGATGGGGATTCATTTGAACAGATTGGTTTAGGCCATGAGCGGAGTATATTCTGTACTATATGGTTTCCCAAAATTTTATCAATCACCATAAACTACTACTGGAAGTGTCATTTGGAATCCCAGGAATTTTCCCTGTCTCATGCTGATTGGTGGCGGCTAGGGGGTTGCTATTGATCCCCACCTAGCCTGACTGAGTCAGGGACACCAGGCACAGCAGATCTTTCCTGTTATTTGTAGATAAACAACTCAGCAGGGTGGGTATGAACCTAGGAGTGCTCGGGTGTGTCTTTCCAAGAATAAGAGCCATGCCCCCTTCTTTGGACAGTCTTTGATCTGAGGTAGAGGCTGGTTTCTCATTTTTACCTTATGTTTTTTATGTTTGTTTTAGCTGTAGCTGGACACAATACCTTTATTTCACTCATTTATTTTTATGTAGTACTGAGGATCGAACACAGGATCTTGCACATGGGAGGTGAGCACTCTGCTGCTCAGCCACAATCCCAACCCCTTTTTTGTTGTTTTTATTGGGCACTTTTTTTGGGGGGGTTTTCTTCCCAGTTCAAAGTTCAACCTGTAACATAAAAAGAACAGATATCAAAAAAATATATATAAAATTTGATAATTATTGTCATTATTTTATATTAAATCCTGAATAATATACAAGCATATATAATCCATAAACTCAAATTACTTTATATGTAAGTTTAAATGAAAATGTTCTGTTGGTTGGATTAGTTCCCACTTATGAGAAACAACCTTGTCTTAAAATCACAGCAGCCTGAGACTCTGGGTGGGGTTCATTTCTCAGATTAAAAAAAACAAAAACAACAACAAAAAAAAAACAGCACTCAAAGACCTGAGATTCTAGCCTTTATTCATGCCTGGATTAGATAATATTCCCTGTCACTCAAAAAATTGTTCACTTCTCTCAGATTCAATGTTCATGATCTGAAGCCTTTTCCAATCAAGAGCATTTTGTGGGAATTGTCCAATCGTGTGTCATCAGGGAGGGTGGGTTTTTCACTTCTTATCTCCTGAGTCCTCCATTTTTGCCATCTGTAGTCTCACACTTCAGAGTCACATGTTGTTCTGCTTTGCAGAAACTGAGGATCCCAAGTAGCCCTACTTCTGAGAACCAGGAAATGGTGAGTGTGCATTGGCCTAGCAAGGGAGGCTGGTGGAGAAAGACTATTGGAACCACAAGACTGGCTGTGTTGAAAACAGGAGCTAGCAGATTGCGACTCTGGGCAGTCTCTGGAGTCTGCAGGCTTAACTCCTCCACTAGGCAACTATTTCTTCAGTCCTACTGGCCTACCAGGTAGGGAACATGTCAGTGGCAGAGACTCTTTGCTGCCTTCCTTATGCTCAAAGGGAATCCTCAGAATCTGCATAAAATACTATGTAGCAGGTGTGTTCCTGCATCCCAGTGTCTTACCAGATGCTGGAGATTGACAGGTGGAATAATTATCAAAATCAAATCTCCAACATCCATTTTCCTGCAGGAGAAGAACTGTCATTTTGAGGTACCTAATTTCCTTTTGAGCTAGCTAATTTTCATTTTGACATTCTTCTATTTTTAATTTGTTCATTATTATTATTTTGTTAAAGTTAGGTGAACTCAGGGATACTGTACTACCTAGCCATATCCTTGGTAGTGAAGCCAGATTTATAGATAGATAGTTAGTGTAGTTAGGCAAATTGGGTCTAATATCCAGTAAAATCAAGAATGAAAACCATATTGAGAATGGAGTCCAGGATAACAAGAATTGAAAATGTCCCCAAGGCCCTGAGCCCATCCCTAGGAAATTTTAATGAAGCAGCTCACAGCTATCATAGTGATGCTAATCCAAAAGCCCTTCCAGCCCATATTACTCCTTCAGGCCACCTGTCCTCCACACTTTGGGTCTTCCCACCTACATTCCAACACTGCAAGATAACAGAACAAAGGACAGAAATGTCACAGGAATGCGGGATAGCTGAAGGAAGACCTTAGCTATAAAAAAGCTAAAAAGACCTTACTTAAAAAAAAATCCCTTTCATGGATTTTACCTCTTTGGTCCCCTTTTTCTTCTGGGGAGAAGTCTTTTCTACTGTCCTTTAATAAAGCTTCTACTTTCTACTCTAAATGTGCCTTGGTGCACTTCTCTGGTGTTATACTTCAGCATTGGGGAAGCAAGGACTCTTCATCAGTAAACAGCCCTAGCAGGTTTACATTTATTTTGAGAAAGGCCCTAGCTAAGTTGCTGAGATTATTTTTGTTATGGTTTGATTTATCTAGTATTTGCTATTGCAATAAAGCATACTGTTTTTACATACATATGTATTCATATGGGAATCTTATTTATATTGTGATTTTTTTTATTATTGCAATATTATAATTTTACACCATATATGAATAGTAGGCCATGATAAGTTCTTTTTTTGCTCTTATAATTAAAAAGGTTTTTGGCTAAAGTTACATATAACTTTTTAGATAAATTTTAAAAATTTATGCTTTGGTTTCTTACTTCATTTAAAGTAAAGCTTGATGATTTTTTTATTATTGCATTATTCTTGTATATAATAGTAAGGTTTATTTTGACATAATCATAAAACATGAAATATAATTTGCTCCCCTTCAGTATTCAGTAGTTACCCTTTCCCTATTCTCCTATTTTCTTCTATCATATATTTATATATAGTTTTTTGAATTATTGCTTTATAGAATACACATAAAAGTAGACTTCACTGTTATATATTCATATTTGTACATAGACGTTTTAGTGACATATATTGTTGGTTAATTTGGGGGAAAATTATCACCTTTGTAATGGTGAGTTTTATTATTTACATAGGATGTATAATTCAGTCTTTTATGTGCTTTTTGTGACTTTTATTTTCTCATAAGTTCTACATATTTTGTTTCTAAAAATGTACACATGTGAAATACCACTTGCATAAGGTACCTATGTAAAATTTATACATAGTGTTTTATGCTCTTTTTTAAACTGGATATATTATGAAATGTTACTGGCCCCAGTGACCATTTTTCCTACAGATTATTATTTATATCTTCTAAGATGTATATTGTATTGAGCTTGGGCTTCAAGTGTTTGGATGAGTACCATTGCGTACTTACATGTTATCATGATCACATATGCTCTAATTTCAGTAAGTCTCTGTGATGGGGAGTATCATGTATATTTAATAGCAAAATAGTTTCTACAAATAGATACTAATTTAAACTCCTTTTGAGTTAATGATTATTAGTTTGTTTTAAATGTTCATCAATATTACTTAATTTTCTCATGATGGGTTTTTATTTTTGTTTCTTAAATTTCTAAAGATTTTGAATTTTTATAGTTAATAAACATATCTCATGTATAAATATGAAGTTCAAACTTCTGTCTTTTATATAATTTTGGCTTAAAAAATGAGAAAAGGATCCAAAAATGCAGCTAGAGATTGATTTCAAATAAATAAAAACGTTTAAATTATTTTTTAAAATTGACTTTTTTTAACTCATCATTTATTATAGGTTTCTTGTATAATTGTAAGGGTAGATTATTTAAAGTTGATTCTAGGGCTTATCTTTGTTAATTACTACAGGAAAAATAAATAAGAAATTTCTCTACACTATGGCTGCCAGAAAATGAATAAATTTCTTTAAAATCATATGGTAATAAAATTGTTAAATGACATATTTACTAAACATCCACTCCTTAAAAAAATTTTTTCTGTAATATTTTTGGCAGTGAATCATGAATTCTATTATGTGGAATTTGGAATTTAATATAAAATCATATGGAATAAAATTTGGCCAATCCAAAATATTCATACATAATGTGTTGTCTACCTAATGAAATGTTGTGGAGATAGCAACTAATGAATATATTTATTTTTAGAAATAGTTACTTTTTTGCTTTTCAGTTTCTTATAAGCCTTTTAGATTTATTTCCTTACTGAGTCACTCAGGGACACTGATTTTTTGTTGTTGTTGTTGTTGTTGTTGTTGTTGTTGTTGTTTTGTAATCTTCAGGCATTTACCCTTCTAAGAAATCTGTCTTGTGAGCTCTGTTTCTGAAGAGTTTCTTAATATGAAAGAGAAAAAAGTATTTATGTTGCCCCTGAAATGTATGCTCAATGCACTCTCTTCAAAATGCAGAGAAAATAATATTTCCCCAGACTGACATCCCTGTGTCAGGAGCTGACAATACATTGATGGTCTTTGAAGAAATTTCATACAGTTCTGTATCTGGGTAGTATTCTGTGGGCTGCTTAATTGCCATTTAGTATCCAGATACCCATGTTTTTTCATCTGTACTATGGGAATAATTTTAGAGGGCACAGATGAATAATGCTCTTCATGAGGCTATGAATACCTGTATGTTCTGTTGTGCACAGCTGACAAAGCCCCTGGAATACACTGTGCAGATTCTATTTGGTTAACCATTATCTGCCACTCACATAAATTTTCTTTCAAAAGCTTGTAATAACCTTTTCACTTTAGGCATCCATGTCATCCACATTCCAAAGTATAAAAGTTTCAGTCTTTCTTTTCTGAATTCCAGGTTCCATTTCTCTTGTGGTTCAATGTGGTACAAATAATTATGTTTTTTTTTCTTTCTTTTACACTGTGTTTCTAATAAAAATGTTCTCTGCTCTAAACCTATATTTCCCATGTCCAGCTATGTTTAGAAAATGACATAGATAATTGTATTTGATAATTTATAAAGGAGAGTTGAGAATAATTCTTGGTCGTGTTTCCCCTCCTTAGAAACTGAACCAGAAGTGTTTTTGGTACTGAAAAGGGAGGGCCATAACCAATCATATATATGAAAAAAATGTTGATTAATTGTATATTCTCTTCTAAAAACTCTCTGTTCATATCCTTGGCCCATTTCTTGATTGGGTTATTATTATCATCATCATCATCATCATCATCATCATCATCATCATCATCACTATTAGTATTATTTGCTTAGTCTTTTGAGTTCTTTATGTACCCTAGAGATTAGTGCTGTCTGATATGTGAGGGGTAAATTATTCCTCCTAAAATACAGGCTTTGTCTTCACCTCACAGATTGTTTCTTTTGCTGAGAATAAACTTTTTTGTATGATTCTATCCCATTTATTGATAATTTGTTTTAATTCTTGTGCTATCAGTGTCTTATTAAAGAAATTGGGGCCTAATCACACATGATAAAGAATAGAGCCTGTATTTTATTCCATTAGACACAGAGTATCTGGGTTAATTCCTAGGTTCTTGACACATTTGGAGTTGAGTTTTGTGCATGGTGAGAGATGGTGGTTTGTTGAAGAGGCTATCTTTTTTCCAGTGCATGTTTTGACACCTTTGTCTAATATATAATAATTATAATTTTGTGGGTTAGTTTCTGTGACCTCTATTCTGTACCATTAATCTGCAGTATTTTTTTTCAAATGCAATGCTGTTTTTGTTACCATTGCTCTGTTGTATGGTTTAAGGTCTGGTATAGTGATGCCACCTGCTTCACTTTTTCTGCTAAGGTTTACTTTAGCTATTCTTGGTATCTTTTTTTTTTTAGATAAATTTCATTGTTGCTTTTTTTATTTCTATGAGGAATGCCATTACGATTTTGATCAGAATTGTAGTAAATCTGCATAGTGCTTTGGTAGTACTGTCATTTTGATAATATTAATTGTACCTATTGATGAGCAAAGTAGATCTTTCCATTTTTTAAGGTCTTTTTTGATTTTTCTTCATTAGGTTTCTGTAGTTTTTCTTGTATAGACCCTTTACCTCTTTCATTAAGTTGATTCTCTGTCCTGTTCGGCAGGACACATCAATGTGGGCAGCGAACCTAGATGGGGAGGAATGAAGGGACAAGAGACAGGAAAGGTGACAGCAAGACAAAAGTTCTGATCAAGCTGCAAACTTTTATTGTTCACACAGGGGTATTTATATGCTGGGGATGGGGAAGCTCTTTACAATTGCTGGATGTGGGTGGGTAAAACTGCCAGCTGCAAGATGTCTGATGATCCTGATAACCGCAGGGTGTTCCAGGGAGATAGGTAGCTGCAGGATGCCTTCAGGGCAGAATGTCTCCCAGGGGGCTGTCAGGCTAATCTTTGAAGGAGAATTTCCTTCTAGTTCCAGACAATTCCCAAGTATTTTTTTTTTGAAGTTATTGTAAATGGGGTAGTTTTCTTCATTTCGTTCTCAGAAGATTTTTCACTGATATACTGAAATTCCTTTGATTTATGGATGTTGATTTTATATCCTGCTACTTTGCTAAATTTATTTATGAGATCTAGAAGTTTTCTGGTGGAGATATTTGAGTCTTCTAGGTATATAATCATGTCTGGCATTTGCAGGTAAATGGATAGCATTGAAGAAGATAATGCTAAGTGATGTTAGCCAATTCAAAGAAAAATGCCAAATATAAGGAGGCTGACTCACAATGGGGTAGGGAGAGAGAGCATGAGAGAAATAGATGGATTCTCAATAAAGAAGAGGGGTGGTAGATAAAGAAAGGGGACACGGGATTTGCAAGAATGGTGGAAGGTGATAGAGACCATAATCAAAAGTACATGTACGAAGACACTTTGTATCACCATACTTTATACAACCAGAGATATGAAAAAATGTGTTCTATACAAGAAATAAGAATTGTAATGCTTCTGTTGTCATTTCTTTAAAAAAATTTATAGAAATATGAAAAAAAATTGTTCATAAATTATATACACTAAATATGTTTTATATATATATATATATATATATATATATATATATATATCTCCTCATATATGTTTATATATAGATCTAGGGAAATGCAAGTCTCTTTCCTAAATTTTTAGAAATCAATTAATTTATTAATTTCTTCTAACTTGCTAATAGAGCAGAATACATTTCACTTCATAGTACACAAATGGAGCACAAACTTTTATTTCTCTTGTTGTACAGAAAGTATAGTTACAAACCCTATGTAACTCTACTTTGGGTACAACAAGATTTTCATCTCATTCCACCATCTATACCATCTCCCATCACCTCCTTCCCCTTTGTCTTATTCAAAGTTTCTTCATTTCTTCCATGCTACCTCCACTTCCCTCATTGTGGTTGTGGGTCACCATCCACTTAGCAGAGAAAACCTTAGGTCTTTGGTTTAGGAGGAATGGCTTACTTGCCTTAACATGATATTCTCCAACTTCATCCATTTACTTCCCAATTCCATAATTTTATTCTCTATTAATGCTCAGTATTATTCCACTGTGTAAATAGACCATATTTTCTTTATCCATTCATCTATTGAAGAATATATAGATTAGTTCTATAGTTTATCTATTGTGAATTGTTTTGCTATGAACATTGATGTGGATATGCCTCTGTATTATTCGGTTTTTAGCTCTGGTTGGTCTTAACTGAGGAGTTGGGTAGCTGGGTAAATTTCGGTTTCTTTTCAAGTTTTCTAAGGAATCTCCTTATTTTTTTCCAGATTGGTGTCACAAATTTAGGGTCCTACCAACATTTTTACAGTGGGGCTTTTTTCTCACATCCTCATCAACATATATTTTTGCTTGTATTTTTAATAACTGCCATTCTGATTGGAGTAAGATTAAATTTTGGAGTAGTTTTGATTTGCAATTCTTTCATTGCTAGAGATGTTGAACATTTTTTTTTATTGATTTATTGATTGTTTATCTTCTAAAAAGCGTATCTCTTCAGTTCCTTAGTCCATTTCATTTAATGATTGGAAAATTTGTTTTTTGGTATTAAGTTTTTTAAGTTATTTATATATCCTGGATATTAGGTTTCTACTTGATGTGCATGTGGTAAAAATTCGCCCCTATCTCTGGTATCACTTTTCACCTCACCTTTTTTTTTTTTTGCTGAGAAGAATCTTTTCAGTTTGAATTCATCCCACCTAATGACTCTTGTTTCTATTTCTTGTGCTTTAGTAGTATTCTTAAAGAAGCAAAATTTTAAATCCCCTACCTGGGATTATATGTGTATGACATCATGATAGCAACACAATTCATCTTCATTTCAAGCTCACTTTCTTAAGGGGATTTCATCCTATAAATAAAAAGAAAATGTTATAGACAGGCCATTGGGTCTAATATCATGTCATAAAAATAAGAATATTCCATTAGTCAACTTAAATAATAGACTAAAATCTTTGGATCTGGGGAAATATATATATATATATATTACAAACATACACACACCATACACTTTCTGGTGAAATCTTGTTGCCCTGACTCAGGGCAGTTTCTCTCTAGTTTTTTATATCTCAGGAGAAATATTGGTTAAAAAGTAAACGTATCATTCACCTGTAGAATAAAAAGAAGTGATCATGTCCTTCATCTTCTTGAACTGAGGAAAAGCATAACTCTCAAATATGGTTCTGTGAACTGAGATTTTCTGGACTCCTGACATAGTTTTGAGGGTGCTGTTCCAAAAATACATATACTTTATTAGTAATATTTTAAATACATAATGGTAATTTTTACATAGTGGAAATTATGGGTTATACTATAAAATTCAATTTTACTATTTTTATATGAATTCTAAAAAATAATTATCTTTCCACATCATATAATTTTAATGTTCAATCTATTTTCATACAAGAGAAGTTAACTGAAATTTTACAGGATTGTCACTGTATTATTTGCATCCATAAATAAATATATTTACATACATAATCTACACATTCAAAAGGCCTCATTTGTAAGTTTAAATGTAAATGCTTTTCTGGGTTGACTGGATTTTACTTCTCCAAGGATACGTTGCCATAAATTTGATGCTGCCTGAGGATCTGAATTTCAATTCCCAGATCCTCAAAATAAATAAATAAATAAATAAATAAATAAATAAATAAATAAATAAATAAATGAATGAATGAATGAATGAATGAATGAATGAATGAATAAATAAATAAATAAATAAATGTGTGTACAGACAAGACCCTACAATTGTGACATCATTTATTTCTGGATTTGAGTTTATCTCCTGATTCTCAAAAAACTCACTAGTTTCAGATTGAGCATATGAAGACATTAGTTATGTCCAATCAGGACCCCTTATATAAACATTGTCCAATCTACACACATTCAGTTAAGAGAAGCAAGTTTTGACCATCTGGTGTCAAGTCTGCCAGAGTGGGTATCCACTTCTAGGCTTCATCACTTATGTTCAGTGAACCTGATTTTTTTCTCATGTATAGGTACTTTGTGATTTATAGAGAGGACATGTGGTTCCTAAGAAGAGAGTAAATGATGAGTGTGCAGTGAAATCCTGAGACTGGATGGTGAGTCTGGTTGAAACTGGCTGCACTGACTATGGTGGGAACTGGCAATGGTTTGCTAGAATACCTGGTGTAATCTTTGGTTTCTGCATTCCTGTGTCTTCTTTTGAGAAAGGTCAGCCATGAATTTTCACTGGCCAGTTAACTGGATCATATATTAACAGTAGACACTGGAAGTCCTATAGTGTCCTATAGAATATCTTCAGCCCCTATCTTAAATTCTATGTGAGAACATCTGCAGCAATATTTCCGAATCTTCTCAGATTATGTTGTGGATTCTGGAGTGAGGAGATCATCATAATTACAAATCCATGTGTTTTTCCCTCCAGGAGCAGGGTGAGATATTCTATAGGAATCTCAGGGTTTTTTTCCTCCTTAATTCATTCTCCTTCTTTTTGGAGATTGTGGTATTGTGGATTTAGCCAGAGGTACTGTACCACTTTGCTACATACCTGGTACTTTTAAACTTTTTTTAAATTTTCAGACAGTTGCTGAATGTGATTTTAAATTTATGCCCTTGTATTGTGAGTTGCATTTATATATAAAATGTTAGCTTTCTGTTCAATGACAACTTCCCCCTTTTCCAGTATTATCAGTTACATTTTTGCAGTATTATCAGTTATTTTACCCATATTATATTTGAAATGAACATGGTATACCAAAAACTGGATGATACTTTAAAGTATTTTTTTTTCTCTCTGGGTGCAATTATACATGCATGTTAATTCCAGAGACTCAAGTGGGCTAAGTCAGTAAGATTGAAATTTCAAGGTAAACATCAGGAACTTAGGTAGACTAATTAGACAATTAGAAAAACCTGTCTCATGATTTTAAAACATGGCTGGGTATGTAGCCCAGAATTAACATGCTGCTCTTTTAAATCCCCAGTACCGTAGAAAAAAATCAAAAGCAAAATTTGTTGTTGTTGTTGTTTATAAGCATTTTATATAATTGAAAAGTAAAGAAGAATCACTTGATTTTGGAAAAATCATGTGTTTCTATTCTTCCTTTGTGTCTCTAAAGGCAGACAACCTGTCAGAGTGTCTTTATGCTCATTTGTGAAATGTGTATGAGAGCATTTTTATTCCATACTCTGGTATTTTCCTGGAACTGTGTTTCAGAACTATGTCATATGAGGATGCCACAGCTGGCACATCTAATGCCTCTCATAAGTCCAGACAAGTACTCGGGGATTTTCTTGTTCAAGAGCAATATAAATGTAGAGAGCTTAGTTTCTCAAAGAAATAACTTATAGAACTCTCAACTTCCATTTTATTAAAAATGTCTTCACTAATTTTATAGTCTAGCACACTGTTTCTTTCTTCCATATTCATATAATTGGAGTACTACTTACTATTCTACTTTTTGAGAGTAGCCATTCTAACAGCTGTGTTCATGCAGAAGATCTTATAGTTGGAGGGTGCCTTATGCTCACTGGAAAAAAAAATTGATATGCTCCTATTTTAGAAATAAAGAGGCATCTGTGATTGTAACCATTTTTCTTCACTAATATTCGAGATTTTAGCCCATTACAATGTTTGCACACCAATGTGAAAACACTTCTTTTTGTTCTAGGGAGATTTGCACCTGCACAGTTACCAGTGTTTTCAATGCTTTGAGGTTTCAGGTGTAGTCCATTGAATGGAAAAAGTTAATATTGGGACAAATTACTTACAGAAAGAATGGATTAGGTCTGATGTTATTAGTAAAGTGAGCTGGGTGATAGAGCTCAAGAAGTGCTAAACTGCCACTTTGGCTTTCAGTGGTGGTCTGTATTTCTCTGTTAATATTTTGGTACTGTCTAGATAAAAGTTCAACTGTCAGCAACAGCTATTTGCATTTTTAGAAAATGTTGGCAAATCCCTCTAAGGGATTAAGGGCTTCCCTTAAGATTTAACACCTCTTTCCCTCTTGTCTAATGGAATAAAGTCAATGGATCTTGCATGGCCATAGAAAACCACTTATTTTTTTTTCCTTCCTGGAGTAAATACTCATGTATATCTTATTCCTTCCTCTGTGTGTACAGATAAATTAGCATTTAAACTACAGCCAATTTAGAGTTAAATAATATATTTCAAACCCAAATCAATCTTCCTTTATTTATATTAACACTGGATTTGGGCATTTTGTTCCAGTAATTTTGCATATTGCTCAAATTAGGAAAATCTTCAAGTGCATTCTACTTATGTCTTTTTTTTTAAAGAGAAAGAGAGAGTTTTTAATATTTATTTTTTTTTTTAGTTTTCAGCAGACACAACATCTTTGTTTGTATGAGGTGCTGAGGATCGAACCCGGGCTGCATGCATGCCAGGCGAGCTCGATACCGCTTGAGCCACATCCACAGCCCCTCTACTTATGTCTTGCTCGATATTTTTTTTCCAGTTTTCCAATTTGTGTGCCTCTAATTCCTTTACAGTTTTTCGATGGACTCAAAACAGGAGTATGTATTTATTTGGTGTATCCATAAATGGAGGGAGGCTTATATTCTGCTTTTATTTATTTTTATTTTAGTTTTTAAAATTATCTCTCTTTATATCTGCTGTTTGGTGGATGTTTGTGTATAATTTCAGTGTCACACACATTCTGCATACAAGTCGCTTTTGTAATCTATGCCTTTTATTCTAACATCTACTTTGAGGTTGGATTGTAGCATTCACTAACATTAAATATTTTATTGATATGTTTTGATTTATACACTTATAATAATTATCAGTAAAAAGATATTTGCATACATATGAATTGCCCTAAGTAGTTTTCTGTATTGTGATTTTTTATCTTAAAATTACTACACTGTTGTAATATTTTAACATGCATTAGTGTCAGGTAATGATCACTAGAACATTTGCTCTTATATATGAGAGAGTTTTTGTCTAATTTTATATACATTCAACTTTCCAAGAAAATTTTAGAAGTTGTTGCTTTGATTTATTCTTTAACAAAAAGTAAAGAATGGTAAAATTATGACCAGTTTTTGTTAAATGGTACCTTGAGAAAAGTGATCATTTGTATAATAGTTTTATCCTTTGTAAATATGTTGAATATTTGAGTCTTTTATGTTCTTTTCTGTATTTTTATTTTCTCAAATACTGTATATTCTTTTGTAAACATACTTTCATATGAAATGCAACATTCATGTGACATCAGCATAAAATATATATGGTATTTTATTGTATTTGTCAGACTGGATATAATACATCAACAAATATTCTAGCTCCTAGAATTTACATTTTACAAAATTTAATTATTATTTCTTCCTCTTTAGCCATGCCCCTTGGTTTCAACTCTGGAAGAATGAGGCTGTATTCTCATGTACAGTTGCTGTAATTTTAGTCTATGATTACTGTGTGGGTGTATCATATACATATGATTTACAAAACAGTTTCTACAAATAGATAATAAAAGCTTAAATTATTATTTTCCTTTTTTTGGTGAATGCATTTATTCCACATATTCATCAATACTATTTAATTCATCTATATGCTGTGATTTTATTCAATGTTATCTAATTTCTAAAGATTTTGAGTTTTTATAATTATTGAACACTTAGATATATCCTTTTTAATGTGACTCTTCAATAATTTTTTGTTTTTCTTTTGCAATCTGTTGTATTTGTTCTTATAAGCATTTGATTATATGTGAAGAAATTAGGGTTTTTTTTCCTTTGTCACTTTTGCAGCTTTTAATGTAATCATTTGAATACATTTTTTGAATTAATATTTTGTAATTCATAAGTTTAAATCTATTATATTATATAATTTTGAAAACAAAAAAAATATTTTTTTCTTTTATGATATTAGGAATTCAACCAAAGTGTCTTAATGCTGAGCATATTCTCAGCTCTGTTTTAAATTTTATTTCCAGATGGGGTTTTCTCAATTACTTCAGTTGGCCTTAAATTTTGAACCTCATGTCTTAGACTCCAGAATAGTAGATATTTCATGTGTGCACCACCATACGAACCCTATCTTTTTTATATAAACTTTTGAGCTTTATACTTTCTTATATATTTCAGTATTATTTATTAATAACTTATACTCTGCATTTAATGTGTCAAAATATGTTGTTATGTTTTATGAGTGAAGGGATAAAATAGCATTTTATTATCACACTCTTTTCCCAATATCCTAGCATGTTTTAAGAGTTTTGTTGTCAGTGTTTTCTGTAGTTCCACCATTTATATAATTATGAGGTTTACCCTGATTGATTTTACTTCATAACATCAATCATGTGGCATCATGGTATTTTGGTCAGCAGTTGACTTTATGTACAACCATGGATCTAGCAAATATCTTAGCCATGTACTAGTCTATACCATCTAGATTCTGTCATTGCACTCAGAGAATTGGAAAATTGCAAAATATTTTTAGGATAAATTTTCCAGAGTGTATTTCCATAAAGTGAGAAATCATTATATATGCCTATATTTGCAATTACATACTGTATAATTGATAATTTTTTTTATTTTTTGAATTTTCAAATTTGCTAGTGTTTTTTTAATTGTATCTGCTTTTTAAAAAATTTGTATTGAAGAATGAACCCAGGGGTGCTTAACAATAAAGCCACATCCTCAGTCCTTTTTTTATATTTTATTTAGAGACAGAGTATTGCTGAGTTGCTAAGTGCCTCACTAAGTTGCTCAATACAACATATATAAGACAATTTTATATATAATATTGTCTTAGAATTTATGGTCCATTTTTCTTATCCTCCTTAGTCACTGGAACTACAGTTGTCCATCACTAGACTGGGCTCATTTGCTTTTTAAAAGCACCAACATTGATACTGGTAACTCTGTGTTATGTTTATCTTTAATAGCTTCTAATTTTTCTCTTTTGCTTAGACTTTCTTTACTTTTAGTTTTTAAATTTTACTTTTTAGGGGCTGGGCATGTGTCTCAAGCGGTAGCTCACTTGCCTGGCATGTGTGTGGCCTGGGTTCAATCCTTAGCACCACATACAAACAAAGATGTTGTGTCCACCGATAACTAAAAAATTAATATTAAAAAAATTAGCTTTTTATTGGGATGAATGATTTGATAATAAATTCTAGTCATTTTATGGCTTATAATTTTTCTGTGTATGTTTTATTTTTACCTCCAGGTATAGATTAATTCCACTTTTTTCAGCTGTATAGAGGTCTAAGTGAAACATAATAACCTGTATGAATATTGTTAAAGAAATGGAACCTCAATTTTACCCAGTTTTTTGACTGCATGGTATATGCACAAAGGACATAAAATCAGCATACTACATTGACATAGCCACATTTATGTTTATAGCAGCACAATTCACAATAGCTAAGCTATAATATCAACCATTCAATGATAAAATGGGTCCATTCAATGATGACAGGACAAAAAACTGTTGCTTATGTACACAATAAACTATGAATTGGCCATAAGTAAGAATGACTTTATGACATTTGCTAGGAAATGGATGAATCTGGAGATTTTATGTTAAGTAAAAGAAACCATTTCTTTAAGACCAAAAGTTGAAAGTTATTGCTGATATGTGAAATCTGAAGCTCATAAAATGGGGAAGGGTAAGAAAAGAAGATCAGTAGATTGCACAATCGTAAACAATAAATAAATAAATAAATAAATAAATAAATAAAAGGGAAAAGGATAAAAATATAAAATATATATATCTGTAAGTGAATCCTACCATTGTAACCACAAACAAGAACAGGATTTTAATTAGGATAAGATATATCCCATGCTTTCATAATATCATAAAAATTGATTTTACTGTCAGGTAGAACTAGAAAGAACAAATTAAAAAAAAATTATATTTGTTTCAAGAGCTATACGTATATTCTATTATAAATATCATACAATATAAACATCCATCAAAGTTTGTATATATATATATATATATATATATATATAATTTTGTATGTTAATACAAAATGTAGAAAGGATAATTCAAACAGGATTGTTGTTGCTATTTTTTATATTAATAACACACATAAAAAACATAAAATGTTTGAACTTAAATAAACTGTTAAATATTTCCATTAACTGGTTTGTCTACCTTGTTGCATTTCAAAATTTCTCTTATGCCATTGATGTTGGAGTTACTAGAGATCTCACTACACATTCAGAATAGCTAGATCTATTAGAGAATTAACAAAAAGGTTCCACACATTAGTAAATTTCTGATTAGTGGTTGTACAATTAAAATTTGAGGGTTCCCGTTCTTAATTACCATGATTTTCTCATCTGAAAAACATGTATAATTTAGATCAAGACATAAAAAATGAAAAAAAAAATATTTTTGGGATAATGCCTGAGTTTTATATTGTGTTTCATAAATGTGGTGTATGTATACTTTTTTGAACTTCAATCACTTTTTCTGCAGAAGTACACTACCTACATGATAGTCTACTAACTCTTATTTCAACTTTAATTACATTACAGACTGTGCAAATATTCATGTGGTCAATGTATTATTTATTTACCTACTCTTATTTTAGGAACTGTTAACATTTATGGATATAGCCATTGATTTTACTGAAGAGGAGTGGGAATGCCTTCAGCCTGCTCAGAAAAATTTATATAGAGATGTGATGCTAGAGAATTATAGAAACTTTGCTTTTCTGGGTAAGTTTAATTTCCCTTTAAAATTATTAACTACTAATTATTATTTAATTTACTTCTGTTGCAGAGTATCTTCAGCAAACTTCTCTATAAGAATGAGTTTCAGATTTGTGTTTCAATGAAAAAGGGCATAAAGGCATTTTTAGTACAGATATTCTTCACTTTAGATAAATATTACCTAGTATAATTTAGTGATGTAAACTATTGTAGACTACACATAGCAGGGCACACAGTTGAGTCATTCAAATGTCAATGAGAAAACCAAACTAAAAAATGTTGAAAGAGTAGTTATCCAGCAGAAGAAATTTTCAGAAGCTTAGGTTTATTTATTTTGATTGTAATCATTGAACACATACTGCCCTACATTTATCACATTTTCAAATTCCTTGTTGTTCTCTGTTTTCTTCTTTAGTGATGTCCCAGTTTATTCAAATTAGCCATCAAAACTTACCTTTTGTTTTGAGGGCCAGCATGATCTGTTTCAAATCTTCTTGTAAGGAAAATTTTATAGAAGCAAAGAGAAGAGAGAGACACACACACAGTGAAAAGGAAAAAAAAGAAAAAAATTACTGGCCACCCCTCTTAACAGCTGCACATATAATAATCCAAAATTACATACCTTCTGATACCATGAATACATTCTAACCCAGTTTTTCTTTAAGCCCAAGTGCTAGCTATCCAAGATTAGGAACAGTTAATACAAATATAGAGCCCCTTCTCCCTAAGGACATTACCACAGAGACTGGATAGTGCACCTGTAGAGTTGTCTTAATAGCTTCAGGGAGAAACTATTGGGCATTACAATTTTGGGACTCAGGGTGCCAGTTACAATTACTCCAACACTTTCCTGTCTATTCCAAGGTCAGAATACCTAATACCTCCCCTCTTTTTAAAGGCCTTTTGAATAAATAATATTACTTATCTCCCTAATGCTGGTGGGGGCAAAAAATAGGGCAGACATAGACAACAGGAAGTTCCAACATCAGTAAACATCCACCTATGAATATTTTTGATCCACATGAAATTGAGTAAACATGAAGTTAACCAATCCAACAAGTCCAAAATCCATCATCTTGTTCAACCTCATGAATGATATCTTTAAGGTAATCTAAGTGTTTTGAAATAAAATTACTATTATAACTTAAATTGAAGGAACACATGTTATTAAACTTCTGATATCCTTTATGATGTAACAATAACAGACAATCAATTTTAGCATGATTGTCAAGTATAGGTTGACAATGTTGTTTTTGTTCTTCATTAAGCATATTTACATCCATGGAGGCATGAATAATACTGTTCATGATAGCATAGGTGAGTTTCATAGAAGTTTTATAATCTTGTAGAGCTAGTCCAGGTAAACCCACTAAGGAGAATATCGACCTATTACATTCTGCCTTAGAGAGAAGCTTCACTGACTCATCACTGTTTTTATCAAGAGGAATAGATCTTATATGTATAAATTGCACAGGATGGTGACCTATTAAATACTATGTGGATGGTAAGGACACATTATTCTTCTAAGACAACAATGAGACATTTTTGCAGGTATATAACAATTTTATGCAAGTGAGTCAAGATATTGTAATGGGTTCTAGAAGTTCAGGATCTGACAGTACTGATTTTCCCAGAGATGGTGTACAGAAACAGACCAAAATTGTTATTAAGACCAAAGCATTTACAGAGTTTTGTGTGAGTATATCAATCATAGCAGGAACAAAGTTATCTAGAGTACATTCTAACCCCATTTTAGTCAACACCTGTTGAGCTGAGGCTGTTAATGGTTTTATATTTCCCCGCCCAGTAACTAGAATTAACTAGAATTCATGTATCTTGGGGTCTTATTTTAATGATTCTCCTCTTTTGAGAAGAATGATTATTCTCTTGTTTGGATGAACTCTTATCTTCCAGGGTTAAATGAAACTTAGAAATCAGCTTGTTAAGTCCCTGATGTACATTTATAGTTGCTATTTTTCATGCATGAAGGTAGAGTCCAAACAGGACATGTTGGCATAAGAGTAGCAGTCTATGCTTTTTCCCACATGATCAAAGGCATAGGATCTTGTCTTGCTGGTCAGATGGAACCTCATATATTACATAATTTTTTTAGTAATGGCTGTTTGAGAATAAAATGTCTATTCAATGCAGATGATCAATTTTGTGTATTAACTTTATGTTGTATATTGAACACATTGCCTGTAAATAAAAAAATATTTAAAGTGTATAAATATAAGAGAGGCTAGATCTTTGTTTGTTTCTGTTTTAAAAGGAACATATTAGGATACAATTTGCTCACTCAACAAAACCTTGTCCAAAAGAATTATGAAAAATTTCATGATTTAAAACTATATATCATTGATTAACAATTGTGCAAAAGGATAAGATGAAAAGGCAGAAGAATTATCCATCTCTAAACAAATAGGGCCTCTACAAGCAGATCTTGCTTGGTTTCTTTCCATGCTCTCTGCTGGAACTGACTTGACATTTTCATTTTTTAGATTCGATTCTGTTAGCATTTTTTTCTTTTGTTTTGTGTTTTAAAATAATGCATTAGTAATCATAAATATTTTAAAGTGAATGAATCATTATAATTTTATTTTGTGATTTATATATATATTTTTTATTTTGATTAGTGATTTAATTTATGGATCATTGTTTTTTTATTGTGGTATGCTTGGATTCTTTTCACACTTCTTATATATATATATAGGAAATGTGAAAAAATATATGGAGTCTTTGACTATAATATTAACCCTACACAAAACACTATATATATACATATATAACACTTCATAGATTTTTAATTTTTACAGTATTGTACAAGTTGTTTAGACTTTTCTTAAACTTGGTACTGCTTGATAAGCCTCTCCCATATTGGTAGAATTTCAAATTTGCACACTAGTAATGCCCCTCTAATTTTTTCTTAAAGAATAATTCACATAAACATTGTGTTCATTGATGTTAATATTTTTTTAATTTCACTCCCTAAACTTTTTTAAAATAGTTATTTAGTGTTCTTTGAGTAATTCATAACTGTCAATCTCCTTATGTTAAATTCTTAATGTTTTTTTTCTTTTTTTCACTTGGATTTAGCCATGCTTCTCTTTGTTTATATTTGCTGTACTGTTTTTTATTTGTTCATTAAAGGAGCCATCAGTAGATTGTATAGTCCATTTTTTGGGGAAAAAAGCATAAAAACGTCATCCTTGTAATATTTGCTAATTGGGAGGCCATGAAAAAGTACTTCATTTGAGAGAAGTCACAGAAATTTCGAAACGACATGGCTCAAACAATTTTAAAACAGACTTGTGCTGTAGTTTGTGATATAGAATTTTGGGGGTAATCTCAAGCATTACACAGAAACATTAAAAGTTGGATGATCTAAAGATCCAGAATTGCCAGTACTAAATATGTATCCATGAGCAATTAAATCAGAAAATTGAAGAGATACCTCTGCTTTTGTGTTTAGTGCAAACATTTTTCTCAATATTAAAGCTAGGGTCTAAATGTGTTTGCCCATCAATGTCAAATGTGTAAAAATATGTACATATATACTATTATTATTTAGTTATAAAATATTTTGTCTCTTAAAGTGTTATAAGAAATATATGCAGGACTTTGAATTAAGTGAAAGGTGGTAGGCAGATATTAAGTTGTAGGAGCATTTGATTCACATGTGGAACTCAGAAATTTACTGAGCAAAATTTTGCTCACCAGGTACTGTGTTTTGTGTAGGGTTGATATTATAGTGAAAGTCTCCATATTTTTATTTATTGAGCATAATAGGGTCAAGAGTTTTATTTTACCACATAGTGAGTGTATTATGTTCTTCATAAATACTAGTAGAAGGAATATAATACCTGTTAGAACAAAATTGATAATTATATAAAATAATTCTTGTGTTAATTCATTCTATTTATTCATTTAACTTGTATATATAGTATAAAATACCATGATATATTTATAGATAAACAAAGATGTATTTGTCAATAAAGGAAATTCTCATATCACATGAATGTAAAATTATAAAAATCAATTTAATATACTTTAATATCATGTGCTGAATTCATCCAAATATTATGGCCATAGGCTATGCAAGGTTTTTATAGTCCTTTAAAAAGTGTTTTTATGATAAATTTTATAGACATATATGTGTATATTTCTTAGTAAATTTTTTGTTCATATTTCTTTTTAAGAGTCCATTGCCTCTTTAACCTTGTTGAGTATTTATGGTATTATCACTCAAAATCTACTAGTTATTTTCATGTCTCTATGTCATAGTAGACAAAAAACATTTTTTGGACATTCTTTAAAAAAGCCAGAAATGTTTGTATATGTTTTACATTTCTCTTGTTCTACTGACATTGAAGGTAGCTGGTAAATATTTCCTAAATACACAATACTATCTTATGAAAGAAAAAAAAGGCTGTTAATAATACTTTTCTACACTTTATTATATTACTCTTTTTAATGATGTACTCCTCTTGGATACTGTGGTCTCTACAATAATTTTGGTAATATTCTCAACATAACTTTGTACATTTTTTATTCAACTAATATATAATTCGGATTTATGGTGACTTTGGAATTACTAATATGCTGCACTCCTGATGTAATTACTTTCCCTTAATTTCATGTTACATATGCAAAATATATTTATCCCAGTCTAATAGGTATTGTTTTTATTTTTGTCTATTTCAGCCATGACTCCTAATCATACCCAAGTCTATTTACCAGAAAAGGGCCTAAAACATATATTTCATGAAGTGATAAGTGCAAAATGTATAAGTTGTAATCTTGAATATTTACCACAAAAGAAAATTGGGAAAACTCCAAGTGAGAGGGAACACCAGAAATCATATAAAAAATCAGGCTTTGTTCTCCACCAGAGAATTTATACTGGAGAGAGGCCCTACAAATATAAAGAATGTGGCAAAGCTTTTAGTAGGAAAAAACGTCTTATTTACCACAGAGGAAACCACAATGGAGAAAAGCCCTACAAATGTAAAGTATGTGCCAAAGCTTTTGGTCAAAAATCACACCTTATTTGCCACAGAAGAACTCACACTGGAGAGAAGCCCCACAAATGTACAGAATGTGGCAAAGGTTTCCATCAGAAATCAGACCTTATTTGCCACAGAAAAACTCACACTGGAGAGAATCACTACAAATGTAAAGATTGTGGTAAAGCTTTTGGTCAAAAATCACACCTTATTCACCACAGACGAACTCACACTGGAGAGAAGCCCTACAAATGTAAAGATTGTGGCAAAGCTTTTAGTCGAAAATCACACCTAATTTACCACAGCAGATCTCACACTGGAGAGAAGCCGTACAAATGTAAAGACTGTGGCAAAGCTTTTGGTCAAAACTCAGGCCTTATTTGCCACAGAAGAACTCACACTGGAGAGAAGCCCTACAAATGTAAAGATTGTGGCAAAGCTTTTGGTCAAAAATCAAGCATTATTCACCACAGCAGAACTCACACTGGAGAGAAGCCCTACAAATGTAAAGATTGTGGCAAAGCTTTTTGTCAAAAATCACACCTTACTTACCACAGCAGATCTCACACTGGAGAGAAGCCGTACAAATGTAAAGACTGTGGCAAAGCTTTTGGTCAAAACTCAGGCCTTATTTGCCACAGGAGAACTCACACTGGAGAGAAGCCCTACAAATGTAAAGATTGTGGCAAAGCTTTTGGTCAAAAATCAAGCATTATTCGCCACAGCAGAACTCACACTGGAGAGAAGCCCTACAAATGTAAAGATTGTGGCAAAGCTTTTTGTCAAAAATCAAGCCTTATTTGCCACAGAAGAACCCACACTGGAGAGAAGCCCTACAAATGTAAAGATTGTGGCAAAGCTTTTGGTCGAAAATCAGACCTAATTTACCACAGCAGATCTCACACTGGAGAGAAGCCGTACAAATGTAAAGACTGTGGCAAAGCTTTTGGTCAAAAATCAAGCATTGTTCGCCACAGCAGAACTCACACTGGAGAGAAGCCCTACAAATGTACAGAATGTGGCAAAGCTTTTAGTCAAAAATCAAGCCTTATTTGCCATAGAAGAACTCACACTGGAGAGAAGCCCTACAAATGTAAAGAATGTGGCAAAGCTTTTGGTCAAAAATCAGATCTTATTTGCCACAGGAGAACTCACACTGGAGAGAATCCCTACAAATGTAAAGATTGTGGCAAAGCTTTTAGTCGAAAATCACACCTAATTTACCACAGCAGATCTCACACTGGAGAGAAGCCGTACAAATGTAAAGACTGTGGCAAAGCTTTTGGTCAAAAATCAGATCTTATTTGCCACAGGAGAACTCACACTGGAGAGAAGCCCTACAAATGTAAAGATTGTGGCAAAGCTTTTTGTCAAATATCACAGCTTATTTGCCACAGAAGAACTCACACTGGAGAGAAGCCCTACAAATGTACAGAATGTGGCAAAGCTTTTGGTAAAAAATTAACCCTTATTCACCACAGCAGAACTCACACTGGAGAGAAGCCGTACAAATGTAAAGAATGTGGCAAAGCTTTTGGTCAAAAAATAGACCTTATTCATCACAGCAGAATTCACTGGAGAGAAGTCCTACAAATGTAAAGAATGTGGGGCTAACAACAGAATTTATACAGAAAAGAACCTTTACAAATTGAAAAAAAATGCAGCAAAGCTTTTAATAAGAAATCAATTATTTTCACCACTAGGCTACTTATTCTGGAAAGAAGACATATAAATGTAGAGAATGTAGAAAAATTTTAAATTATATATCATATATTACTAGACATCAGAGAGAACACATTGGAGAGAAGCTATACAAATGAGACCATTACTCTAAGAAAGGGACAACATTTAATCCTCACCACAATAACCATAGCTTAGAGAATGTTTTGAAATGTGAAAGTTGACAATGTGTCAATGCCTCCAATATTTATTCACCAATACTCAGAACCTGTGGCTACATACTGGTTAGAGAAAATACAAATGGAAAAAAAATGTAGGTATATGTTTCTTAAACACTGCTTATTTTGGAAAATTCATTGTGCCCAGAAACCCTAAAAAGTTAAATAATATATCCAAAATGTATTTCAATTTTAAATTCATTGAACATCTGAAAACTCATACTAGTAGTGAAAATTTAACAGATTTTGTCCAAAATATATGTCTTATATAACAGTGTAACATTTATAATAAATGTGAGAGTATAGTAAAGTTATTATCTATATACTACACCTTGAGGTATATGAGGATCAGTAAAATACAGAACTCATTTAAGTTTAGAAAACAAGTAGTTGTCTTTAGCTTTTGCTTAAATTTATTAAGCATTATCAAGTTATTTTTAGAAATATCAATCATAAATATCATACATGCAGAGTGAAGAAACATCTTTGAAAGAATATACTTGTGTTTTATAAATCAAATTTACTATTTTCACTTTTGAATACTGAGAAAAGAATTATATGAAATCTATTTTTGATGTTTAACACTGAAGTGTAATATTTTAAACTTTAATTTTTTGTTGTATTTCAGTTTAAGTTTAGGTATTTTTATTTATACACTGAGGCACATTCTTAAGCCCTCTCTCCACTTTTTCAAATGTTGAGACTGTATTGCTAAGTTGCTTGAAACCACACTAGGTTGCTGAGGCTGAATTTAAACTTCTGAAACTACTAAGCTTCCAAATTTGCTTGGATTACAAGCATGGACCATCATGCCAGGTTTACAGTGCATTTTTTAACCTATATTTACCTTATGTATGCAATATGTCTTTATAACTGAATATTTGTTTATATGTTAACACTCATGTATTGCATCCTGTTGTTAAATGACAGATATAATAGTGTCCCACTTGACTAAATGTTCTATGTTACAGTAAAACATACTGTTGAGTAAATAATACTCTAGCATCTGTTAATACTTTTACACATTTTAAATAAATTTAATGTGGAATACAATTTGCTTAAGTCAGATCATTATTTTTTTTCTGTTTGTATTTATGGTGAAATTAAGAGTTATAAGAAGGATATAGATATAGGAAAATTAGCCCCAGATTTTCATATCTTGAATTATAAATTTTAAAATTTTAACTTTTTAACATTTTAACATTTCCTAGTGATTTTAATAGACTGAATTTCCACAAACTTAAAGGTAGCTCTTACAAGAGAGAAGATCTTTATCTTTCTTGTGTGCATAATGGCCTTCCAGACTTCATCCTCATTGGAGACTTTTCATTTTTCTATGAATGAGGTCAATGATCAGTGTTTTCATGTACATTAGTAAATTCTTACATTCTTGTTATTCTATAGGTAGTGTTATTTCAGGGCAGGAATTAGAGAAATGGATGTGGAGTCAAGGTTGAGTGAGTCCTTATACTTATGACAAAATAATCAATGAGCTATGTTTTATAGTCTCATTTTCTGAGGACCAAGTAGTAAGAGGTAAACTGAGAATGTTGTATGTAAAGATTACGTTTCTTATTATACAATGTTGACTTTTCAGCTATAATAGGGTAAAAGCTACTTATACTCAGAATCCATACAAAAATAATATTGAATATCATTCACAATTTTATAAACATTACATATAATTCATGAAGAACAGAGTTTACAGCAACATATGCTTAAGAATAAGGTCTGAGGGCTGGGGATGTGGCTCAAGCGGTAGTACGCTCGCCTGGCATGCGTGCGGCCCGGGTTTCATCCTCAGCACCACATACAAAACAAAAATGTTGTTTCCGCTGAAAACTAAAAAATAAATATTAAAAAATTCTTTAACAAAAAAGAACAAGATTTGAAGAAATTGTACACTCTCCAATATAGACATATTTATAACAATTTACTTATACATGAAACTACACTAAATGAGAAGAAAAATTAATTGATCAACACACAATGATATAGAAATAAAAACTTGTAAATACTGAAGGAAGAGACCAATAGTGGATGAAGTGTATTTTCCAATGCTAGGGAAAAATGGACATATAATCAGTTAAAGGTAATTTAAGGAAGATAAGTTATCCACTTGGAGCTAAAACATCATTTGAAAGAAAAAGTGTCACAAAGTAAGCAAAGATTATTCACTTCCATTTGTATGCTTTGTAATATTTTCCAAAAGTATTCTGCTTATTTTATTGCAGTCAAATTGAGAAACAATCCAGAAAGTTAAAAAAGACAAGTATTGCTCTTCTGGTTTTAAAAGCAAGAAAAGGAATAGAGTGAGATTTATTGAGGTAGAAAATTTTACTAGTTACAGTTAAAAAAAAAAAAGAACTGAGATTACCAGAGTCTAAGTATCATGTATTTCAGCCATCCCTGGCTGCACAGGGCATTTTTGCTTAACAAAGAATTTGTTTACGTATGTATGCTTAAAAAACATTGCTGTTTTTAGTCAGTCTTTTTCATTAATAATAATGATGTACCTTTCAACAGTTTCCAGCCACAAAAATACAAAATTTCAGAAATCTTCTGGTTCATCCTCCCTATATTATGCCACAGTATTCACCAGGACAACATAATCTAAACCTTTTGTCAGCCCCATCAAGGCATTCACTTCTGCAAATTTTAAGGCCAAACATATAATGCATAGAAAAGTATGATACATGGAACAACATGATTTTACTTAGTAAAAATAATTTTTTTTCATGAAAAATATATCCTAACTCCTTTGTCTTGGTATTACATTAGAAATAAATGAGGTAATTATACTGTGTATTATGACCTTAGGCTATGAGCCTTAAAATTACCTTAAAATACAAAAAAACCCTAATGTTTATTTTTAAATATAGTTTTTATATTTTAAATATTCAAATTCCACAGAAATCAATGATACAAAAATATGAGAAAAACAATTGCAGTTTGGTGTCTCTTCATGACATTTCAATACCTGCTGTAGATTGCCTGTGGCTTCCACTTTTAATTTTTTTTAAAAAATATGATTTTTCCATACAATTTGGGTCAAGTGGAGGACAAAATCTCCTGCATTGTTTTCCTGAGCAAGCCATCATACTTGAAACAACTGAAACCCAAATCAAAATATGTTTACATTCTAATTATATCAGTTCTTAACTCATCTAGCATAAAACAAATCCACTTTCTTCTGGTTGAATATCCTGAGCTAAAAAATATGTTACCTGGGAGCTAAAAAAAGTATGACCTAAAGGAAGAGATCTTTTTTGTATAAGGCAAATTGCACTTTTTTTTTTTTGTATTTAATTTTTCTACCTGTGAAGATCTACATTTATTTTCCTACAAAGGTATTATGATTGATGGTGACTTGTGTGATTACAGGAGGCTGTAAATGTGTGTTTGAGTCCTTTCCCTGGTAAAAATACTATAATTTGTACTCTAATAGGAGACTCAAAATGGTGCTAGAAAAACCTATTTTTTAATCTGCCTCTTTATTCATGGTTTTCTAATGGTTTTGATCTAATCAGTTCAGACCATTTCTGATTATTGGGTGTCATCAAGATGTAAATTCCCTATATAATCTTTAGCAATGAGACAATTCTTCCCATTAAAAATAAAAAACATTCTCATAGAGTCTTTGCTATATTCTAAGGAACCACTCTTGTTTTCGCTTTACTAAACAATAAATTCCACATATTTGAGTCCCAAAGTAAATGGTAATACATTAACCTAAGCACCATGAGGAATATAAGAAACACAAGATATCACCTTTGAAATATAAAAACAAATAAGAATCAGAAGTGCTAAGCCATTACCATCTAAACTATACCAGAGCTTTTAACATGTAAACTTAGATGTTCTACTCCTCTCATAGTAAGATGCCTTAGACTCAAAGATATTTAATCACTCACTAAAAGTCACTCAGTGAATGCATAACAGTTTTTATTCTAAAGATTTTACAGAATTTTTCAGTAATACCTTGCAAAGTCTCACCTGTCTTTTTTAGAAATAAGAAACAGAGGTTGTATTAGTCTGTTTTATAATGTTATAGAAAAATACCAGAAACAGTCCAATGTATAAAAAGAGATATAAATGCATAAAAATATTTTCTGAGAGGCTGGCGGTGTGACTCAGTGGTAGAGTGATCACCTGTTACATGCAAGAATCTGAGTTCAATTCTCAGCACCACATAAAAATGAATAGTTAAACAAAATAAAGGTATTGTGTCCAACTACAACTTATAAATAAAAATATTTTTTGAGTACATAGTTCTGAAGATTTAAGTGCACTGTAACAGAAACTTCTCAGCTCCTGTGATAGCTTCTTCACCTGCATTACACATGGGGTGGCATTATGGTGAGGGCTCATTTGAGAGTTAGAACATAATGAGACAGGAAGTTAGAGAAATTCAGAAAAAAGACTTGCTCTTTTGTAACAACTGGCTTTAATAAGAACTATGTTGTGACCCATGAAAGTTACATTAGCCCTTTCCAACAGCATCTCGCCCAATGATCTAACCATGATTTACTAGATCTCACTACTTAAACATTCCACTATTTTCCAACTCTCTCCCTTTGAAACTAAGTTCCAAATACATGAGCATTTGGGGGATATACTCAAATCATAATGAAAGTAAAACGAGGGAGACAATGGTAAAAATGAGACATACAATGTGATTTCTTAGTAGTTATAAAGATTCTAGGTACTACAATAAAATGCTTTAGAGTATAGAAATTAAAGACAATAGGGAATTTAATTTAATTACTTTTTGAAGAATGAATGAATTTGAATGTGACAAGACTAATGGGCTAGGTATATTAAAATAAGGGAAAAGTCTGTGCAAAAACTCAGTGAATGTTTAGTAAACCATGCCTAGGTATAAAAAGAGAATGCTGGGCTTTCTGATTATGCTATATCAAGCCAAAAGTTTACTGGCTAAAATCTGGTGGCCCTCAAACCAGAGAAAATATTCCTATAAAAGATGCAGTGGACATCAGTCTCAAGAGCTTCCTACTTAAAATAACTGCTTCCAAAGACTACATAATTCATAGTAATTCTCAGGAGTATTATATTTCTTTCAATTTCAATTTTTAGCTTACTATCTAGTTACCGCACCATCTCTTGGCCAGATCAATATTTTCTTGAACTTCTTAATATATTAATATATACACTATCTCAGATATGTTTGTTTTTATATTGTCAGGGATCTCTCATAGTGAATTCTGAGATGTGTGAGAGGTTGAACAAGCATAGAAATTTGCTTATGAAAAATAAGCCATGTTGTAGGTGGGAAGTAAAAGAAGAAAAGATGCAAAAGTCCTCATCTGAATTTGTATGTGCTGATACTACACAAGGTTATTCCAATGATGTCTGGTTTGGGTTAAGGAAGCAACTTTTCTTATACATATGAAACAAAGTTCATCAAATATGGTTGTTACAGACTTTTGGAGAACACCTAAATTTTTCTTAGTAATTTCTACATTGAAAAACTACTATTACCTTTAAACAAAACTATCCATTGCAACAAATCTGAAATAATTATTTAATATTGCAAAACAGAATATTGATGGCATTATTCACTGAATGCCAATATTTTCCAATAACACCTCATACCACAATATATGTACCTTATATAGTTTAACACCTATAGGAATTATTAACACAATGGATAGATAATTAAAGTAAAGAGTTAAATGAGACTCAGAAACAACTAATTATTGTAAAAATTATTATTAACTTATTTTAAATACTAGTGTACCCTTCTGCATTTTTTCCCAAAAGTTAATTTTTTTAAACTTTGGTATGATATTTCACTTTATTTAAATACCACTATAAATAGTGCTGTTTTTTCATATTTACTCTCTGATGCATCTCAAATATGTTTGCATACCCCAAGAGCTTAGCAGATTTCATTATTCACTAGAGAAACAGTAGTTACTTCTGAAATCTATACTGCTCTTTTCAAATGAGGTCTTGCAATTTTTAAAAAAAGTATCTGAAATAATTATAATGAACTTATTTCAAATTAGCATATAGTAAGTGACTGATAAATATTTGTGAAAAGGATGAAGAAATAATAAGCATTTATATAATCTGTACAATATGGTATGTGTTATTTCATGATTTTAGCTACAACTTATTGAATATTATAACAATCTTACTATGTGAGTAAGGTGTGGGTATGATGAACCAATAATAAATAAAAATTGCATGCTGCATTGTTAGTAATTCTCCAAATTTGTTTTTCAAAAATAGACACTCTGATGTGTGGTTTTTGTCAACTCTTATATTATGAATGAATGAAGTTCTGTAAATGAATAATTGGAACTACATACTTGCTTAGGGTGACTATCATTCATTTTAAAAAAAAAAACCTTTAGCTATATAAAATTTTAATACTGTATGTACCATTGTGATATAATGGAATTTTGATAAAATTTACATTAATAATGCTAAAGTCTTTCATTGAGTTTTATATCAGTTTATGAAATCAACTTACTATATGTGATTTCCTCAATTCAAAGTGTCTTATGTTTTAAGAAACTGTGTGGAAATGCAAATTAAAGTTAACATTCTAATATCAAGAGCAGAAGCATCATAGGAAAGATAAAAAACAAAGAATTGGGAGATTCCACCACTATAGATGTAATTTTCTCAACATCTTTTCAATGTACCTAACCCACTATTTGTACCAAAATTAATGAGCAAACTCTTCTCATGTTGATTGTGCATGATGCTATTATATAAAATGAAAAAAAGCAATTGTGTCAGAGATGCATTTTACAACATTAGTTGAAAATACAATTGATTGATCAGTATCTCACTGACTCCAGCAAATACCTTCTCAGGGTGCATGATAAATGGGTAAAAATTTTAAAAATCAAGTAAAATTTATGTTAAAGAATAGCAACTATTTTTTTCATAAGGAAAATGCTAATGTCTTTTGAAAAAACATGACAATAAACTGTGCCCTATCACATAAGGAAAGCAACAATTCTGGTAAACTTCTTCATTTTATTCTTTGAATATGCCAAGTATTCTTTGGCAAACTTCCACATATATTGTTTTAATTTCACAGATGTAAATTATATCTGGTTTCCTCTAAATTGCTACTTATTTAATATAAATTTGTTGATACATTATTTCTGCATGTGCTGATAGTGAAATATAATGAGAAATGGAAGTCATTTAAAGCTCTATGAATTGTAATCCCAGAATGCTGGGAGGAAACTGTATATAATCATGAGAAACATATTGAGTACTATGAATTTGTTCCAGATATTTATTTTCCTGAGTATCCAGTTTTCACATAAACTTGTGCTTTTAAATGAAGCTGACTATTAAATATCATAGAAAAGGCCATCAGAGTAACCAGAAGAAGAAATTTAAAAGAGAAACAATCAAATCATAAACATCTGGTTGAAACAAGAACTGGCAAACTGTTAGATCTTAGCTTTTGACTTTACTAAATTTTCTCCTATCATTTTTTTTATTATGACTAAGAGGAGACTACTTCTATTAAAACCATGACCAGAAAAATTTATAGCAATTTGTTTTTCTAAAACATGGATAAAATTGACGTGCTAACTCAGGATAGAATCTAATGAGTAAATCCTGTTATGGTAATAAAAAAAAGTATAACTACTCAACATAAATATTGGCCTTTTCAAGAAAAGAATATTAGGGTGAAAAACAATTTGGTAAGATAGTATTGGAATATTTTATATCAAAGAAAAGGCAGGAGTATTTAAAATAATTTTGATTATTAGATGCATGTAAAAAAAAGTAGTGTCCAAGCCTGATGTGGTGGTACATTCCTGGAATCCCAAATATCATAGAGGCTGAGGCAGAAGGATCACAACTTCAATGCAGCCTTGGTAACGAAGTGAAACCTGGTCTCAAAATAAATATCAAAGAATTTTGTATATATATATGAGTGATAAAGCACCCCAAGTTAAATCCCCAGTGCCATATAAAACAGTAGTTTTCAAAATTTACATCCAAATCAGCAGCCTACACTCTATCTGCAAGTATGTAATGTTTTAAAAGGAAACTAAATTTAGCCATACCTACTACTAGTTGTCTGATTATAATCATCATAATCTTGAAATATATACATAGAAGACCCTTCACAATGTTTTATGTATTCCCATTATTTTTTTAATTGCAATTAGAAAGGGAGGAAAACCAATTTAACTTATGGGTCCACATCTTTTTCTTCAGGCCTAATGAATCAAATATTAAAAGGATTTAGCTTTGCATTGATTATCATTTATGATATGTGTTCTGTGATTTCTTGCTTAATCTACATTGGACACTTTATTATTTCTGAGTAACAGCATCTGTACAGGCCACCACACCCCACTCTATTTTTTAATAGTTACAAGTCCCTGTGTTCATGCTTCCTCAGTTAGTTATTCTCTTTTAAAAATAATTATGTGTTGCATTCTTTGTCAACAGAAAATTTATGAAAGTTAAAAACCCTTAAGCATTTTCACATTTTTGACTTTAAGATAGTTTTCATCACAAAACACACCAGAAGTAAGAATGATTTTTTTTCTCTAATTTAGCCTTTCTGACATCCAGTATCAGGACATGAATGCTACACATGGAGGGATGTTCTTACCATCAAGAACAATCAATACTACTTTCTTCAATCCCATTCAATTTTACAAAAAGTGCACATTTTACTGTATTTCATATACAGAACTTGGCTTTCCATTATTTGTGTTTAGTGTGTTTTAACTTTCTTTTTTCATTACTTTGTTTTTCCTGTATTTTCTAATATTCATTTTTTTGTGGTGAGAAAAATAGATTACTAGAATCTTCTAACTTTTGCTACATTCAATCTCTTGACTATTCACTAGCTAATATTTCTATTAAACAATAATTTTAAAGGTAGGACTGAGGTATGCTAACAAAACTGTTTTCAAGTTCTACTGCAGAATCAGCATAACTTTCTTGAGCTCTGCAGTTAAAACCACTGTTTCTGTCCAAAAACTCTGCTCCTTTTTTAAAAAAAATTTTCTTCTATATTTAGTAACTCTCTTTGAAATGAAGCATGAAAAATAGCTTTTTAGGTTTTTATTATTTATGGAAATCTATTTTTATTTATCATTGATGGATAATCTGCTTCATTTTAGAATGCCAGGTTGAATACTATTTTTCCTTTAAATCTTGAGGTTACTCTGTATTTTTCATCTATAATCCATCATTAAGGATAAATACTTGGGTTTTATTCTTGCTTTCTTGAAGCTGACAAATGTTTTTTATGTCAGGATATTTTCTTTGTTTTAAGCATAGCTACTTGAGAAAATATGGAGATATATTTAGCATATTTAAATTTTATTTTCTTGATTTTAGCATTAAATAGAAATAAAATATTTCCAGACCTAATTTTCTTTTCAGTATATACATGTAGGAAAATGGAAAAAATATGGAAAACAATATGTCTGTTATTCAGACACCGAAAACAGGCATAGCAGGTGAGTGAAACCATAAGCAATAAGTGCAGACTGGTTAGGTGAACTATAACTTTATTTTAAAAATGGTTCTTAATAAGTGCAGTTTGATAAAACGCTGTTAAAACTTATGGGTAAAGGAGAAGTAAAAATAATCAAAGTATACCATTGTAAGAAATACTTGAGGTCTGGCACCTGTGAGCAGACTGTGGAGGAAACTTCATGTTGCGATAGGAAAGAATCCCCCACTTTCTCTTCACCCTCTCACCCACTTAACCTCACCAGAACCCACCATGACACCCAGAATAAAAGGTCTCAAGTTTAATAGTCACACTCTTTCCAACTACAAAAAGCAGTTACAATTCAACTAAACAAAGAAGCTAATGTGCAAAGTTAAGGGGATCTGAGACATCATATAAAAAGTTAGGTTAAAAATAATTCTGTTTTTTATTTTGTGTGTGTGTGTGTGTGTGTTGTTTTGTTCCAAGGGTGTGGCTATTCCTTGGTCACCTGAACTCAGCAAAGAAACTGTTATTTTGATGAGGTGTTAGTGGGTGACTCACATTAAAAAAAATGTTAAAATTTTTTTAAAAAGCCTAATTACCAAAAAAAGTTGCTACTTTCTCCCTCTACATTTTGCTTTTTAAAGTATCTTTTAAAAAAATATTCTTTTTTTTCATTTTAGGTGGACACAATATCTTTATTTATTTATTTATTTTACATGGTGCTGAGAATAGAACTCAGTGCTTCACGCATGCTAGGCAAGCACACGACTACTTGAGCCATATCCCCAGCCCTAAAGTATCTTTTCTAAGTTTTGATTTTTATTTTTAATCCTGAAAAGTAGACAGTAAAACAGCTTCTGGAAGAATTTACAACCAACTGCATGAGGGTCTCCGAAGCTGAGAGGCTGAAGCAGGGCTGGGAGGAGCAGACCGGAAGTCTAACTAAGGAGCAGACTTCCCTTAGACACTGGAGGCTAAATATAACTAAAAAGAGACAAAAAATCAATAAGTGTTTGTAAACCAGGAAATGACACAGATTATCAACTTAGTATCAGTTATTAAAAATTTATATAATCAAGAAAATAGGGAAATCATGAACAGGATTAGAAAAATAATAGGTGTAAATTTTATTTTTAGAAGCTTATTGGTGATACATAAAAAATAAAGATGAATTTTATGTTTTGATTTTAAATGGAAGGCAGAGAGATATGGAAGTCATATAGTACTTCACAAACTTTACTTCTGTTACAAAAGTATAATCAATTGATAAATTCTACTTATTTTACTCTCTATCTTCCTTGGCATTTCACCTGAGGTCACAGAGTGACCAATAACTAAGCAAATAACTAACCAAGAAGATAGTCACTTAAGTTACACTCTTTTTCAGAAAACCCCAATCAACTTCAGAGCAAAGGTGTGATAAAACACCTATTCATTTCCTTCTTTGGGAAAAGGTCCCTTTTGTGAATCAGATAGAAGAGGAAATTGGCCAACCTCTATCAAAATATTACTAGAAATAAATATGAGTTATCTTCATTTAGAAGTAAAGTGAAATAAAATAACACCATTGTACAGTATCTTTCAGGATTACCCTTGAAAAATAAAAAAATGAAAAAAAACTCTAAAGAGCAGAATACTTCGCAGCACACTTCATCCTTAATTTCACGTGGAAAAAGATGTTACCTCAGGTAAGAAGGTACATAACAAGGTACATAAAATAATAGGAAGAAATCAAGACTTGGTCAATGGTTTAGAAGAAACTTATGAAGACTATAAAATTTGGGGAGTACAGTAATAAGAATGGATCTCTGAGAGAGACAATGCAGTGTAAATATCATAAGATTTCATGCTATCACATACCAAAGCACATACATCATGGACATTGAACAAGAAAACCAAGTTGACAACTTGACTTGGCCAGTTGTTTTTATCCAGCCTCTGATGGTGCACAGGATGAATGAGGACTGAGTACCATCATGTTTTCCAGTCCCTGTATTTTATCTATCAAATGCTTCTTCCAAATATCTAGCTAGCTAGGAGGAGGGGTCTCTCTCTAGGTTCTTGTTACAGCATCATTCTTTTCATCATTCTCTCATAATAAATTAACAAGTGGACATCTTTTAACCCAGAAATAATTTTAACCAGAAAGACCCAAACTTTTTTTTAAATTTTGCTTTTACAGACAATAAATGCTAAACAAGTAACACTAATAAAGTGTCAATACATCATGCCTAAAATTGAATCAGACTACACTTAACAAAAATAATGATATTACTATTGGTTTATGACCATGAGATCCACTGTATTATCATCTAAAAAAGAAACAAAATGCTGCTGGCCTGGTAAAATTCTGGAACAGGTGATGGTGTTGCTAACACTTCTTAAATTTCACATCCTTATATCAGTTTGTGCTACCAAGAGACACACTATATAGATCCAGAAAACAGAGTGTCAAATTTTAAGAGTCTTAACTCACCATCACTCCTACTAATGCTCTTGGCAATTATATTTTCTTACGCCATGCCTCTGCATCCTCCACTCTTAGAAATCTTAACTATTTAAGAGGACACTTTTCCAACAGGATGTCTAACAAAATTTCAACTAAACTTTAAACTGCACTTGAGGACTCTAAATTCTATGTAATAAGAAACCAGAAAGCAAGAGGAGAAATTACAATCCTAGCTAGGTCAATTCACTATCCTCACCAGAAGGACATTGATTCCATGTTGCAATGCTAAGCAAGTACCACTAATAAAGTGCCAATATATCATGCCTAAAATTGAATCAGACCACACTTAACAAAAATAAAAATATTACTATGGGTCTATGACGATAGTATCCACTGTATCCAAATATAAAAATCTATTGTATATTTGTAGATAAAAATCAGATGATTCAATTTGAAAACAGATGATCCATTTCTCTACTTTTTAGTATTCACTTTCCATACAGGAATTGTAAAAGTATCAGTGCAGGAGTTATGTCTTGAGAAATTATAGTAAGTAGCCTCAAATGATTTTGGGATGAATATAGAGACCAAAAGAAGTATGTTTAGTGGATCTTAGACTGAAAAATGAGATTTTTGTGGTGTCACTATAGGGAACTATGCTTTATGGCACCATTAGGACTGAAGGATTCATTTCCCAGACAATTGCTGAAAGTGGTCTTTTCAAAATATTTTCATTAGGAGAAGATCGTATTTCTGGCTATTACCATTTAAGGCTTCCTAAACTCAAGATTGTTTGGGACTCATGTAATTCACACTCCATGTCTCAAGTAGGAAATATATAAGAGTGCAATACAGATCCATAATTTCACTTTGAGTAAGCAGAAGCCTCCTTTGAGATTAGACTGCAACCCCAGATTCTGTGTGCCAAAATGTGCTTTCTTCCCTTTATTTCCATTGTGCTGATCTGAAGCACACTAACTTATGGACTTCCAAGATGCCTAGTCATGGTCTTAATCCACCTCCTGGGAAGCCCTAATTAGAACTCAAATGCATCCTTCATCTACTTCCAGACTTTCTGTTTTCCAGAAGTTCTTGGAAGTCTTTTGTCACTGGATATTACCTCCTCTTTTTATTGTGGATGTTTATCTCATTTTATGCTTCTCTTTTACTGTTACTTTAATTCATTATCAGTAAAATAGACTTGTATATATATATTTTTTTAAAGAGAGAGGAGATAGAAAGAGAGAGAGAGAGAGAATTTTTAATATTTATTTTTTAGTTATTGGCAGACATAACATCTTTGTATGTGGTGCTGAGGATCCAACCCAGGCCGCACACATGCCAGGCGAGCGCGCTACCCCTTGAGCCACATCCCCAGCACCAGACTTGTATATTTGAAGATCCAGATCTCTAAATAAAATGGTTAGCTTAGTTTATGGGCTTATAATACACAATCAAAAATTCAATACATTTTAATATGAATTTAGATCCATGAGTAAAATTGGAGGAAATAAAATAGGCTTCATTAGGATGTAATTCTGCACTACAAAATTTCATTGTTTTTGACAAAGGATAAGAATTTTGGAAGATGACATGACAACTTGAAAAAGAATCACTATTTTTTATATATAGTTGTGCTTGAAAGAGAATAATTATGTCACCATTAATTGATGATATAATATAAAACAAAAAGCTTTATAACCAAGTTCTGTTTATTTTTGACAAAACATATTTGAAGCAAAAATACCAAATCCATGAATCTCCTCAAAATACTATACAGTGAATAGCATTTCTACACAAATCATATAATTTTTATCATATTATGTAAAATTTCTAGACATAGATGTAGAAGTTAAGTACACTAATATTATTTCTCAAGGCATATTTATTCTGAAGCACAGTTCCATAAATCTGCAAATACAATTAAATTTTACTTATTATACACAGATCAGTACCTCAAAAATGACCAAATACCTGGATATATTTTCTTTGATAGATTTCTATTTCCTAGACAATAAGGTCAGCTTTAATATAATATATCTCCTACCTTTTCAGTGACACAGAATTTTAAAATTTTAAGTAAACTTCTCTTATAGGCTCAAAATTTGCCATATAACTATGGTACTAATGCATTAGTGATCGATGTCACAAGAAAATTTCTTAGTTCTTTTAAGAGAATTTTTTGAAATGAAATACTATATCAACACATAATCCTTCAAACAAATTATGATAATGCATGCACAGAAATAAATTTGGAATAACAAAGATATATATATATATATATATATATATATATATATATATATATATATATATATATTAACTACAGGACTTTGAAAACACATGATTTGGACCTAAAAGACAGTTATTTTACTTTGTAATTGTGGGATTTTTATAGCTGTGTGAGGAGTTTTAGGTCTATGTTTTTGTTTTATGATCTCATGTGCTTCATTTATTCAGATTTATTAACGTAATATATGCTTATATGAGTTATATGCCTCTTTCTAATTATAGAATATATTTTCAGAAACTCTTGGTAATCATACAGTTTCTAAATTAGAGAGCAATTACTATTCAAGCTAGGAAATGCAAAGTGGCTTGAAGAACTCCTCATCCCAGAGTACAGCCTTAGAGTTTTCACATTGTTGATGATCAATAAATTTATATGTTTCATAAAGTTAAGATCTGTTTAATCTTAAAGTAAAGAAATAGGAAGCCAGAGAGGTGCTTCTTCACAGATATCAAGCTGTCATTACTGGGAAACCCAAGAAGTCTTAGAGGGCAGTCTGTCCCTCTGATTGAGGTAGTTATGTAAAATTCAAGTTCTGCTTTTCTTCTCCACAACTTTGGCTTTCCTGTGTCATCTTGTTCTTTGTGTTTCAGTGACAAAAGAATGAGATAGGTTCACAATTATTTGTTCATGCTAAAGACAAAAAACAAACAAACAAACAAGTGAAATAAGAACTAAAAAACAGCTGAGTTTGTGAAAACATCAGAAATTTAAGTACAGTGATTAGGATAGGATGAGATTCCACTGACCTAAATGTTCCTTTAAGAAAAATTAGAATCAGACATTTCCGTTGTGACAGAAATGGGAAAGGGCATATATGTATGTATACAGTCACATATATATATATACACACATGAAAATAATACATAAAGAACGAATGAACACAAATATTCCTCCTCTTAACTTGGAAATTATATTCCTGTGTATTTTTAATCCAGGAATGGGAAATTACTAGTACATTCATTGACTTTAAAAAATATTCAGTGTGCTTCCAAACCCTTTTATCATGATCCTCTCATTTGTCATTTCCTAAGTTAAGGAGTAGGGTGTGGAAATTTTTAATCTTTTGAGTTAAATTGGATCCAAAGACTTCATGAAAAATATAAGTAGTTTATGGCATTGTGATATTGTCCTCTATGAAATGAAGTTTTTAACATAGAATATCATTTCATTCTAAAATTTAAAAAACTTATAATTACTCAAATTATAGAATTCATATCAACAGTAGTTCTATTTTATTTTATAATATTACAAAACCAAGTTTATAAATAAAAAATGCTAAGTTACAGATGGGAATATGGCTCAGTGGTGGAGCACTTGCCTAGCATGTGTGAGGTCCTGAGTTTTATCCTCAGCACCACATAAAAATTAAATAAAATAAAGGTTTATAAAATATCAAGGTAAAACTCATATCTTCTTTTATAATATGTATACAAATAAGTAATTTTAAAAATCTCTAGATGACATTCCATATTTAAGTTGTATCACTAGAACTCATTAAAGTTAGAACAAATGGAAAACTAAAATTAATCATCTTTCCCTATTAAAAAATGACTCATTTTAGAGGATATAAATTAAAGAAACAAACGTTGTTAGAACAAAATATCCTCAGTGAACCATACAGAACACAGTTTTCTGGATTGAGCAAAACCGTTGGAGCTGAAATCTCTCTTCTGAAGAGTTAATAAAGTATCAAAAAATTAAAAAAGGTATTTTAAGAGAGATTTGGAGACTTGAATTAAATGGTAATAAAATAAAATAGAAACTGTAACATCTACATGTAATTTTCCACACTGTTGAATTTAAAGTAGTTTGAAAGCTGCAAAAAAAAAAAATTATAAGAAATGACAAAGCATGAGACCTCCAAATCCATGTGCAAGAGAAATATAAAAGAGGAGAAGGGCATAAATAGTTGAACAAGCATATGTGTGATAAGGCAAGGCTCATATGGGGAGGAGGAAGCCCTGGGCTTCATGTGCCATGGAAATGTTTGTCCTCTAGGCCAGCATTCATCCTGGCCCAGCCACTCCTCTGCCTTTGCTGAAGTGGGTTGTGCCCTATTTCCTTGCATGGCATTGTCCATTGATCACCAAGAAACCACCTGGAATTTTCTTCTCTATATACACTTATTCCCTGAAAGTATTGTGGGGTGAGTTGTGGCAGAGGAGTTGGCTTGTGTCCCCCCGGCTTCATGGAGTCTTCTTTTGTTTGGAGACACTGAGAGCTCTTTGAAGAGTTACACAAGTACAGACACACATCTAGTTTTCCTGTGGACTTGATGCACAACATTGAGCAGGTGAATTCACTCTCTTTGTCCAAGTTTCCATGATTTTTAATAGAAAATTGATTGCATCCCTAATTATGAGCATTAGAGTCAATTACCCTGATACCTGAACTTTAGCTCCAGTCAATGAAACAAAAATCTCTGGGGAGTACGCTCAAGCATTAAATCTATGAAGCTTGCAGGAGGTTCCTAGATTTTATGACTAGTATAAAATAAATGTTAATGGACCAAGGTCTTGAGTACATATCATACATTTGTATTCTGGCTTTTATATATTTATAGAGGCTTGAATAGTTTCTTTTTTCTTTGGTACTTGGAATTAAACTCAGGGGCACATAACCCCTGAGTCATATCCCCAGTCCTATTTTGTATTTTTATTTATAGACTGTGTCTCACTGAGTTGCTTAGCACCTCAATTTTTCTGAGGTTGGCTTTGAACTCACAATCCTTCTGCCTTAGGCTCCCAATGTGCTGAGATAGCAGACATGTGCCACCTCTCTCAGCTTGAATTGATCTTTAGTTTCTCTACTATTTATTTATCTTTAAGATGGGGCTAGTGCGACTTGCTTTCCAATACTATAGTGAGAATTAAATGAAGTCATAGATAGTTGGCACTTAGTGCCTATTGAGTGCTACATAAGCTAGGGGCCATGAGAGGCCTTTGTATTTTTGCTTTGTGGACACCCAGCTTTAGCTCTTTTTGCAAAGCCTTGAACAACTTAGCAAAAACCTGTTTCAAAAAAATACAAAAATAGGACTGGTGATGGGGATGTTTCTCAATGGTGAAGCATGCTGAATTTCAGTCACTGGTACCAAAAATGTCATTTAATTTAGGTCATTGTAATTATTGTATTAGTATATTCATTTGTGACCTAGACATATATGGGCATAACATCATTGACAAGTCTCATTTCTCAGTGCCTGAATCTTCTCTCTAATCCTCTCTTCCATCAGTCTAAACTCAACTATTTTTTTCTACATTTTTTTGAGATTCACTTCTTTTTTTATTCATTTTTCTTTTACTTTTCATATTTAAGAGAAAAGACTTGACAATTGACTTTCTACATCTGATTTGTTTCATTTAATTTGATGTTCTCCAGATTCATTCATTTTCCACAAATGATATAATTTTATTCTTGCTTATGGCTGAGTAGAATGAGTAAGCTTGTGAAAATATATGTAGATGCTATTTTCTGGGGATGTCACCTGCCAGCACAGAGAACTTTCAGTGTTGAAGCTCAGCCTGCCATTGTGTGAACCAGGGAATTAAGATGCAGGAAGCAAAAGGTCAATTTTTAGGTCTTCCAATCTGTGGCTCTGACTACTTGTACATGCACCAACCAGCCTGGTAACTTCCAGAGTGTCCTTCATTGTCTGCATTGATGACTAACCTGTCTTAGTGGTCTGTTTTCAGTACAGTTTTGTTCTCAAGAGGAGGGAGTCAATGTGAAGGTAAAATCTTCTGATTCTCTAAGTGTCAGATGTAGGATTTGGCTCCTTCCCTCAATTCTTTCCCTTGTGTTTATTCATAAAACTGCCTTTATCTGCTTTACATTAGTCCTCTCCTCATGTGGCACCTTTGTATTCATTCTGCCCTGAACTCTGGTTGGGGGTAGAGAATCTAGAGTCAGAGCAGACCTGGGCCCACTGGCTACATGAACTTAATTATTTTATTTATTTTATTTTTTACTTTTCAAGGATTCATATTTCCCATGTTGCGAAGTGCGGTTGATAGCTGGTAATGGTGACACTTAATGACATCAGGAGCAATTGATGACCATGTTCTAGACTATTGTTTTTGAGCATTTTATCCCTGACCTCTTCAATGGCAATAAGAACTCCACGAGTTGAAGCCATGTTTATACCCATGTTGCAGGACAGGAATACTCAACTGTGTTGAGTTAACTTGCTTAAGGCCACACAGCTAGCAAATGGCAGCTTCATTGTTTCTGTGGGAACAGAGGAAAAAATGCACAGATGAGCATGTTAAAGTGTTGGCACATAATGATCAGGTAATAAAGTAGGAAAATGATGTACAAGTGCAATGGGAGGCCTGGCTCTAACCAGGATACAGGCAGGGCAACTGAGGAGGTGAGAGCAGAGTCCAGAGTGCAGGGTAGAATGAGGCTTCATTCCTATCTTAAAGAGGTAGTTTAGATTGTTACACCACAGGAGGCCTGCACCTGCCTTGCAGGGATGGGGCCAAGTTGGTGGTTCCCAAATTTAACATGTAGAAATACAGAATATGAGGATTAGGCTTGGTGAAAAGCCCCAAGCTCCTTGCTGTTGTATGTGCATGTACATAGGCACAATACATGGTGGGATGCCCAGAGAGTTGATAACCTGTGTAAAATTCAGGGAAGTGTTCATATTGAAGGAACAATTGAAAAGACAGAATTATCACTTTAAATATATTTTAGTCTGTTTGGACTGCTCTAAGGAAATACTAGAAACATACACCTTACAAGCAAAAAAAAAATTCATTTGTTGACTTCTGAAAGCTCAGATGTCCAAGATCAAGTTTCCAACAGATTTATTGACTACTGAGAACCTACTTTTTCATAGATAGCTCCAATTTGAAGGTTTGTGTCCCCTTGGGTACCTTGGTTGAACTCCTCTTCATTAAGGTGATGGTATTAGAAGGTGAGTCATTGGGGAGGTGCTGAGGTCCTGAGGCTGAAGTCTTCATCAGTGGAATTAATGCTCTAATGAACATTGCTACAGGCTATCTGGCTTCTTCCACCACATGATGACATAGCCAGAAGCTTCTGCCCATTAGAAATGTCCTTTCCAAACATTGAATTGCCTTGTGCCTTGATCTTACACACTGTGAAAAATGAGTGTCTGTTGCTTATAAACCACCATAGATTATTTTAGCAGCTTGATGAGAGTAAGGAAGTACACCATCTCTGTCCTCACAGGATAAATTGAGAAGTTTCTTGGCAGCTTTCTTTAATAAATGACAATAATTCTATTCCATGACTTAATAACCTGCAGGACCCCACCTTTGTCTGCCTAGGCTCATGATAAACTACCACAATATTAAAATAAATACTCACACAGAGTCTAGGACTGGTCATTTTCCCTGAAGTTTGTATAGCCAAGCTTCTGAAACCTGGACCTGAAAGTAACTGTCAAGTCCTCTCTGTGTTCTTGGCATTAAATTTTCAAAGAATTCTTTAGTGTATATTAATAGTCATATCTGTGTATTCACCAGGCTGCTCACACTAGATAAGAAGTGGCCCCTGCCCTTGTAAACTACAGTCTAATGGAGAAAGCATAAAACTCATGTTGTCCCTTGCTGTGCTGACACTAAACATTGCATATGAATCCTGTGATTCTTTATTCCCTATTACTGGTCAGTAAATGTTACATCAAAGCAAGCATTGCTACTTTAGGTAAACATTTTGTTCACATTGAAGAAAAGATCCTGGAAATCATGCAAGCTTAAGAAATTAATTAGTCACAGAATAGTATGGTTAATGCTTGGGTTGTCAGACTCTTAACTGTGTGTTGGGCTTGATATTTGTCCTTTTATTTAACTCTATGTTTTGAACATGGTTTTCATTTATGTGGCTCAAATATAAACCCATGTTAAAATACACTGAAGACTCACCTATATTTTATCCCCACTAATCTTTAAATATTGGCCTTCATGAACAACTTATTTAATTGTTTCTAGTATATATTCTTACTGTTTCTTGTTCTGGTAGGAGACAATAACAATAATATGTTATTATGTAAATTTCTTTGTTACCCAAAAGAGAGTGCTCCTGTATATCCTGTCTGCCCCTTATTTTTCACTCAATGAAACAACCTGGAAAACACTCCACATATGAAATAATCTAACAAATGATGGACATTTGGGCTATTTCTGAATTTCATTTTTTAACAATATTTTTGTATTGAATAGCTCTGGGAATCTATTTTATATTCTTTCAAATGCACATTCAATGTTCAGTCCTGCAAGAATTATTGGTTTATCAATGACTATTTTTTTTTACTTTCAAATAATAAAGCCCAATTTACTGGAGGGTTGCAACATTTATATTTCTCCCAGCAGGTATACAAGTTCATGCTTTCTGTAGATGCCCCATATACAGAGGCCACATTTTGGATATTCTGTGCACTATCACAATATGCTTGTAATTTCTTTTTTTTTCTGAGAGAACCATTTCCTATTTCTGGTATTTTTTTTCTTGTTACATATGATTGATACCATGACATGGTTACAGAAGAAAACAGCCGTGTCCTACTCTAAAAAACCAATGGCTTGGTGAGAGTCCAAGGCTGAAACCAATAATTTCTTCCCATTACAAAGATCACCAAGTATACAATGCATTTTGGTATTTTGTGTCTTCCACCAAATTGATCTATGTAATCTAAGTCCTTATACCTATGGGCTGAGAGTTTTAAACATTGTTTATTTTAATGTTCATGTATTTAATAGTGATAACATCATTTATTTTTTAGATTTTATCTATTTATTGACTTTTAGAAAGACCCAAGGACATGAGCCTTAGAAAAAAGACTTCCTGGAACACCCCCAATATTGAAAATAAATGCCTTAGATATTAATACATTGGTACAATTGTTCAGCATACATTAGTAAATATAAGATCATGTTAGGTCACATTGATGATGGCAGTAGAAGAGAATAAGAATCAAGCATTTAAGACCATGCAGAGGGCTGGGGATGTGGCTCAAGCGGTAGCATGCTCACCTGGCATGCGTGCGGCCCAGGTTCGATCCTCAGCACCACGTACAAACAAAGATGTGTCCGCCAAAAACTGAAAAATAAATATTAAATCTCTCTCTCTCTCTCTCTCTCTCTCTCTCTCTCTCTCTCTCTCTCCCTCTCTCTTTTTTTTTAAAAAAAAGAACATGCAGAATATCCACAAGGAACAAGGAATCACAGACTCTGCTGTGAGAATTGATGCTTCAACTTTGCCAAGCACGAGCTTCTGGGGCTGAAGGTGATGTTATAGAGAACACTCAGTGGGCAGATGGTACAAATGGAGAATCACCCCCCAAGAAACTGTGAAAGTAGATTATTAATATTTATTTGATGTCATCTCCAAAATGCTGAGACAAAAATATCTGTAACTATGAACCCCATAATTATCAACATCCCTAGATATATTACGGCCATGATACCAATGGTAAAGTTCTTGGGCTATATCTTGTACTAGAAAAGGAATGTGAAATTTCAGAAGGAAATTATGGTGTTAGCTGAAATCTCCAAACTTCAGAGGAAATGTTTTTTGTTTTTTTAACTAATAAAATCATATATTTTGTTGACCTTTTTCATGTTTTTTCATATTCTATATCAATAGTATATATCTTATGAGAAAATGAAGCAGAAACCTTGTTTCAAATAGTGTCATCTTCATCAATCTCACCCTATCCTATTACAAGGGATATATGTGGATTCACCCAACACACATTTTTCTCACTTCAGTTATCAAGTCCCTCTAATATCCTCCAGGTGCCATTCCAAAATTATTACCAAATTGTGTCTGAATTATATAATCACAACTGTGTTCCCACTATACATAACTTTCTTATAGATTCAGAATTACCATATATTATCAAAATAGTTGTTGATATAATCTCATGTTGAGGTTTTCTGGGGTAGTATGTTACTTTGATTTCATTTTTATCTTCTTGATTAAGCAGTAGGAACATACTGAAAACTCTACAATATTCAGTGAATTTAAATGGAAAGATTGCACAAAAGTAAAGAATTGCCACCATCTGAAAAATGTAGTAGGTGTGCACACCGATGTATTTTTTTAGTGCTGTCTTTTGACCATTTACTACCCGACCTAATGCCTTTAATATATCATCTAAGATGCCACTGAGAAGCATGCCCTCTAAGGTGATATTTTTATTTGTATTTATAATTTTTTATTGAGTTAAAGTGTTACCTTGATGATAAATCTGATCATCTTGTATGACATATACGGAGTCATATTACATATATTCTAGAGGTATTGTGTATGAAAGAAGAAGACATATGGATGTGTTTCTGAAATAAAAAGTCCTCAGTAGAAATGCTGGCCATTGTTTTAATTATGCAGTTCCTCATATATGTGATTCCATAGATTTAAATCTTTTATTTTAATAATGGCTACATATGCTTTTGCTTCAAATTGTTTTCATAAAGTTAAAATATTCTAGCAATATGTGTAGAAAGCTCGTTGGCAGTATTTTAGGCCTGCCTTTGAATCCCCAATGTAGCTATCTACCTTATATATATATGTTATAATCATGACCAGAAAAAATATCTTAAGTGACCAAATTGCAGCTATTGAATAGCAGTAGAAATATTTTATTATTGTCTTCTCTTCAGTCATCTGGAATAAAGGTGGTAATTCAAGTCACAGTTTAGATAGACTCAAAGTCATTCCATTGTAAGGTTTTTAATTAAAGATCAAGAATTTTACCCAAGCATAAAAATAAACTTCCATAAAATCCCAATATTCATCTGCTTGAAGGAAGAAGAATGTGTTTCTTCAATAAAGAAACCATACATAAAATTGATACAGAAAATTTGATGTTAATCTGATGGAATATTTTCTATAAAAGGTATGTTGTGTTTTAAGTCAAGTGTCTAAAATAGTAGGTATGTGTTTTAAATTGTTTCAAGCCACATATTTAAAAACACCAGTCATCAGGGCTAAGATTGTGGCTCAGTGGCATAGTGTTTGCCTAGCACATGTGAGAAACTGTGTTCTATCCTCAACACCACATAAAAAATAAAACAATAAAATAAAGTGTAAACAAGGTTTGAAAAAAATAGCAGTTATCAGAAAACCATGTGGATGAGGCTAAATTGTTCCATGACTCTTTAGACCTCTTAGATATAAAAGACATAACAATAAGAGAAACCAAAATAGTGAAACATTTATGAACATAGGATACCATTTTAAAATCTGAGGTAATGTAGATATTTGGTTAATACACCAAAGTGTTGATTTCTGTTTATTTTAATTTTGAACTGGAATCTACTATTTGTACTTGGATATGAGACCCAGTATTGTAACTCAACGTGTGGATATAGTGTGTAATTATCAGATCAGGGTAATTTTTATCTCATTAAAATTATTCTTTGTTTAAAACCTGCAAATTTCTTGCTATTTTGTTTTGTTTAAAAAGTTATTATAGAACATAATCACCTTATTGTGCTTTTAAACCTAAGACTTACTTTCTGGTCTTAACTTTTTTGACACTTATTACACAAAATCAGTCTTTTTCTTTTTCTTATCATAAATCTGGTTAGCATTTCTGTTTTCAGTTTCTGTGTAATCAACTTTTCAGCTTCAACACATAAATGCCACATGCAGTATTTGTGGAAAAATAAATGTCATTACTAGGAAAAATAAAATATTATCCTCAATAAATAATTTGGGAGATTGGCATAATTCTCTGCATTCACTCATTAAGTGTTTTGAACTTGTCTCTAATAATAAATTTGGAAAAAGAATAAAAATATATAAATCAAATATCCATATGTTTTCAAGATTTTATGGGTCACATTTGGTCAATGAGAGTAAGTTTTGTGACATTTATTTTTATAAAAAATGGCATATGCTAATTCTTACAAATTTATTTATAATAAGTGTATATATTATATGTAAGTTTTTGTATTGTGAATTTAAATAGATCCATATTTCTATGGAATAAATAACTTTAAAAATTGTATTAGATTTGGCTCAGTAACACAGGCCTGTCATTCCAGTGAATGTGTAGGCTGAGGCAGGAGTATTGAGAGTTCAAAGCCACATAATTAACTTGGTGAAGTCCTGAGAAACAATTTAATCTTGTATCAAAATAATAAAAAAAAAAACAAGAATGAAAAGACGACCCACACTCAGTGCTACACACCTGTAATCCCAGTGGCTCAGAAGGCTGAGGCAGAAGAATTATGAGTTCATAGTCAGCCTCAACAATGGTGATAAACTAAGAAAATTAGTGAGACTCTAAATAAAATATAAAATGAGGCTGGTGATGTTGCTCACTGGTGGAATATCCAAGAGTTAAATCTCAGAAGGGCCAAATAAAATAAATAACTAAAAAGTGCTGGGGATGAGTGGGACTGTGGTTCAGTGGTAATAAAATTGAATTGCATGGCATGTGTGAGGCACTGGGTTTTATTCTCAGAACCACATATAAATAAACAAAATAAAAATCTATCAACAAAGAAAAAAATATTTTAAAAAGCTGGAGGTGTATCTCAGGGGGTAATCACCCAAATGCACTCACCCTCTACCTCATCTTCACCTGGAATGCCCACCCTGACACATGTGAAAGAACAATATCTCAGCCTGGCCACCTATCTATCAGGTTTTCTTTAACAGCCCATGAGGACATATTCCTCACTTGATGCCCATCCTTTCACGCCACTGTGTGACTATGCACTGGGCCTACACTAAGCAACCTGAGCACAACTGTTTGTTAAGGTCCAGGTGCACGTATTTCTAATTCACTCCACTGGGACGTTATATTTTATAAAATTGGTTTCTAATAATTCAAAATGACAGGTTTAAGGCTGAAAGTACAGTTCAGTAGTAAAACGAGTATTTCCCATGTGCCTGGCTCTGGGTTCCTCTGCCACACGACTAGCGTGAGCTTCATGAAAGAAGATTCAGTGCATAATAAATTGCTAGAGAGTTTTAAATTAAAGAGACAGACTCTCATACCTTTAATGCAGCTCCGAGATGGCTTCTCCTAGCTCCCGCCTCCAGCCACCTAATCTGTTGGTAAGGTTTACAGAAGAGACTAGCGAGAGAGGGAGAGCATGCCAGGGAGTGAGCTTTTATTGGGCAACAAAAAAATTCAAGGGGAAATCCCAGCCAATGAAAGAAAAGGGGGTCAGCATCTCAAGGTCAGGGCTGGCAATTGGGTCTTCAGGTCAGTGGCCAGGCACACCTCTGCATGGACAAGCCTTCGGACCTGGGAAAGGGTGGGGAAGGCTTTTTAACACAGGCTGTGTTTAAGCGCCTCTCACCCAGGCAGGGAGATAACTCAAATCACATGTAAGGATGGCCTCCCACAGGATCCAACTCCAGCATGTAAAAAAAAAAAATAAGCCAGGCAGGCCTGGTGGCACATGCCTATAATCCCAGTGACTATAGAGGCTGAGGCAGGAGGCTCAAAAGTCTAATGTCAGCTTCAGCAATGTAGTGAGGCCCTAAAAATCTTAGAGAGACACTGTCTATAAACTATAAAAATGGTTGGGGATGGTTGTTTAGTGCTTAAGAAATCCTAGATTCAGTTCCCACAACCAAAAAACAGAACCAAACTCAAACTAAAAATGAAAAACAAACTGTATTTTCCAATATTATTTGCAGGTAGGCGTCTCTATGATTCTGTGCTGGCCAATGAGATATCAGTGGAAGCCCCCTCTTAGATCTTTGTTTTTCTCCTTCTTCCCTTTCCCCTGATTGCTGTATTGAATGGATTGCAGAATGAAAAACAGAAAGGGTTCTGAGGCATGATGGTACAGCTGGATAGCCATAGCAGCCCAGACTGCCAACCACTGGGCTTTTAGATTTTCAAGTAAAGACAATCTTTTTCAGTATTTGATGGGTACATTTTTCTCACAGTGGAAAGACAGATGCATTGAATTTTCTCCTTGTTCTACTTTCTGTTCATTGTCCTCAGGTTCAGGAACAATGCAGGTCAAAAGAACCAGCCATCTTTGTAACCAATTCTTTTTCAGGTCTCTGGGGATGGAGTGTAAGTACAACACAAAACCTCTACAGTACCTAATCTGAGCCCTTGGGACAAAGTTAGTCCTGAGTCATCTCCAGGATCCCTCATCTGTCCCAGAATGTTCACAGAGAGTGAGTATATTTCCTCTTTTTGCCAACACTCAAGTCCAAAATCCCAGGACTCCCATGGCTCTCCTGAGAACTATTCCACAACAGACTAACACTGGTCCCAATCTCAATTCCTGCACTGATGGGACATTGGGAAAGTGATTTTAAGCAAGCCTTACTGTTCCCAATTTTGAAGTTGGTCTTCTCCAAAAAAAGACTTAAATCTAAATGAACACAGAAGGAAGAAGCCAGGGTCCAAGGACTGAAGATGAACCCTGCCTCCAGAGAAATCTAGGATTTTAAAAGATTTCCAATTAAAGTGAGGTGGCTGGTAAAATATAGACCTGGACATAAAACAATAGCCTGCGAGCAAAATGTCAGATATGGGCAAAGACGTATATGTGAGACTGATGTTTCACAGCCTCCACAACAGGTAAAAATGAATGCTAAAATTGTAATATGTAACATAAGAAAAAGGAACCACATTTTTTCCTTTTTTTTTTTCTTTTTTATTTCTTTTCTTTCTTTTTTTTTTTTTTTTTGTACAAGTGTTTGAAACTAGGGGAACATAACCACTGAGCCTCATCCTCAGATTTTTTAATGGTATTCTTTAGCTTTTGAGACACATTGTTAATCACAATATTGGGGTATTCTTATATCAAACAAGCATTTTGATCACAAAATAAATATGTCATGTTAGCAACTACTTCTCTTTTACTGATTTTGGTTTTTTTTCTTTCCATAAATTCAAGTGAAAATGCTGTTTTTTATATTTAATAACTTTTTTATAATTTTAACCATTATTTTATTTTTTGTTTGTTTTTATGTGGTGTTGATATAACCCAGCACCTAGTGTGCACTAGGCAAGCATTCTCCCACTGAGCAACAAACCCAGCCCACATTTAACCTCATTTTAATCAAATTATTTTCTTTCTTTCTACCCATCCTTGTTTTTTTATTCACCCTCCAATCTATGTGACTAAAAAGTCCTGGGAAATGATACTGCCTAATGTTAATTCTGGTGTTTGGGGCACTGGATTTTGGCAAGATTTCCACCTCTTGCCCAGTTTTGCAGTATTCTGCTATACATTTTGAATTCTTTATAGAAGCCTTTAGCATTTTTGTGGAACAATGATATAAGTTTCCCAAAGTCTGGCACTATTTTTTAAAGGTTTGGAGATATTGAATGACATGATGAGAAAAGCACCTGGCATAGTGTGGTTGTGTGATTCTGAGAGGACACAAATTTCTTTGTGAGATCACAAATGGTGTTCTTACCTAGAATGTCCTTTCCTTTGCTCTTTAGCATACTTTAATTTATCCTTTAATACCTAGTTGAATGTGAAGAATTTGTACTCCCAGCCAGTACTTATATACAGCCTACTGGACCCCTTCTCTTTGTTGTTTTGCAGCAACAAAGCAACAGCAGGAAGGCTTTCAGTGTGCTCATATAGAAATGGAGTTCAGTGAGAACTATAAATGGGTTTTGGCCACTGAAATCTCATGGCAAAACCCAGCTCCTGGTTTTATTAAACTTTGCTATCAGATTCCTTGACCTCCCCAGTGTCATTTTTTTTAAATAAATCACCTAGTTCAGTTTCTGCAGATTGAATCACAAGTTCCCAACTGCTGCCCTGACTCTACAGCATTGGGTCAGGTTGTCAGAATAAACCATAGTTATACAGAAGTCATTATAAGGAGGCTTTCTCTTCTGAGACTGAACCCTGAGAAAGATGGCCCTGACCAGATACCTATGCTTCCTCATTCTGAAATGCCCCCGGCTGGCTGGAGAAGAGATCACAGATGACTCTTGTTTGCCAAGTAGCTGTGCCCATCCTGTGCTGAAAGGGGAAGAGAAGGTGCTAAAGGCCACAGAGCTTAAAAAAAAGCAGAAGGCCATGTCCTTTGAAAACATGCTTTTTAAATATGGCTGGGCTCTTTCACAAATAGGGCAGGGACATTGCTATTTGCTGTACAGTACCTCTTCTGCATCCTTAATAAAAAGACAGTGCTGAAAACATGCTCACATTTATGCACAAAAGTATTATCATCAGTTGGAATTCTGTAAATGGAGATATTCTGTGGTTAGCAGAGTGGTTCACAAGGTGAACCATTGAAGAAGTGGGGTTCAAACGTGACCAGAGCCCAAAGGTAATTGTCCCTTAGACTCAGTGGTGTCACAACCATGGATATCTCAGCAAGATCTCTTTCATTCATTTCAGATGGAGTTTTCAAGGAGCAGTGGAGAGGCCAGGTGACAGTGAGACTGGTGTAGAAGTGAACTTGATGAAAAACCATGGCTAATGAAGAAGAGCAGAGCCATTTTGTATGCTTGTGGATGCTGGTGGAATTGGGCCAAGAAAGACTACAAAGGTTCCAGGGCTAGAGGAAAAAACCTGCAATCCCAGAGTGTTAATATGTCATCAGAGGATAAGTCATGTGGAAAAAATGAAGAGGATCAAATTGGTGGAGTGGGCGTGGCTCTCAGAACAATGCAGGTAAGAGGTCAGATGCTGGGTGGAGCCTATGAAAAAAAGTGGAGAGGACCTTGTGGGAAGAGCTGGTGAGACAGTCAGGCTGAGTGAATGGAGCCCAACTCCTAAGAACAATGGGCGGGGAGAAGACAGGGGAAGCACGTGGGAGGCAGCACCCCACCCAGGACCCCTTCGGTGAGCACAGCCTAGGAACCAGAAGGCACAGTAATGCAGGAGCAGAGGGCATGGTGGATGCATCCACAGGAGGCAAATGGAGTCAGGAGAGGCATCCATCTGGTAATTCTGTCAGGAGTCACTGTGGACCCAGAGGGGAAGCAGGGTCTTTGGCCTCTGAGATAGTAATGCGACCTCAATATCTGCTCCATTGGGGGCCACAGTTTCCCCTCTTACCCACTGATGCAATGGAGGGAGGCTGAAGATGCCATGGCACAGCCTTTCTTTCTTCCTCCCACTCATGGGATGCTGTGTACTTTCTATATTTTCAGGTTGGTTTGGTCCCATGGGGTTTCTTGAAGGGGTCCTTGAGATATCACCTGAGACACTTTGTTTTTGGGGAACAATAATTTTTCCTGTGTGTTCACAGAGACTTCTCTTGGTGCTTGCTGTTTATATATTGAGACCCTGAAGTCCAGAGAGGGTAAGCGTGTGATGCAGCCGACACTTGTTGGAGTCTGATCTGGATCACACAGTCCCCTTCACTCACTCACTCACAGGCAGGGGTTTCATAGCACCTGGGCAATACAAAAAGCACTCTAACACTGAGGGTGAAGGGTACCCCTTCACTTCGGTATTTTATTTTGAGATCAGGTATTACTGGAGACCAGACTGGCCTCAAATTTGTGATCCTCCTGCCTCAGACTCTCAATGAGCTGACACTACAGGCATATACCCACGTGCCCTAGAAAACCAATGTTATTTTGATACCAACCACCCCAAAAGACTTTTAATTATGGGGAAAAATGACTATCAACAAATGTGTTTTATAAATACTGTCTCCAAAAAAATGGGGGTAGCAAGGCTGGGGATGTGGCTCAGTGGTTAAGTACACCTGAGTTCAATCCTTGGTACCAAAACACAAAAACTAGCAAAAATAAAATAAAATGTTAAGTTACCACTGTATAAATGGAAGTTTAGTTCAGTACATACTGTACTCTTCTCCATTGCAACAATGTATTATTTATTAAGATCTATTATTACTCCTAAATTAACATCTGCCTTTGTTTCAATTTTAGAGTGGCTGACACTGTCTCTGACCCAGGGAGAACACAAGGCAATGACTGGCCACTCAGTAGCTGTTAATTTGAAGGACAAGGTGTACTAGACATTTCTGAACCATAAAAAAGTATTATAAATATAAATTTTCTATCAGACAGTAGCAATGTGGTCAGATATATAGGGATATGGGAACCCATATAGCATCAAAGCTAAGAGGGCAGGCTAAGGTTGGACAGACTTGGGTTAGATTTCAGAATTTTACTATTTCTGTGATCATGAGCATATTACCTAGTTGTTCTAGATACTGTGGTATCCTGTACATAATAATCTCCTAAAGACTACACATCCTTCTTGCAGCTACTGAGAATAACAGCCAGTGTTAGAATACACTAGGATTGTTCTTGGCATTAGGAAATTTCTTGCTGAAGGCTTTAGCATGAAGAAATTGGCTCTGGACCCAGGGGAAACTTTCTTAGTTCTGGTCACTTAAAATACAAGCTCTACTTCCAGCAATAGGCAGGCAGCTTGAATATACTGATTTGCCATTGTATAGGGGCAATTGAAGCACAAATATGAGTTCAAATTATTTTTTCTCCTAAAACAATTGATATAATTAATGATATAACTTTTAAATTTGTTTCATCATTGACTGGATATAACATGCCAAAGGTCAAGAGGATGAGCATGCAGAAAAGGGGATGCCTTCAGCCTTCACAGAAACAACATTGTATTTCACATTTACCTTTGCTTGGTTCAAGATACACCCAATGAACTATGAACCTCTAATATCCATGGAAGGAAGAGACTTTCCAAAGCCCAGATACTAATGTAGCCTGATAAAATCTGGAGGAGATCAAATTTGCAGAATACCTCAAGCATGACTTAAGATTTAAAGCCTCTTAAAGAAGCACTTCAAATTATGCCAAGTGGTGTATGCCCAGTTGCACTGAGAATGTTTCAGTTCTTAAAGAGAAAGGATATTAAGAGTTTCTGGCATGCTAAACAATAGATAATTGCTGAGGGCCATTGCCAAGTAGGAATGACGCATCGAAATTTTTTGCCAGCGTACCCCATGTTAAATGGACTTGCCTTGGAATTTCGCTATTGACATTGCATGTGTCTTTGAGAAAGGTGACCCTGCTCAAGGACCAGGGTGGATCCAGGATTAGGGTGTATCCAGCAGGTTTTAGGAAGTATAGACGATTTAAGACAATTTGGGTTTAGGGCGTTCCAGGTTTAAGATAATCCGGGTTTAGGGAAGTTGCAGGTTGAAGGTTATTCCTGCTGGGAGTAGGGCATGCCTGCTGCCTGAGTTCCCACTGAGTTCTCGTGGAGAGAGAGTATTTGGGACGCGAATTGGGCGGCAGAACTTGAATTTCCCCAGAACGTGTTTGTAGATGGCCGGTGTGAGTTCGGGAATAAAGAATTGCTGTTTGAATCTACAAGGTATGTGGTGGCTCGTGATTCAGTGCCAAGCCAAGACATTGGCAGAATATGTTTTATTCCTTTATATTCTATAATGAGTGTGTGTCATCCCAGCCTTTCTCTGACTGTAATTCATGCATTCTTAAAAACTTATTAGAATGCATTGAATCAGAGCACTGCAGACAACAAAAATAAAGACAACATTTGACAACAAACAAAATAATGTTAGTTTTGTTTTGTTTTGTTTTGTATTTTTCCCCAAAGGCACATGTAAATAAAATGTCAGACACCCATTAGTTTTTATGTAAAATTATTCATAAAGGGAAGTGATGTCTCAGGCTCTGATAAGTTACTACCACAGCTAATTAACTCACTGCCACATGTTTCCTGTGAAGGGTTGTTCCTTCCCTAAGTGTGGAAATGAAGCAGACATAGGGGGACCCCTTGATGCTTAAACTTAGAGAATAAAAGTTAATCATTAGAAAACAAATAAGTCGATGGTTTTGGACTCAGGGACCAGCTAGCAGGGCTGAATGGTATGACTCTTCACCATTAGAGTGATTAAAAATAATAGTCAAATCTTTCAAGTTAACCACTTGCTATAACTGTAGCACTGGTCCAGGTTTGAAATACGATAAATCAGCTTGAGAGATAGGATAAATATTTGAGTCATAGCCAACTATTATTAAGCTTAGCTAAGTGTAACAGCTCAAGGCAAAACACAAAATGAAAGTTAAAAGTGCTTACTGCTGCTTAGGATTAATGATGAATTTTGTCTGATTAGGAAACAACTTCCTTGAATAACAACTTCTGTGCTTCCTGCCTTGTAAACCCAAAGTATTGTAATCACTCCAAAAAGAATAGCATATATGATTCAAGACATAAATGAAGATTCAGATTCTGCACCTTCACTTTTGTGTCTGTGTTGTTTCTCCACCACTCCCCACCGACTCCTTGTCATCCAGTTGTCCTCTGAGACCCCATACAAGGCTGGCCCTTGGCAGTTAATTATGCTCAATGCTTATCTAAAGCAGCTGAATTTGAAGATGTTCAGCATAACTGCTCTCCTCACAATGACAGGATTTTGGCCATATTAGAGTAAATGCTTGTGGAGGCTGGACCTCCTTGCCCAGTCATTTGCTGTTTCCACTACTTGGGAAGTCACTGTGTGATGGCTGTTTGATGGGGGAGGAAGGAGTATAGCTACTTAAAAGATAGCAGTCAGGAAAAAAAAAGCATACATGTGGACAAAAGATACATAAGATCTTGACAAATACTTGCAGATATTCTTGCCCTTAGATGTTCAAGGTGTTCTGCTGAGCTATTAAACTAATTGGCCTGAAAAAATAGAAAGTGACCAGTTTCTAAAAGGAAACAAGAGGAAAAAGAAGAAAATGAGGTTGGGAAGATGGGGATGGAAAGTGAGGGAGAGGGACAAATGAACCTCCATGTTACAAAATCCAAATTTAGAATGACTAAATCAGTGAAGTATATATGGGAGAAAACACTGGAATAGGAAAACATGAAAACCAAGGCAAGCACAAGCTATGCAAGTCCTCTATTTTGATGATGAGCTAAGAACCTCAAATTTAGTTTAACAGATATTTAAAAAAGTGAATGAAGAGACTATGGAAAACTGATCAAGTATATTCTCTTTTCAAGTGATTTTTATCTTCAGATTTCAGAGGAATTTATATACCCAAGTCTTATTGGTCTGGGGTACAAATCAACATTTATATTAATAAGTCTACTATGTTTCCATTTCAAGCATACAAGTGGAGGACCAATCTACTCCTCAACTACAAACTGAATTCTATGTTCATTCTGAAAATACTAAGTAAAATACCAAATAACTAATCTTGTCACTGACATCAGTGCTTTTAGCACTTTATATCTACTTGGGGGCTGCATATCTAGTTCAGCCTGCACTGGAACTAGCTTGTCATCTCTTCCACTTCCCCTTTCCTCTCAGCCATCTTGATCACATAGCACCCCATCCAAGGGGTGAATTGGAAGCATTTGGTTTTCCTTTAATTTTATACAGCTCATACCAATTTGAGGCCTTATGACATATGAAGAAACAGCCCAGCCCCTCTGTACTAGACATTATTCTAACACCCAGGATTTGAGTCTTTCTTTACCAGGCAAAAAGGAATTTAGTTCATTTTTCTTCAACTTGGGAGACAAAATGCTGAGAAGTAGACCCTATGCCCTGGCTTAGAACAAAAACACAAACTATTCAAAGCCCTCCAAAGAACTGCCACCACCAGCTCCACACAACGTCTATTCCTGTGCTGTTTGAGAACTGGTTTGCACCCACTGAGACTGTCCACAGTCTAAAAAGAACAAAAACTTATCTCTGTCATTATGAGGACAAGAGGGTGGTATTCTTCTTTCTTTTAGCAGTCAATCCTCAATTTTGAATGAGATGCTACTTCTCCCTGAATTATGGGAGTCTCTCTTGAGAAGTTGATTTCCAATTGTGTAATTACTCCCTCTGATAGACTAACATTAGCATCTGTTAAAAACCAGTAACTGAACAAAGGGAGACAGAACTAATTGTATATTTTAAGTTACTGTGTCTATTCATCCAACAATTCCACAGACTCAAAGCCAAGTTATAAGATTGAAGCAACACAAAAGATATGCTATGAAATTCTAAATTTAGAGATTTATCAAGCACAGAATTTTATGTGCTACACTTGCAGATATTTTTATTTCCTAGTAATCCCAGCAAACAGTACTAACAGAAAATACTTTGTCATCCCCTAGAAATGAATATACACATTTTATCATCATCATAATTTAAACATGATTCCACCTGTCCATTCTGGCTCCAATAAATAGGAATTATAAACAATGGAGTATGTCTAGAACACACACACACACACAAAAATTTATTGGAAAATTGAGAATACATACAAAAACTTCTTTGTTGAATTCTTGTGAAGAAACATTTAAATATTCTGGCATTAAATAAATAAATCAATGTGCACATAACCGAAATTCTGAAAATGGACTGTCTTTTTAAGTAAAATATTCATCAAATGACACAGATAGGTGAGAAATGAAGTATTTGCTGGTCAAACATACTCACTAGTGCAATGACCCTTCTAAAATTTAAGGAGAGCCTTCAGTAGTTACGTATAGGAATCACAAGAATACAGGAAGCTCTTACTTGGTAGTAAGAACTTTTTCATAATCACCCTTCTCCTGTACTTCAAGCCTTTGAGAGTTAATTCAAACAACAATGGCATAAAAGTGATAACACAACTGTTTTTCAGAGCATCTTAAATGTGCAGAGGTAACTTTGGGAATTAAGGAGTGCTCTCAGGTTAAAACCGGAATTCTTTCAGGAGACAGATGCAGGCAGGTGGTTGGTTAAAGTTTTGTCATCAGTGGAGACCCAGGCCAAGGGTTTAGAACCCTGGCCACAACTTATAAGCTGGAAACACTATGTACATTCCACAGTAGTTTTTAGTTTTATGAATTGATGATTACAAAGTATAGTTAAGATTTAAATGATCAGTGTCTCTGTGCCAATAACTTAAAGAAAACTCAAATGTCCACTGTTACTGTGACAGGGACAAGCACTATGTGCAATAGGCTGGTGTATAGGGAGGTGCTCATGCCACCTCAGGGAGCCAGAAAAAGCTTCCCTGAGGAACCTAAGTCTGTCTTGGGTTCTAAACTAGATAAAAGGTGTAAAACATCATTTTGAATTTAAAAAATGTACCAGTTAAGAACTTCTACCTAGAAAGATACATGGTACCAAAAAGATACATTTTATTTCACATTTATCCATCTCACAGAAATCTATGACTAGAAATATGAAAGTAGGGAAAATGGGTAGCAAAAAAATATCAACTAAGAACTCTTTGATTTTAAGCAGTCCATGTATGAGTGTGCATGTGCACATGTGTATGTTTAATTAGCATTTTGATAGCCCATGTTGAAGTTGAAGTGTGTTTGCCCCATATTCTCTCCTCATGCCCAGCTGGCTGCTGGGTCAATAACTTCCCTACTCTTTCTTTGAACACAGAAGTGCTCACCAGGTAAACTCATCTGCCTGCCTAGTGACTACCTGTGATTGCCCATAGTGAACAGGCCAGAGAGGGCTTATGGTGGGCTAGAAATATCTAATGCACAAATTCAGTCATCCCTGAAGGATTCTGGAATAAGAAACCCATAATAATGAGGAATAGACCTTTTAACTTTCAAAAAAGCTTAGGGAGATCTTTTATGTGAGTAACCTTGTACAAGTTTGTGCATAACTCAGTTTTTTTCCACTTTTGGAACTGGGGATTTAACCCAGGGGTACTTTTCCACTGAATTTTATCCCTAGCTGTTTTTCTTGCTTATTTGTTTGATTTTGCACAGGGTATTGCTTAATTGTTTAGGGCAGAAGTTTCTGAAGCTAGCCTTGATCTTGCAATCCTTCTATCTCAGCCTTGCAAGTTGCTGGGATGACTAAATCCACCATACCCAGCATAACTTGGTTTCTTAAAATGCTGATAAACAAAGTAACAATCACATAGTATAAGGAAATGATAATAATTATAATAGCAGAAGCTAACACTAGAATGCTTACTATGGGTCATGAACAATCAGATGAAATAAATCCCAGCAAAATCAAAACATTTTTATCTTAGTGGTTTAATATAGAATAGCATTTCAATATAATTCCCTTTCAAACAAAATATCAAAACATAATCTTTATTTTGTAGAATTTGGCAAAGATTAAAATATTTAGAAACAATTTAACATAAATATTTCTACTGCCCATCAACAGTGATGTCCAAAAGATCCCTCTCTAGACCTAGAATGACTCATATTCTACCAGCTAGATCTTTTCCATGTATTAGTCCTCAACATACATGAAAAACAACATAAAGATGTGGAAATATTATGCTGCCTTTTCTTTATCTCATACAAAATGTATACACATCTGTATGGCTTAATCAGCCTTTGTTCATTGCCCTAAATTCATAGACAAGTTCAAATAATTAAGTGACAATCTATATCATTGTTTATCAACTCTTTATGGTTTATAGCCAAAGAATAAAAACTGTTTTTAACAACAGAATTTAAAAGATAGGGTAAAGTCAACCAGATACACTAAATACCATAAAAGATTTAGGAGGATTGCAAGATTGAGTCCAGCCTGGGGAATTTAGTGAGACCTGGTATGAAAATAAAGTTTAAAAAGGAGTGAAAATGGTGCAAAATTGTGAAAATACACCACCTTTAGTTCAGCTGGTACAGTCCTTTTATACATATTGGATCCTCAGCCCAAGTCAGGGCTGTCTCTCTCTCTCCTACATTTTCCTTGAATGTATACCTACCTTCCTAAATAAGCCTTGGATAATGTCTGTTTAAAAGGAAAAGAAAAGAACTGGGGTATAGTCCTGAGTTCAATCCACATCAACCCACCCCCAAAAGGCAAACCAAGTTCTGAGGTTGTGTGTGTAGGATGAAAGAGAAAAGCCTCATAGTTGTGTATAAGAATGGCCTCAGAATTTCTTGCAAGATTTAGCCCCTACCAATAATAAGTACCATCTTTAAGTGCCAAGCTGTCCATCACCTTAATACATTGTATTGCAGAAATGTCCAATCCTACTAAAGGATTTTAGTTTCCATTATCAGCTTCATTGTGAAAATCTCCGAGAATATACACAGCCAAATTCTAATCTATTTTAGCCTTCACACCCCTTTGAATCCACATATCCCTCACCATCCTTCACACAGCTGTCCCGAAAGACTCAGACAGCTTGGAAGTCACATCCTCACTGAAGTCTCTCTTGGATTCTCCTAAAAGAGGTACTACATTGCCATCACTTTATTTGGATAGAATTTGTTACCTGTTATGGATTTCTTTTTCTTAAGCCTATAAGCTTCTAAAAGACAGTAACTGTATCCCATTCATCTTTATCATCTCAATAAATAGTTGCTGAAGGAATGATAAGTTTATAGTTTATTTCATGGGAAATCCTTTTATAATGAGGATTTTGAAATTATTTTAGTAATATAGTATACATTGTTGGCATAATTCCAGATGAAGAAAGCAAGTCAATATATTTTCCCTGAGGAATCACAAGGAAATAATAGTCCAGAATTTATTGCCTACAAAATTTCCTTACGATGCCTCTGCTGAATTTCATCAGTAAGAAATATGTATTTTTTGTTTCCTTGAATACTTTTCGTGTTTGCTGCTTCCTGAGAGTATACTTTTTCAAATGCTTTATCGATTACCTAAGAACAATTAATGAAAGGGCTCAGAAAAAGAATTGAGAGCCCACATGTAGAAAGTGTATAGAGCCCATGAAAGAGTATTATTAATTTGTAAGTAAATCAGTATGATAATCTCTATGTCAATGTGAAAAATTTGGAATACATTTTCCAAATATCTATAGAGTACTAGCTTAGAGATTTTTAAATTGATGTTTATGAAATATTACTTCTGAAAAATCAAAAATATTTTGCAAATTATTGGACAGAGTTTATGTCAGAGTTATGTTTTATGTACTAGTATCAGTAGAAAAGTCTCACTTTCTAATATCCTGATTTTTTTCTGCTTTACAGCACATTGCATGAGAGCCTTTCTTTGCACTTATCCTTCCTGAATCTTTGATGTGGTCTATTGACCCTGAACCCTTTAAGTACCTGCTTAACTTTTACTTCATCGTCCATTAAATTGTGCTGGTAACTGATTTCTTTGCCTCTCAGGATCTTAATCAACTCAACATCAGTTATCTTCATCTCCTTTCTCTTTCTCATAACACAATCTGTGTTTCTCAAAGCATGGCCCTTGGAACAGTAGCATAACCAAACTGGAGTTGTGTTAGAAAGGCAAATTCTCAAGGTCCACCCTATTCAGGTTAAATATCAGACCTAACAGAGAGTGAAGCAGCAGTCTATGCTTAACCAGGCTCTGCAGGTCATTCAGACACACTGAACTTTTAGATCTACCAGGACTAAGTATGGACACACCATGGATCATGTACATCATCATCAGTTGGAAACTTTTTACTCCAAAATATCTCTTCTTCATTTTCTTGCCATCACTTATTTCCAGGCCCTTAAATTTGCTAAACTAATATTTGCTATGATCTAGAGGTTAGATTATCTACTGGCCTTGCCCTTACGCACTCTAGATCCCTTCCATGATGCCTATTAGCTGGCAAATGTCACTTAATTGATTTTCTCCAACATAGACTTTTGGTAAAAATCTATGAGATTGAGAAATCCAAGCTATTTTCTTTCTCTAGGCACTTGTTGCTTGTTTGTACATGAACTTTCTTTTTAAATTCCTAATATTTCTAACATATACTCCCTTTTTTCAAGACTGACATATCAAATTAATCTTTCACACTGTGGGCTGATGGCCTTGTCTCTGGAAAAAGAACAAATTTACACAAACAAGTTCCCTCAATTTCCAACTGCTGGTCTTTAAATCACCTCCACAGAGATGTTGTCTAACACTAAAGTAAAGGTGAGCCTCATTTTGCAGGTTCTGATACCCTCCTTGTGACTACATTAACCTTCCTCCTCAGCAATAGCAGGGGAATGCAGGGTCTCTAGGAAGAGAAGTCCAAGGCCACATATTGACAGAGAGGGTAACAAGATGAGTGATGACAATGATATAGGTGAGAAATAGATCCATGGTGATCCTGAGGAGAAGCTGTTTTTTTGGTGGCTGTTTGTAGATAACTGGATTTGAAAGAGAGGTGAGAAGGGAAAAATGAAAGTAGGGCATTAAGAAAATAGTAATAGGGATGCAAGAGTGTGCCTGCTCCTCAATTAAAAGAAATGTTTCTATGCAGCAGAGGATGAGAGTGGCCGACCACTGGTTATTCACTGCCACCCTCTGTATATGGTTGATGTTCTCTTTTGTAAAGCCAAGCATAGGATAGATCCACTCCACAGGCTGTTCCTGGCACACATTTTTCCAACATTTCCGTCAGAACCAAAAGGATTTCTTCCCATATCCAGTTCAATGCCATCAGGATTCTGATTGGTCCTGTCTGTTTTGTGTCCAGACCTAAGGCTACAGAAAGAGGGAGAAGACAGTCTTAAGATTGACAGTCCACAGGAAAAACACAGGATGGTTGGAGAAGCTCTTATTAACTCTCCCACAAAAGATATGTACATTGAACTCTCTGGTTAGGAAGAACTCATATATAGGGACACAGAAACAGTATCACCTAAATGTAGTGAGTCTTGGATGGAAACCACGGCATCTCTCTAACACTGTATATGTGAGTGTTTTATATATGTGTGTATACGCTGTGTATTTTATATGTATGTGTATGTATACATGTATCAATGCATGCCTTGAGTGTGTATGCACATGTGTGGGTTTATATAGACATACAAGTGTGCTTACCTAGGTATGGGTAATTAGTTGTTGAAGTGTGTCATAGGCCACATACTCTGGAAGCAGAGGCTGAGATTGTCTGTGTATAACATGCTCATTGGTGATCTACACTCATGAAAGGAAGAAAAAAAAAGTTGTGTTTGGCAATAGAAGAAGTGAAATTTCAATGTAGCTTGACAGTGCTGTATAAGACAGTAGAGAGTTCTGAAACAAGTATCACTACTAAGTGTTATCGTACTCAGATGGAAATGTCTAGACCAAAGTGGCCAGGCCTAGATCTTCCTACTTCACTCACCATTGGATGTGGCCTGCCCAGAAAGGCATGATGCTGGGGGAAATGTTCTCTGCAATTGAGGTAGAGACTGATGGTAAAGGCTGCCATTTGCACTCCTTTGTACTAGGCAGCATACCTCCTTGAAAGAGAAATCCAGAAACTGTCTCTGCATGTCTACAATACCTGAGTAGAGGAAGCAGATCTGTCGAATGCCTTCTCAGGCCATACTACCACGTATCTGTGCCAGTCCAGAAGCAATAAACCTAAGCGGAGGATATCTGGGCTCAGATTAGTCTCCAGTGACTCCAGGAAAAGTAAATTCCTAGTTCTAGTATGAGTAGGTATAATAAATTCAAAATGACTACATTGTAAAAATATATCATCAAGCACTGCAGTATGTACTGCCTTTCCCCAAATGCATTGGCCTTTGAGTGATTTGGTCTCTGGGTTATATCAGAAGTACTGTGCTAACTCTAGGTATGACTTAAAAAGTAATTTTTCTCTAGAAGCATTGTGCTACTCTGACTATGTAGAACTTCACTGAGGGAGAGATCACACAAAGGAACTACAAGAGTATGGGGAGATTGAGAAGGATCCATGTGAGCCCAACCACCAGCCATCCTCACCAAGCTGCCAGGCACGTAAGTGATGCTTACACACCAGCTAAGTACCACCAGGTAAACCAGCTGATGCCCATTAGCCAAGCCCTGCTGGACACTGACAAAATGGGGTGACATGATAAAATTCAGTTGTTTAATGTCCCTACATTTTCAGGTCACGACAGTTATGCAGGAACAGATGACTATAAATGTGGGCAGAAATAGAGCCAGAGATGGGCATGGAAAGTTCTGGATCAGTAAAGATGTAAGGGTCTCAGTGCAAGGACAGCCCAGTGAGGGTCAAGATGGGTATAAATTAATAAACAAGAAGTTGGTGGGTAGATTAGAGGGCACATATGGCACATACCTGACTTCTCCTGAGAAGGACACCACTGGCTTCCAGACTCCTAGAGATGTAATGAATGAGATGAACAGATGGCATTAGTAGCTGAGAGAAAATAAAACTGGCTTGGCAATGAAAAATTTTGGGAAAACTAGAGCAATAATCCCAAGACAAATGAAAATCATGAATAACAGGGTCATCAAAATGAGCCCCTGAAAGTCAGATGGACAGGATTGTGACAGTCACATCGCCAACTTTCTGAGAATTCATAGTGGAATGAAAGCATACAAATATAAAGAATGTGGCAAAGTTTTAATATTAGGCCAAACACTATAGGGTACTAGAGAACTCACACTGGAGAGAAACTATACAAATGTAAAGAATGTGGCAAGCATTTTAATCAAATCTCAAACTTTATAATTCACCAAAGAATTCATACTGGAGAAAAACCAAACAAATATAAATATTGTGGCAAAATTTTTTACTCAGACACAATAGCTTTCTCAATATCAGAGAATTCACACTGAAGAGATGTGATACAAATGTAAGAATGTGTCAAATCTTTTAATCAAATTTTATTCCTTGGTAAACACCATAGAATTCATACGGTAGAGAATCCATATAAATGTAAAGAATGAGCAAAGGTTTTAATCAAAAATCACATTTTATTCAAAACCAGAGAATTTATACTGGAGAGAAACCTTACAAATATAAAGAATGTGACAAATATTTTAATGTTAGGCACACTTATTGTGTACCAGAGAATTCACACTGGAGAGCAACCATAGAAATGTAAGGAATGTGGCAAAGAATTTACTGTTGAGAACAGCTTTGATGTGCACCAAAGAAATCACACTAGAGAAAAACCATACAAATGTAAAGAATGTGGCAAAAGTTTAGTGTTAGGCAAAGCCTTATTGTTCACAATAGCATTCATAATGGAGAGACACCATATAAATGTAAAGAATGTGACAAAGATTTTAATAAAACATCATACCTTAATAAAAATCAAAGAACTCATACTGGAGAAAAACCATAAAAATGTAAAGAATGTTTCAGGGCTTTTATTTGAAGAGTATGCCTTACTCAACACAGGGGAATTTACATTGGAAAGGTTATACAAAGGGAAATAATGTGGGAAAAATTCTATGTACAATTCAAGTGTTATCAAGCATGAAAGGGTTCATACTTGGGCAAATCTTTACAAATCATGTGGGGTGCATTGCTTTTGTTTGAAATTGATTTGAATATGCACATTTTCCAATCAATGGTCCACTTTAGAACTAAATATGATTGGAGCTTTAATTGTGCATGCATATGTGTGTTTATGTGTGAAAATGGATATGTTTGCTTATGCCTCTGATATGGAGACATACTAGTTTCCCTGTTCTCTCCTTGAGAAGATAAAACAGACATACAAGTTTCCCTATTCTTTCTGTGTGAGACAGAAATACTCCCAGCCTTGCTTGTTTCCTAAGAAATAAACTTGCCTTCCATAAGATCAACGGATGCTTACTATATCAGTCAAGATTAAAACCACCCCTAGTGTGTGGCCATGTTTCTATCCTTTAAAAGGTAACACTCAATGGGGATTTGGGTCTGATTTTAATCCTTTCTGGTGCTATTCCTCTCTTTTTGTAGAGCAACCTTGTCAGATCCTGATAATAAACTTGCTTCTTATCCCAGGTGTATGTGTGTGATTGTTCCTGCACAACATTTCTTTCCCCAAAAGTCCCCTTGAGGTACACTGAAAAAATTCTCCAAAATACATGCTTTCTGATTTTAAATCATGATATTCTAATTGTGTAGTCTCTACTTTATTGGTAGTCATGGAACATATAAATTCCTCACTCATGGTTTATAACACATTGATTTTATTACTGTGCAGGTAATTTAAGAATAATTTTAATGAAAGAAAGAGGTTTTCAGAAATTAGTTTGATTTCACGGGAAAATAAATACAATGGATCAATAAATCTATAAAGAAAGGTTCAATATCTTTAGCAATTAGATTAATGAAAATCAAACCTACCCTAAAATTCTATGCCACTCCATTCAGAATAGCAATCATCAAGAATATAGGCAACAATAAATTTTGGCAAGTATGTGAGGGGATAGGTACACTCATGCATTGGTATGGGTCTTCAAATTGTTAGAACAACTATGGATAGCAGTATGCAGCTTCTGCAGAATACATAGAATGGAATCACCTTTACACCAAGCCATTTGTTCCTTGATTTAAAGCCAAAGGATTTAAAATCAGCATGCTATTGTAATGCAGTCATGTCAATGTTTATAGCAGCCCAATTCACTCTAGCTAAACTATTGAACCAAACTAGGTGTCCTTCAATAGATGAATGAATAAAGAAAATGTGGAATATATATTCAATGGAGTATTACTCAGCTTAAAGAAAAATGAAGTCATAAATTTGCTGATATATGGGTGGACATGGAAAATATTACCTTCAGTGAAACAAGCAAATCCCATGAAATCAATAGACAAATGTTTTCTCTAATATATAAATGTAATTCCCAATAAGGTTGGGAGGCAATGCAGAAGAATGTGGTTACTTCAGATGAGGTAGAGGAGAGTAGGGTAAGTTGAGAGGATATGGAGTAAGGAAGATTAGTATTATATAACAGTATAATTATATATAATATATATATATATATATTAATATATATAATCTCATATATATATAAGATTATAAAACATGTAGAAAAAGAAAAATAAGAAAATATAACCCATGAATGTATGATATTTCAATATGCATAAAAGCATTCTACTGTCATGTATTACTAATTAAAACAAATAAGATATTTCTTTAGAAATATAAAAAATAGTTTAAAATGGTTTCAAATGAGAATAACACAAATTTTAAAAGTTCACTTTCTTATTTTCTTATCTATTGGAAAATCCTGTCATTTCAAATTGTTCCTCTAATTTATTGAGAAACTTATAGTTTAGTCAACTTATTGAGCCAACTTGTTTAGGAGAAATACGAATAGGCTTCATTAGTCAAGAGTTTTTTTAGTTTTATGAAATTTAAAAAACACAAAACAATTTAGTGTATGTAATAGGTGGCCTTTAACTGAGAAAAAAATTGTTTTATAGAATAAGCTAATTGCTCCATGGGGGGAAAAAGAACCAGGTTATCCTTTCTCAATCCCTACCATAAAGTTCTCTATTGAAGTCTCCTATCCCTTAAAGATACAGTCAGAAAGCACCAGTGGTAAAGGCAGAGTGGAAATGAGGGAAAGTATTCACTCCCCCTGAAGAAACTTTGCATTTTACAGAAGTAGCCCTCTGGATAGAAAAATTATCATCTTCTGAGAGAACAACTAAGAACCCACAGTGAGTGAGGTGCAGGCTATATTTCATCCTAAAGTTACATCCCTTCAACAATGCTTCTTTGTGCAGAAACAGTCTATATGAGCATCCATAAGGACTTGCTGATTGTGTGGGTACTATGTACTAGATGTTTTCACCGAGCCTGTATCTTCAGATGACTTAGACTGCTGGCTAGTCTGTTTTTCTGGTACTTAATGGACTGATCATAATTAAAACTCATTGAATTTGTAGTATTAAATAATAGCATATTTCAAACAAAGGCATTTTACCCATAGTCTTCCCATTTTATTTTTGTAACATCTGCTATATTTAAGAAAAGAAAAACATTCAAACAAAATTTTAATCAAATTAGATAACTTTGAAAAGGAAACAAAATATCTAGATCAAAGTCCTAAAATTAAATTATTTTAAAGAGCTCTATTTACAACTGGACAAATTTGGAATACTTGTGTGTCAATGAGAAAGAATTACTGCTTTGTTGCTTTTATCATAGACTATTTGGGCCACACATGGACCATGCAACAACAGTAGACCCTATTATCCCACTTACAATATACATTTCTGCCAAATGTGGTAAGTGTTGTGATTTAAATGTCTTGGATACTGTTGGTATGGTGGCATATTAAGTGCTTTTGGAATATTCTGAATTTAAAATATACTGCCAGGTTGTATTAATTAGATAATGTATACAAGGTAATCATAAAAATAGAAAAATTTTGAGAAATATGTCTGTTTTGATTGCCAGAGCCTCGTGCAAATAAAAGTTTAATTTTACATGTTAACTTTTTTCTGGACAGTTTAGATGTTTTGCTTACAAATAAAACTTAAGAGATTGGTAATCACATTACCCAACACTTAATGTTTGTAAGGCAATGTAGGAGGGCCTTTACTTGAATTCATTCCATGTAGTCTTTAAAACAATGCTATGAGGTAGGTATTCATCACCATCCTGATGTCCGTTTTACAAATGGGGAACTGAAGTTTTAATGCACAGAATAACTTATTCATGATGCCCCAGATAGAAAATGGCACAGTGTCAATCATGAACTCAGGACTTGTCAGTCTTAGGATTTGAGCTCTCTACTACTTCTGGTACATTCCTTTCTTAATTAATGTTAACAATGAAAATTAAAAGATGGTCTTCTATTGTAAAGTAGATTCAAATTCTCAATAATACTAACTTAGTGATTTGTGACAAAATTCAAAACTCCTCCTCCAGGATTCAAATTAGTGGAAATGAATAGTTGGGGCTAAACCTGTGCAAATAAACTTACATAAATATAAACAAATTACATTAAAAATAGTTTGGTTTGGCTAAATTTAAGCAACACATTGTATTTTTCCTTTGTGTAGAGATAAATTAATAATAGACTACTTCAAACATGGAATATTAAAAAATACTCATCTGTTAAGTCAAATGATGTTTAAACAGCAATTATATTTAAATGCATAATTTGAAAGCCTTACATCTCATACATTCAAATGTATTTATTAACAAACTACACTAATTGGTATATATAATTTCATGTGGCTATTCGTTAATATAGAAATTGCAATACAAATACATTGAAATCACAAAAACTGAGCAAGGAAAGACACTGGGTGTTATAGGACATATTTCTATTCCTGCAAAATAAAAATCAAGATCTTTACCAGTGTTACTTTTTTTAGAAGACATCCATTGTTCTTAGAAACCAAATTATTTATGATTTTATTATGGAAAAACTGAAGCTGCTAAAAATAGGAAAATATTATTTCCCTCTTGAATAAACATTTGCAAATCACAAAGACTAGAGGCATGAGCTATGGGAATTTCCCTTCTGAAGGATGTGTTACAAGTTAATGAGATCAGCAGTCATAATCAGAGAGTGATGGTTTATAGTATGGTTCCATTATTGCCCATTCCTTCTCCTTATCTCTTTTCTATAATTGAAATAAATATGCGCATGGCATTTGTAAATAGCAAAGATCTCAAACTGATGATGAGTGCATAATATAAAATACCAACAACCCAAAATGGAAAGCTGGAAACATAGGTTGGATCCAATAAAATAACATTTTTTTAAAAAAGAAAGAAAACTGGTATTTACATTTAAGAAGTCAAGCAAAGTAAATCATGAAGATGTGTCTAAAAAGTAAGCACACTAAAAAAACTCAAAGAGTCAAATTACAGCTACACATGAGTTCAAGAAGCAAAACACAAGTTTGTTTCTATAAATAAGTACGTATTATCTGAAAATGGATACACTGAGTCATTTTCTGTGAATACAATACTAAATAGAATATTGAAAATAATATGTGAAAGATTTTTTGTAATCAAATTGATTGGTACAAACTCCAGGTTAATTTAAGTAGGTTTAATTTTAGCAGGAATACTCAGAGTCTCTATGGTAGCTATTGTTTCTCAAATGTGTTTGACCTTGGAAAACTTCTTTTTGCAGGGAACTAATTGAGAATAGCATTAAAACCAACATCCTTAGGGAAACACTAACAGGACAATGAATTTTGTAAATGGGACTCTGTATAAAAACAGAACATCAGAAAAGTGTCCATATAAACCCCAATTTTTCTGCTACCCTAGGAGTCTGTAGTGCTTGATTACCTACATCTGATAGATAGTTCTAATTTCCCATGGTACCTTGAGCAGAGTTTCTGCTGAGCAAAATTTTGCTAAAGTACTACCATAGGTGAGTTATTAGATGCCATACACCAAGATGGGTGACCATGTTTTTAATACAGTGATAGGGTGTTTGAGGTTACTTGGCTCTGGAGCCACTCCAGTTCTGATCAGTCACTGGATTCTGTACATACATCAGAAAAGTGTATAGTGTTTTTAAAGGCTATTTGTCAAGCAATTTACAATTCTAATAATATCACTATTTAAGGAAATTTAAGTTTGTGTTTTCACAATTATTTACACTTATAGTTGTGAAAATGCATCGTATTACTGATATTTCATCATCACTTTAGCTTTATTCTACATCTTCTTTCTAACACTAAAATCTTTAAAATATTTTTAGGTGTAGTTGGACACAGTATCTTTATTTTTTTTTTATTTTTATGTGGTGTTCAGGATTGAACCCAGCATGTATTAGGTGAGTTCTTTACCAATGAGCCACAAACCCAGCCCCGATATGAACTTTAAATATTTTAATTGGACTAATTTCATATTGTCTTTGTTTTGTTGTTCCTCAAATAACACCTTAGGCTCTGTTTAGCCCAATATTAGAGAGTACATCCGTACATAACTATTTGTTGTATGACAGAATAAATAATTGAATGGATAAGCGGTCAAGGTTGAAATTTGCTTTTAAGTAGCATTAGCAGAAAATTGATATGCATTGTTCATTGTATTTAGTTAGGAAGAACAAAATAAGGGAATATTGCCTAAACCTGCAGTAAAAACAACTGAATTTCATATTTGTGAGAAAAGCAATTTCAAGTATAAGGGCAACATCAAGGACCAGAAAAACATCATCGAAACAACTAGTAGCATGTTCATCTCTATATCCTTAAAAATAGTGTGTAGACAATTCTGCTTAGAAAGCTGAAGTCAGGGTATTGTTCTGCAGGTCCGGCAATCAGAGAAAGTTATTATACACTATCTTTTTCCCAAGGAAATTGATAATGAAATTTTTTATTCAATTCATGTATATAGTAACAATGATTATAGATTAATTAGGAACTAAAAACTAGTTGTACTAACATTTTAATTCTATGTCAATGAGAGATTATAAATTAATTCATTTAAATGAAATACTGTAGTATATAGATTTACAAAATGACTAATTAGCCCATCTAGAACTTGTAGTAGACCAATGGACTTCCCACTTAATATTTAAAGACATTAATGAATAAACAATCACCAAGAAGTTATTTCAAAGATGTAAACATTTATTTAAAGCCCTAATCAATACTGAAATATATCTAATTTCTGTCTCAATCCTTCCAAATCACTGCATAGCAACAGAAAGCTCAGTACTTAATAAGGAGTTCTGAGAGTTGCTCCATTTTCTTCAGTTGAGTAAAGATTAAATGTTTTTGAAAGGATTGGGGGAGTTGTTTGCCTGTTTTCCATTGTCTATCCCAACCAGTACCCTAATCTCTGTTGAAAAGATCTGGACAGAATCATTAACATACCCAAGGAGTTGCCATTAGAGAAATATTTTTTTGTCTGAGGTATAAGGTCATTTAGATGATGCACCTATTGTGTGAGAATTACCCTCTTTTATATATTGAAACCATTCTCTAAATGATGACCTTATATCTTTTCTGAATTGTACAACAGTAAAGAGATGGAAATACTTTTCAAGACATCAGTTATCAGAGAGTGAAGCTTGAAAATTGGGGCTCTAACAAAGTAATCAGAATGACATCACATACCAGGAAGCAGTTCTGCCTTCTCCAGCAGTACCCCTCAGAGACCGAGAGGCCCCCAAAAAGCAGCTTCCAATGAATATGAATTCTATCAGTCACATCCTCTCTTTTTAGTGATGCATTTCATGTGTCTAGATGCCAAAGTTAACAAGAGTGCTTTATCATATCAGAAATTTTTCAATTGTTAATGAATGCTTGTATAAAATATTATCAGAGCCATAAACAACTCAATAACAAAATCTAAGAAAACCACAGAAGCACTCATCACACTTCTGTGAATGGCATGACCCAGGATAACAAAACTTTTTGGACTTCAAAATTATTTTTAATAAACTTTTTTGAGTATTATACTCCATATCAATATTTATTACTTCAACTAATGACTGACTGTTCAGGAATAAAGAAGGCAAAAAGCAATCTGTCTCAGTTAAATTGTGCAAGGTAATTACTTCCAGGTTGAATATGGGATTTATTTCAACTTGGCTCACAAGGAAATCAGCTTATAATTTGCCAATGTACACATCTAATTAGAAGTCCTCTTTCTCTTTATCATATATGTATCTCCACATTCAGACTGATATGTAGAATAGGCCTAGAGAGAGCTGGAATTAGCATACATAATATATTGTGTTATTTTTTTATTGAATTAATAAGTATTATGATAGGTAAACACTCTCAAAATTAAGGCATAAACTGAATATACATTAAAAGTGAACTTTAAAAAGGGGGAAGTAGAAATATCTTGCCTTAGATGATGACTTTGAAAAGCCAAAAAGAACAATGGAAATCCTAAGAATTAGGTGTTATATAGGCATATTAGCAGAATGAGGCTGAGTCACATTGGGTTATGTTGTACCAATTTAAGGAACAATAAAAATAAAATGCAAGAAGCTCAGCTCCTAGCCTAAAGCCATAGAATCAAGGAAGGTTGAAATTTAGGATCAACACTGCAATATCTAGTCATAAAATATTTCTAGTCTTAACATTCCAAAATAGCACACCTGTTTTGGACTTTATACTACAGTATACAATTTGATCAGTTCATAAATCTGACTATACCCAAAGTGCACAATACTTAGAAATAAAACTGTATATGTTCTGGTGACCATTTCTGGGCTGTTAGAGCTATGTGTTGGATTGTTTGCTTACATTTATTCTTAAAAGTCTAGGACTTAGCTTAATATATTTTGAGTAAATATTTTGTTTTCTAGGACTACTTTTTAGCCTCCTACTCTGAGTAATTTTGCAAAGTAGGCAATTTTCTGCTTGTGTGGCAGCTTTTCTTACAGAATGCAATAATGTGAATTTAGATTGTTTTATTTTAAACCCAAACTTATTATTTACTCTTTTTAAATATTTATTTGTACAATTTAATTATTGAGCATAGTGGGTTTCATCATGGAATATTGGTACATATGAATAAGGATTATTATTTGAATGTGATTAACAAGAATATTAAGCAAATTTGACTTATTTGTACACAATGATCATAAACTCCTATTTGGCAATGGAGTCCACTTAAGATCTCTTTATACAAACAGAACATCAGGCTGGAATGGTACAGCAAAGAAAAGCTACTCAACTGGACATCCAGGAAACAGGTAGATGAACATCGAGGAAAGAGAGGGGGAGGGGTGGTAGAGAGAAGAGAGAGAGAAAGGAAAGAGGCCATGGACCAGATATAGCATTCCAAGACATATCTCTAATTAGAACCCATATTTTATAGATTTTACCACCTTCTAATAATTCCATCAAATTATGAGCCCTGTCCTGGTTCAGTTATAGGATAAGTTTTTTCTAATCTTACAGCTCTAAAACAGGTGGCACAAAAGGTCATGACATGGTTCAGTCATGCGACAGGGCTTGTCACATCTGACAGCTCTTAAACAGCTGGTACAGAATGCATGGCATGGTTCTGTCATGGGAGCAATATTGTCTCATCTAGCAGCTCTAAAACAGGTGGCACCAGAGGCCCTGGTTTTGTTCAGTCATGGGACCAGGTTTGTCCCATATTATAGCTCTAAAAAGGTAGCACAGGAAGCCATGGCCTGGTTTGGACATAGGACTAGGCTTGTCCCATGTTACAGCTATAAATCAGGTGACACAGAAGGACCTGGTCTGTTTTGGTCATGGGGTTAGGTCTGACATATCTTACAGCACTAAAATAGGTGATTCAGGAGGTTCTAGCTTGATTCAGTCATGAGACCAGGCTTGTCCCATCTTGCAGCTGTAAATCATGTGGCACAAGTGGCCCTAGCTCATTTCAATCATGGGATCAGGCTCTTCCAACTTATACCTCTACAGCAGATGGCAGAGGAAGTCCGGGCCTAGTTTGGTCATGGGACTAGTTTTGTCCCATCTTACAGCTCTAAAACAGGTGGCAGGAGGCCCTGGCCTGGTTCAGTCATGGGACCATATGCCTCCCATTTTAGAGCACTACTACAGCTGGTACAAGAGGCTCTGGTTTATTTTGGTAATGGGAACAGGCTTGTGCCATCTTACTGCTCTCAAGCAGGTAGCACAAGAGGCCCTGTCCTTATTTGGTCATGGGACCAAGTTTGTCCCAACTTATAGCTCTGAAACAGTTGGCACAGGATGGGTTATGTGACTAGATTTGTCTTAAGTTAGAGCTCTAAAACAGGTGGCACAGAAGGCCCTGGCCCGATTCATTTATGGGACCAGGTGTCTAAAACTTACAGCTCTAATACAGGTGGTACACAAGACTCTAGTCTATTTCAGTTATGGGTCCAGGCTTCTTCTATCGTATAGCTCTAAAACAGTTGGCACAGTAGGTCTTGGTCTAGTTTGGTCATGGGACCAGAATTCTTCACTCTTACAGCTCTACAACAGGTGGATCAGGAGGCCCTGGTCTGGTTTGTTCATGAGACCAGGTTTGTCCCATCTTACATCTCTAAAACTGGTGTCAAAGAATGTCTTGACCTTGTTGGATCATGGAACCAGGTTTGCCTCATTTTACAGCTCTAGGAGGCTCTGGTCTGGTTCAGTCATGAGACCAGGCTTGTCCCATCTTACAGCTCTAATACATGTAGCACAGTTGTCCCTGGTCTAGTTTGCTCATGGGACCATGTTTGTCCCATCTTACAGCTCTAAAACTGGTGGTATAGGAGGCCATCATCAGGAATCATCATTGGTCCAGATTTGTCCCATCTTACAGCTTTAATACAGGTGGTATAGGAGGACCTGGTCAGGTTTGGTCTTTGGACTAGGTTTGTCCCATTTTACAACTCTAATACAGGTGGTATAGGAGGCTCTGGTCTGGTTTGGTCATGTTACCAGTCTTGTAGCATATCACAGTGCTAAATCAGGAAGGCCCTGTTCTGGTTTGGTCATGGCACCAGGCTTGTCTCATCCTACATCTCTAAAACAGGTCATATAGGAGGTCCTGGTCTGGATTGGTCATGGTACAAGACTTGTCACAACTTACAGCTCTAAATCATGTGGCATGAAAAGGCCCTGATGTGGTTTGGTCATGCAACCAGTTTTGTTTTATCTTACAGCTCTAAAAAATGTGGTATAAGAAGCCTTCATCTGCTGTGGTTACGGGAGGAGGCTTGTCACTTCTTATAGCTCTAAAATAGGTGGCCCAGGAGGCCCTGGTCTGGTTCAGTCATGGGAACAGGGAAGTCTCAGTTTACACTTCTAAAATGCTGTTTCAGGACACCTTGGCCTGGTTTGATCATGGAACCATGTTTGTTTCATTTTACAGCACTAAAACAGCTGGTACAGAAGATTCTAGTCTGGTTTGGTGATGGGACCAGGCGTTTTCTCATCATGCAGCTCTAAAACAGGTGGTACAGCAGGCCATGGCCTGGTTTGGTCATGGGACCAGGCTTGTCCAAATTCACAGCTCTAAAACAGGTGGCCCAAAAGCCGCTGCTTTTTTTTTTTTTTGACATTTGACCAGGCTTGTTCCATCTTACAGCTCTAAACAGGTTGCACAGGAGGACCTGGCCTTGTTCAGTCATGGAATCAGGGTTGTCACAACTTACAGCTCTAAATCAGGTGGCACAGGAGGACCTGGCCTTGTTCAGTCATGGAATCAGGGTTGTCACAATTTACAGCTCTAAATCAGGTGGCACAGAAGACCCTAGTCTGGTTTGGTTATGGCACCAGGTTTTCTCAATCATGAAGCTCTAAAACAGATGGCACAAAAGGTCCAGGCCTGGTTCAATCATGGGATTAGGATTGTTCTATATGACAGCTCTAAAATGGTACAGGAGGCACTTGCCTGGTTCAGTTATGGGACCAGGCATGCCCTATATTACAGCTCTGAAACAAATGGCATAGGTGGTCCTAAACTGATTTGGTCATGGGACAAGTTTTGTCCCATCTGATAGCTCTAAAACAGATGGCACAAGAGGCCCTGACCTGGTTCTGTCATGAGACCAAGCTTGTCCTATCTTTAAGGTATAAAACAGGTGTCACCGAAGGCCCTAGTCTGGTTCGATCATGGGACCAAACTTGTCCCATCTTACCACTCTAAAATAGGTAGCACAGATGCACCTGCTCTTGTTTGTCATAGGAACAGACATATTCCATCTTGAATGTGTTCCTAGTCCCTTCTTTATTCATGGTCACTAGGCTACCTTGTTGCTGGGAGTAGAGACGTAGAATCAACACAGACTCCAGGTGAGAGAACTGGCTGGAGACCTGCCTCAGGTCGTCGTCCAGTAGTTCAGTTTATTTTTGGAGTTCACACAACAGTTATAGGGTTTGAGTGGGGCATGCCTGTCAATCATACATAAGCATGGCAATATCCATAAGCCAATCATCTTGTGCCTAATGTTACCACATTGTGAAGAACCTCTAAATATTGCTGCCGTAGCAAAAAGCAGTGTGGAAGGGTCTTTAGCCCTTACTGAGTCAGGGGTTTTATACTCTGAAGCCCCTGACTCAGTTTTTTGGCTGATCAGTTTGGCAATGCTAACCACAAGTGCTGAGGATGTGGTTTCACCCCATCCTGCAGGCGCTCCTGTCAGGCCTGAAGGAAGGTGGCTATTTCAGGCACTTCCAAGCTGCTAGTAGCTGCTAGCTGAGACTGAAACTTATTCCAACATTTCCTCTCTTTTTATTAAATTTGTTGCCTGCCAAAGTCTGGGCTTGGCACAAGATCACAAGCCACCACACAGCTTTGTAGGTTCAAACAGCAATTCTTTATTCCCAATCTCACACCACCTCCACACAGGTTCGGGGGCAATCCAAATACCCTGCACAATTCACGTCCTAAATACTTTCTCTCCAGGAGAACTCAGCGGGAACTCAGGCAGCAGGCACGCCCTACTCCCAGCAGCAATAATCTTCAACCTCCAACTTCCCTAAAACTCCTATTGTCACGCCCTAAACCCAAGGACGGGGATACTTCCTGCAGGGTACACCCTAATCCTGGATCCACCCTGGTCATTGAGCAGGGTCACCTTTCTCAAACACACAAGCAAGGTCGCAGCAAATTTCCAAGGCAAGTCCATTTAACATGGGGCATGCTTGCAAGGATTACGATGCGTCATTCCTACTTGGTAATGGCTCTCAGCAGTTGCCAAAGGAAAACCATGATGAGAGAAGAAAGGAAAAGGGAAAAGAATAGAAAAATAGGGGAGAAACAAGAAAGAGAAAAGAGAAAACATCCAGACATGGCTTTTTCCTGTAGCTGCAGTTGTTTCCTGCTGTGCTGAAAAGACAGCCACTGTTGACTAGATCTCTGTCTGTCATTTGGGTCCCAATCTTAGCTGGGCATGGGGAGCAAAGCAGACATGAGGGGCAGGAGACCTCTCTCAGAAGGGGTGAAGATTTAGGCCTTTGCACAGGTGGGAGGGTTGATGTTCTTTGCCTCACTTCTGTTGGTGCCCAAGCTTTCTCCTGATGGCCCCTCTGCAACTGTGCCTGTCTTAGGTTGTTCCTCCCTTGAGGAATCTTACCTGTCATTGACTAACCAGTCATCCTCTCGGGCCAAACAGGGTGATGTGGAGTGTACAAGGCATTACTACTGAGAGGACTGCTGCAAAAAAAAAACCCTGGTTTGCTTAGGTCATGAGACCAGTCTTATTCCATCTTACAGCACTAAAACATGAGGCCCTCGTCTGATTCAGTCATGGGACCAGGCTTTTCCCATATTACAGATCTTTAATCCTTAAGATGTAAGAGAACTATCACTCTGAGGTAAGCTGCAATTCAAATGGTTTTCTGATAAGATTCATAAGCATCCATCACATACAACAGATGCACTTGTCTTATGTACTGTAGTGAAGGCTTTGTATGTTTGCTTTTGTTTGTTTGTTTGTTGTGGGATTCAGTGAGAAAATCAGTTTATATTGCCCTTTTATTTGGAGCCAATGCCTAACTTTCTTGGACATTTGGAACACTCCCTCTCCCCTGTACTAGTGCTAAGAGTTCATTGTGCTAAGAGTTAGTCAGACTTGGGAATGTTCTTCATCACCTCCACCTCTGGAAAAAGAAGCTGTGTCTCCAACTTCTCAAGCTATGAGAAGTTTCTTACAAAAAACACTGCTCTCTGTTGACATTGCTATCACAAAATTTGGTTCTAGAAGTCAATACAAGTTTCCATTAAAACTGGGTGCACTGGGTGCACTGGGGAGACACCCAGGTTAGAGGGGACTCCACTCTGGAGGGGGGAGTGCCCTTCTTCCCTGGGTGTGCTGTGCAGATCCTCAGGACACCCAGGTTAGAGGGGCCTCCCTACCTACCTAGAGTTCCTTTCACACTTGCAGTCCCCATTGGACCTTTCACACTTGCAGTCCCCATTGGACCCCAGCAGGATGCTCGCAAAAGTCTGGTGTGCCCTAGGCCTAGCCCTACCTGGAACTAGTCTCTAAGCTCCCTTCCCCACCCTAAGCCCCCAACCACCATGGCTAACACTGCCCTCTGCCTGCAGTGTGGAAAGGTACACCTTCATGGAATCCAAGATGAAACCCCTATGGATCATGGGGACATACCACCCAGCCAAACTCCTGCCTCTACCCTGGGGGTGCTTCCTTCTCTGCAGGTACACACCAACCCCAGAGTACCCTGTTGGGCAGTGCAATAGGAGGTCCATGGGAGTTGTAGGAGGCAAGCCCAGGCAGGGGCATTAGTTAGAGGATCTGGGCACACACATAACCTGACCAGGGGCAGACACTCAGGGGCAGGTGCTGGCTGGATGCAGAACCCCTGCTGGTTTGGGGCTGGGGGAGGCTGGGAGGGCTTTATCTATGTCCTCCTCCTCTGCAGATTTCAAAGCTACTGAGAACACACCTACAGCATTCTGAGGCACCATGGGCTCCTCTTCCTCCAACTCTTTGCTCTGATGTGGGCAGCAGGCCTGCCTGAACTCAGCTCCTCCAAAGACATCCAGTATGTGAAGGTATGCCAGCACAGGGCCACACCAGACTGGAGGCCAGGGTCAACCACATACTTCCCAAGGCCTGCCTGAACCTCGACAGGTGCAGAGGAGCATGCCTGACCTGGTTATAGTATAAAAAATGAGCTTGGCAGAGCTCATCCTGGTCAGAGTGCATCTTGCCCGAACAGCTCAGGGACATAGGAGATTCACCTCACAGATGGGGGCCCTCATACCCTCCCAGGCCCAGCAGTGCAGTATGATGGGAAGTGGCCAGAGTGGTGTGCTCTCTGGGGCTAGTCCTGCCCAGTTGCAGGTGAACTGTTATCTTGTTTGGCCATCCCATGTGTCCTCAGTGTCTTTCAAGCTGAGATAAAGTCCCTTGTAGGTGTGCAAGACACTTTCCATTCCTTTCTTTTCAGTTGGTGAGAGGCAGAGTGGGAGGGGGTGTATTCCCTAAAGCTTCTCCTGCCCTTCTCTCAGCTAAGGTGAGGCTGCCTGACCATCTGCTTGCAGTTCTTTTAGGAAAGAATTTCAACAACCCAAGGGGGCAGGAGTATAGGGAGGCAGAAGGGATTGCAGATGCAGCAGGGTCAGGATCCCTGAATGTTGATGCAGTTGTGATGATTCTGTCCCAGGACACCCTGGCGCTGGGGAAGACAGAGGAGGAGGGGCTGAAGTACTTTCGGGTGAAGTTCAATGAAGCCCTGAGGGAGAGCTGGAAGACCAATGTGAACTGTCTGGCACACAATCTGACCAAAGACAACCGGCAAAAGTGGCCACCTCTGAACCGCCACAGGCTGGCAAACCTGTTCTGTGGACAGCTACCCTGGGTTGTACTAGATGGGGCCTCACACCTGAACTGCACCTCATGGAAAGAACAACACAATTGCCTTTTGTTTACACTAGTTATTTAGACAGACATGCAAGGTTTAAAGATGATGGGGGAATGTGATGGACATTATTAACCCAAGTAGATGTACGAAGACACAAATTGGTGTAAATATACTTTGTATACAACAAGAGATATGAAAAATTGTGCTCTATTTGTGTAATAAGAATTGTAATATATTCCACTGTCAAAAAAAAAACAAAAACAAAAAACAAAAAACAAAAAAAAAAAACAACAACTGTAATCAAGAACCAAACAGGCAGGCCTGGGGTTGTAAGCTCAGTGCTTGCCTTGAGGCGTGATTTCAATCTTCAGCACCACATAAAAATAAATTAAAATAAAGGTATTTGTCCATCTACAAGTAAAAAATAGCAAAAGAACCAAACACCATGAATGCAAATGCATCCTTGTGCAGAGGAGAGGTGCTACACTGTGTTCAAGCACTGTGAGTTGGGCACCTTGAGGTTGTACCTTGCTCTTGTCTTAGGATGGGCATTCCAGGTCTTCCAGCTGGTGGATCTTGCCCAGAAAAGACTCACCTCCTCTTGGGGAAGCCTTGTTCCCAAGCTCCCCACCTAGCAGTTACTTGGCCTCTTGTCCATTTAGGACACGTCAATCCCCAGATCACCTTCTGCCACCTGTGTGGCCCACCCTGTGTGTTCTTCATTGACCAAGTCCTGGGCAGCTCCCAAAGAAACCAGGGTACCCTCTAGACACAGGGATGCTTATTCTTCACTGCTAAAGTGACTCTCAGGTAGAGGATGCCCTCATCTCTTTCTCCTTCAGGTAAGAAATTAATAACACTCTATTTACTGAACCTCTACAGCTTCAGAGGAGCCTGCCTCCCCTATGTATAGTATAAAAAATGAGCTTGGCAGAGCTCCTCCTGGTCAGGATGAAAGGTCATAGGGGTTCTTTGTGGTGATGTGTGAATAGGCTGCCTGCTCTGGCAGGTTTAAGGGAGGGATGGGGCTTAATGTCCCCCCAGGGCTCACCTTTGAAGAACCTTCTGGGAATAATCTTGGGCCATGTGAGGCAGGGTCTTTCTCTCTGAAGGCACTTACTCTGAGATACTCCAAGCTTAGCCTCAGTAATCCCAAAGGGCTAGACAAGAGAAACTGCCCCTACTGCAGGTTCCTGTGCCTCTTTCAACTTTCTGAAGCCCGCTGTAGTGAAGCATCCAGGACTTGGGCTTTTAGAAACCCACAGTGGGCTGGGGCCAGAGCCCAGTCATAGAGCATGTGCTGAGTATGCATGAAGCCCTGGGTTTGATCTCTAGCAGTGTAAACAAAAAGTATGAAAAAGCCCCTGGTAAACCTGATGCACAGTTAGCTCACTCAAGACATGCTGGGCTCACTACTGATCTCTCAGGTGTCTCCCAAGACTCAGCAGAGCCATCAGACTCTGGCCCTTAGCAGCAGAGGTGCACAGCTTAAAAGGAATTCTAGATGCCAGATTGCTCCAATTTCAATAGCTGTTGTGCCACCAGAGCACCTGTCTCATCTGCAGTAGCCAGAGATGACACTTTTGTTCCCAAATAAATGTTGAATTTAATCAGGCCACCTGCCTCCTTTACAGTAGGAAAAACCACACACATGTCTATGTATTATGCTTCAAGGTGTGGTCACAGACCTTGCACAACCTCAGAAATTTCTGGGTGTATGGTCTGTTGCCCAGTGAGAATAGCTTCTATTTGTTTTCAATAATTTCATGTTGCATGTTAAATATCACTGTTGTGGGTTCAGTCTGCTGTCTTTTGTCACAAGACGGAGAGGCAAGTGGAAAGAAATTAAAGCCTTTCTATGGTCTTATGTTCTTGGTTCAAAAATAAATCAAGGGAAAACAAAGTTTAAACAATGCAGTAAACAGGCATCACTCCAGCTGGATTTAGAACCAGAACTTTACTGTATTGTACACACTTTCCCACCTAGCATCAATACATGCATCTGGGCAGGAATACCAAGACACTACAGACCATATGAGGACATCCCTCTCTGTTAGCTTCAAGCACTGTTTAGAAGGCATCTACACAGACTGCATGTGGATGGGCAGCCACACAACAGCACAGCCATCCTTAAGACTGGCAGTGAGGACACAGGGGCAGTGTGCAGGATGACCCCCAGGTTTACAGTCTAGCATCTGACATGTACATGAAGAGCAAAGTTCTTTGTGGCTCTAGCCCCAACTTCTTTCTCTCCTGACCTTCCCATGGATCAGAGCAGTAGGACTCTTGGCTACTGGAGTGAGGATCTGACCCCAATGCAGGGGCATTCTGCAGGAGCAACCCACAAGGGCTGGGGTGGTGTAGATGCAGACTGTTTTGGAACATTGTAGCACTCTTCCTTCCTTTATTATGAGTGCAGATCCCTCAGGAAACCACTGCTCTCTCCAAAACCAAGTGGTCAAGTGATCTGCACCACAGCTTTCAGTTTCACTCAACCACAGAGAACTTCACCAGCAGAAAAATGTACATTTATTAAGCCTCAGTACAGGAACACAAAGCCTGGGTGACAGAAAAGGAAGCTTCTGTTCCTGAGAGGAGTGCGTGAGAATCCAGGGACCCCACAGCTCCAATCCCAAACATGTCGCTAGAAGTGTGCAGAACCCCAAAGATGAAGACCCATTTCCAGACTTCCAACAAACCACTACTCTGGTCCCAAACAGCACACCAAATCCTGCATAGCCTCATGCCTAGACCAGAGTGAGTAAGCCTCCCCTCCTAGTTTCTCGAGGGAGAGGGAACAGAAGCAGAGTCACTGCACTTTGCATCCTAGTCCTGAGTACACTAGCACAAAGGACACAGAGAATTACAATGTATTTACAAAGCATTAAAAAGTCAGTTGATCATCTACATATTAACCCCCTTCTACCACTTATAAAAGCACTAGTTTGGAAAAATAAATAAAGACCTTCAAAAAGAAAATTAAAAAAATGATTACCAATTTTTACTCTTTGTCAGCTAGTTAAGTCACTGCAACTTTTCTGGAGGTGCAAGAGGTGGGCAACTCACTGGATGGTAGGAGCCTGGATTGCTGCAGCTCCTGAGCTGGCAGGACATGGCAGGGAGGAAGAGTCAGCTCCTGGCTTTTGGGAAAAAGAGATCCAGAAAGGGTGGGCAGATGGTGGGAGTTAGATTTTCACACAGTGGGCGGATAATCAGCAATGGGAGTCTTCAGACCTGCTGGCTGAAGATATTTTGTACATGGAGTACCAGCTGGCTGGGAGCTGGGTAGCAGACATTCTGAGGTGGGGATGCAAGTGTCCAGATTGCACTCAGTAGCTGAGTGTGGAGCTTTCCCAATCCAGCTGCTGATGCTGGTTGAAGTTCTAGATGTCCCCAGGGCCACCCTTCTTCTCCTCACAGACCTCCCACTGGTCAATAGTGATGTCTTCCTCCTCCTCCTCTCCAGCCTCACACTGCTCTTTCTCTTCCTCCTCCTCCTCCTTACCACTGTGCTGGTCCCGGTAGGTCTGCAAAGAGAAGGATGTGCGAGTCCAGCTCATGGCCAAGTCATCCAGTGTCCACCTTCCAGGAGCATCAGCAGAAGGGAGATGTCCCCCAGTGAGGGAGACTGTCCAAGGAAAGGGGCCTAGGCCTCACTGGAAGTGGCCTCTCCATGGAGTCCAGGCATGCAGAGAGCTCCTGGATAGGGATGCTCAGTTCCCTCCTTGGAGCACTGTCTCTGCATAGAGTGGCAGGAGCACCAGCCTGAAGCCAGCTCATCTCTGCACTTACACTTACTGGGTTGTATGAACTTCAGTAAGGCCTCACTGAGCCTCAGATTCCCCCTCTGGATTTGAGGATTCTAGCTCACCAAGTTGTGTGGTTATAAGGTATAGGCACATGGACATGGAGGAGCCTGGCCTACAGTACTCTGCAGCCTGGGGACTTGTCTGCTCCTACCTCCTTTTGGAGTTCATGGTGATGGTCAAGGCAGAGTCATTGCCATCCACCTCATTCTCCTTCCCTGTGTCCTGGTCCCATGAGGTTCTCTGATGTACAGCCCAGAACTGAAACACCCCCACAATGATCATAAACACCAGGAAGTAAATGCAAACAACAATCACCATGGTAGCAGGATTCAGGATGACTGTCAAGGGAGAAAAAAGGACACACAGGGCTACAGGGAGGTCACCAAGATTGAGGCTTCCCACCTGTCACTGGCTATCCTAGGTTGGCACACTCCACATGACCCTCAGAGACTAGAAAGTACCATGAACAGCTTTGCATGGTCTCAAACTTGCTGGGTCACTGTGGCTGTGGGCAGGCAATCATTTCCTCATGTGTGATGGGGAGTGGGAATGGTGTTCCCGTGCTCCCAGCCAGGTGGGACAGGGATATCTGCCTAAGCTCTGTGTGATGCTTAGTGTTTGCACCTAGGTGCCTCCCACGTCCTTCCTGTAAATGATTGAGGACTGAGCAGGTTGTGGCCTGATAGGTAAACAAAAAAAGCATTGCTTAGGGTGAACAAACTATGGTTGGGCAGCCATGTGGCTGGCATGTTCCACAGGATTGGCAGCATGGATCATGTTCACCTGCAATGGACAGGAAGAAAGGATCACTAGGGTTGAGAATCCTGACTGCTTCCAAGAGGATAAATGGGGCAGAAGCAGCTGTGAACAATGCTAGTCTTAGTACCCCTGGGCCCTGTTGTAAGAAAATGGTGCATGTGTCTGTGACCAGAAAAAAAAAGGAAACAAAAAAAACTTGTAAGCACTTAGAAACCACTGTAAATCTGATGTTGTTCCATGTCCAAGAAACAGCACCTTTCTAATAAATCCTTTATAGTTAACTTTATCAAATAATCCATCCATGAGATCAGTGTGGCAAAGCAACCTCAGGTCCTAGTCATTTGGGAAGTAGATGGTGTAGACATTTCCCCTGCTTTACCCCAAAACCTAGAAACTGGAAAGATGACACAATTCAAAATCTTTTATTTCCTTTCATGGTAAAGATGGTCAGTTGCTAATAACAACCCTGGATCCAATTCCCTAGACCATGGAGCCCTTGAGCAACAGGAAAGCCACAGAAGATGCTGATGAAGGCTTCAGAGCAGGGTGCTGCTCTCCCTGCTGTGGTATGACAGTGACCACTGCCAGCTAGGACAGTGTTATCCCTGTGTGCAGTGGGTCCCTTCATCAGTCCAAGGACCCAACTTCACTGCCAACAGAGCCAGTGACCTGACACCACTACAAGGATTCTTTAGTTAACAAGCTGCTGTTCTTTATAGAAGAGCATCCTTGTGTCTCATGTGTGAAAACTTCAGCAACAACCTTGTCCCTTCCTGTGGTATTCCCTGACACTTGCCCTCTATCACCTCCCTCCAGGATTCCTCAGGCTCTCACTCAGAATGCAGCAGATGGTAGAATGGAGCAGCAGCCCAATCTGTCAGTACAGACTGCACAGGTCTATCCACATCATGCCAGGGTGAAGAAGGCCACCACTCCTGGGGGAAGCCTCATTTGCCATGATGAGTGTGCTAAAGTGTGTCTACAAACATCAGGGCCAAGAAACAGGGCCCTCTGTCACCACCACAGGTGACTCTTCTGGGTACCAGCCCTGTACACACCTTTTCCTTAAGTTCATTGCTGAGGTAGCAGCCATTTAGCTCAGAGCAGATGAGAATGAACTACCAGATGGTCAGTTGAACTACCAGTTGGTCAATGAACTACCAGGTATGCCAGTTCCCATAGCACAGGAGTTACAAAACCTTTTGGTAGCTGTCCATGGTGCCACACCTGCAGGGTTAAGAAGATACCAGGTGGCTCAAGTTAGGAAGCTGGGTGGGGCCAGAGCCAAGGCCCCAGTGGCTAAAGGTAGGCACCTGGGTTGCAGAGCTAGCAGGACAAATGCATGTGGTTTTCTAATTGGGGAAATAAACAGCATGCTTGGCATTTTAGGGGCATATGCTAGTCCTTTGTATGTTAGTGCCACTTGTCCTCATCTTGTTCAGAAGGGGGACACTGTGCAACAATGCTGTCTCTCCACAAGTTTGAAGATATTGGGAGCCATGTGGCCTCCAGCTGGCTCTGGCCTCTCACCTGTGAAAACAGTGCCCAGGTAAGAGGGGTTCACTTCAATGACCTTCTGCTACAGGTGGGCTGTGTCCACTTCCAGGCTCTCCTGCTCTGGGTTTGGTTCCTCTCACTCCTCAATATGCAACCACCTCAGATAGCAGGGACTCTTCAACTGCAGAAATGGCCCAACCAGATGTCACTGAGCCTGTCGGGCCCACCAAAGCTGGCCATAGCTAATGGACACCCAACTCAGGCTCAAGCTCAGAAACCCATTTTCAGGACAAGCAAGAGAGGTAAGGGAGAGTCAAATTCAAGAATTGGGGGCTACTGAGGGTGTGACTCAGTGGTAGAGCATGTCCTTAGCACACACACAGCCCTGGGTTTGATCCCAGTGTGAAATAAACAAAGAAAACAAACAAATGAGAGCACTGCACAAATCCTGAGCAACAACAGCAGGAACACTGTCCTCTTATGGAGTGAGCCAAAAGATATATCTCAGAGCCACAGATCAGTCAGGGAAAGGTGGAAAGACCCTTAATTGGTTTCCAAAGAGCATGATGACACCAGGCAAGGAAGAAGCCCTCTCAGGAACAGGATCTCCCAAAACCTCAGAGGGAAAGAAGGTGGGTACATCAGCAGCAGTAAGGAGTGTCCAAGCAAAACAGCTATTACCCTGGGGTCTTCAGATTCCTCCCCCAGGAGCTACACTTCTCATGTGATTGTGCTGATGATTCCAAGCTCAGGGAACAGGAAAACCCCTAAGAGCTCTGAAATTTAGAAGCAGTTCAGGCAAAGCAGTGGACTCCACTCTGGTTGATCCTGGGCTTTTCCAGCTACAATATCATGATGTAGCTTTGGACTCGGGGGGGGGGGACTGCAATGCAGGGCACCTTATTAAAACACCTGCCACCAAGAATGAGGCTATCAGGGCTCTGAAAACCACCTGGGAACCCACAGGTGCAAATGATGGTGGAGGGAGACCACACAGGTTCTCTTTACCTTGGGACAGAAGATTGTGGCCTCTCCAGGAACCACAGCCATCAGCACAGCTCCCACCCACACCATGTGGAGTGTGGTGCTGGCCAACTTGGAAAAATATCATAATTATCATGCGAAGTTACAGAAGTTACACACAATGTCTGCATGCTGTAGGCTTTCATTTAGGTAAAGCACTAGAAAATACAAAATAATGTATGGCAACAGAGAAGAGACCAGTGGTTGCTTTGAGGTGGGTGGCTGGGGAGTGGGGGGTTAGCAAGGCATTAGGAAAGGGCTAGAGAAATGTTTGGGACAATAAGAGAGGAGTTCACTATGATTGTGGCAAAATAAATCATGGGTATATACATATATCAAATTTACCAAACTGCACACTCCTAAATATGTGAAGACTATTACAGGACAATGATATTTCAACAAACACATCTTTAGAAAATACAGGGGGAAGAAAAGTTTCCTTCCCTCTGGAACCTGTGTCTGTCCAGCAGAGTGAATTCCTCACATCCATGGACTCCCCAGCCCACATAGGGCCAAAAGCCTCACCTGTAGATGTCCCCTTAGGGGCCACTGCCAACCATGGGGAGGAGCTAGAGATCTGCCCCAGAGTCTGCTCAGGACTTCAGAGGAAGGCTGAGGAGGGGCCTCCCTCTCAGCTCTGGGCCAGTCCCACCTGCCCAGCCTGAGTCGCCCTGACTCTTGCTACCAAGCATGAAGGGTGCCACTTCCCAGCAAGGAGCCTCAGCCTGAAGCTCTGCCTGCAGGAGGAACAAGGGAAAGCCCGGTGGGCCTCACAGGCTCCAACCAGCAGCAACCCAGCACCTTCCGTCCCTCCCGTGGGAGCTGAGGAACATGGGCCAGGAAGGCTCCCAGCCTCTTTTGTGCTGTGGCTAATATGGCTGCCCTGACACTTGCTGTTGCCACGCCCAGCCTGCCAAACTCAGGCTCAGGGACAACAGAGTACCTGAGAGGACAGCCCATCTTGGTTGACTGCCTTCCAGGCCTTATTTCGTCTGCAGCGCCCTTGGATCTGGGTGTCTGGGTGAAGGGGGGAGCTCCCCCCTGCACCCAGGGGAGAGGGCACTCTCCCCTCCAGGGGAGGCCCTTGGGACTTGGGTGTCGGGGTGGCGGCAAGAACTCCACCACCTATTGCACCCAGGAGAGAGGGCACTCCCTCCTCCGGAGGGAGGCCCCTCGGACCTGGGTGTTGGGGTGGGGAAGAGCTCTACCACCCCCGCAATCAAGGGAGAGGGCACTACCACCTCCCAGGGGAAGGCAACTCAGACCTGGGGAGCTCCACCCCCCCCATACCCAATGGAGAGGGCACTCCTGCTTCCAGGTGGGAGGCCCCTGAGACCTGGATTTTTGGGTGAGGGGAGCACCCTCCTCATCCTCCCTGCACCCAGGGGAGAGGGCACTACCCCTCCACAGGGGAGGCCCCTCTAACCTGGGTGTCAGGGGGGGAAGCTCTCCCCTCCGCACCCAGGGGAGAGGGCACTACCCCCTCCACGGGAGAGGCCCCTCTTAACTGGGTTTGTGGAGGGAGCTCACCCTTGCACCCAGGGGAGAGGGCACTCTCAACTCCAGCGGGGAGGCCCCTCTAACCTGGGCGACAGGGGGGAGGAGATCTCTGGCTCTGCACCCAGGGGAGAGGGTACTCCCCTTCCAGGGGAGAGACCCTTCTAACCTGGGTGTGGTTGGAGAGCTCACCCCCTCGACACCCAGGGGAGAGGGCACTCCGCTGTCCAGGAGGGAGGCCCCTCTAACCTGGCTGTCAGGGATAGCTCCCCTGTGCACCCAGGGCAGAGAGGCACTCCCCCCTCTAACCATAACCCTAACCCTCCTGGGGGAGGCCCCAGGAAACTGGATGTCAGAGTGAGGAGGTGAGCCAACCCCACTGCACACCCAGGGCAGAGGGCACTCACCCCTCCCTCTGCAGGGGAGGTCCCACCAACCTGGGTGTCAGAGAGGGGGTGAGCTCCCGCCCCCCCACCCTGCACCTACGGGAGAGGGCACTCCCCCCTCTAGGGGGGAGGCCCCTCCGACCTGGGTGTGTGGGGGGTTGGGAGCTCCACCTCCGCACCCAGTGGAGAGGGCATTCCCCCCTCAGGGGGATGCCCCACTAACCTGGGTGTGTGGGGTGAAGCTCCTGTTCCGCACCCTAGCAAGAGGGCTCTCTGGACCCCAGGGGGGAGCCCCTCTAACTTGGGTGTGTGGGTGGGAGCTCCCCCCTACGCACACAGGGGAGAAAGCACTCCCCCCTCCAGAGGCTCGGCCTTTCTAACCTGGGTGTGGGGGAGGGAGATCCACCTCTCTGCACCAAGGGGAGAGGGCACTCCCGCCTGGGAGGAGGCCCCCTCTATCCTGGGTGTTGGGGTGGAGAGAAGAGCTCCCGCCCACTACCCCTCACCTAGGGGAGAGGGCACTCCCCAGTCTGGGGAGGAGGCCACTCCGACCTGGGTGTCGCAGAGGTGGGAGCTCCACCTCTGCATGCAGGCAGAGGGCATTCCCCTGTCTGGGAAGGATGCCCAACTAACCTGGGTGTCAGTGGGGGGGGTAGCTCCCCTCCGCACCCAGGGGAGAGGGCTCTCCAGACTCCAGGGGAAGGCCCCACCTACCTGGGTGTTGGGGGGTATCTCCCCCCCTCCACACCCAGGGGAGAGGGCACTCCCCCCTCCAGGGGCAAGGCCCATCTAACCTGGGTGTGTGGGGGAGAGATCCCTCTGCTGCACCCAGGATAGAGGGCACTCCACCCTCCAGGGGCTAGGCCCCTCTAACCTGGGTGTTCAGGGGAGCTCCCCAGTGCATCTAGCATAGAGAGCACTGCTCCCTCCAGGGATGCGGCCTCTCTAACTTGGGTGTCAGGAAGAGCTCTCCCTATACCCAGGGTGAGGGGCACACCCACCTCCAGTGGAGAGGCCTCTCTAACCTGGGTGTCTGGGGGAGCTCCCTTGCGCACCCAGGGCACAGGGGCATTCCCCACTCTAATCCTAACCTTTACCCTGCGGGGGGGGGGGAGCTGGAAGCTCCGAGTTGGAGTTGGCGGGTGAGCTACCCCCACCCCGCACCCAGGGGAGAAGGCTCTCCCCACTCCGAAGGGGAGGCCCCTCCAACCTGGTTGTCCAGTGCGGGGGAGCTCTCCCTCCACCCCTCACCCAGGGCAGAGGGCACTCCCGTCTCCACTGGGGAGGCTTCACCAACCTGGGTTTTGGGGTGGGGGAGGGAGCTTCCATCCCCACTCCTCACCTAGGGGAGAGGGCACTCCCCCCTGCGGGGGAGGCCCCTCCAACCCGGGTGTGAGGGGGGTGGGAGCTCTACCTCAGCACCCAGGAGAGAGGGCATTCCCTCCTGGGGGGGAGGCCCCTCTAACCTGGGTTTGGGGGGGAAGCTCTCCCCACACCCAGGGGAGAGGGCACTCCCCCCTCCGGGGGTGATTTCCCACTAACCTGGGTGTGTGGGGGGTGAGCTCCCCTCTACACCCAGGGAAGAGGGCTCTCCGGACTCAAGGGGGTAGGCTCCTCTAACCTGGGTGTGGGGGTTAAGCTCCCCCCTCCGCACCCAGTGGAGAGGGCATTCCCCCCTCCAGATTCAAGGCCCCTCTAACCTGGGTGTTTGGGGGAATATCCCAACCTCCACACCCAGGGGAGGGGGCACTCCGCCCTGTGGGGGAGGCCCCTCCAAGATTGGTGTCCAGGTGGGGGGTAGCTCTCGCCACCCACCCCACACCTAGGGGAGAGGGCACTTCCCCTTCCGGGAGGGAGGCTCCTCTGACCTGGGTGTCCTGGGAATTGGAGCTCCACCTCCGCACCCAAGTAGAGGGCATTCCCTTCTCCGGAGGGGATGCCCCACTAACCTGGGTGTGTGTGTGGGAGCTCCCCTTCTGCACTCACTGGAGAGGGCTGTCCGGACTCCAAGGGGAAGGCCCCCCTAACCTGGGCGTTGGGGGGGAGCTCATCCCCGCTTTGCACCCAGGGTACACGGATCTCCCCCCTCCAGACACCTTAAATAGATCAATTTTAGGCAAGGAAATAGAAGATGCCATCAAAAGCCTATCAACCAAGAAAAGCCCAAAAGCAGATAGATTCTCAGTTGAGTTCCACCAGACCTTGCAAGAAGAACTAATACCAGTATTCCTCAAATTATTCTATGAAATAGAAGAGGAGGGAACCCTTCTGAACTCATTCTATGAGGCTGTTATCACTTTGACACCAATTGCATACAAAGACACATCAAGGAAAAAACTTAAGACCAATACCCCTGATGAACATAGACACAAAAATTATCAGTAAATTCCTGACAAATTGTATACAAAAAATACACCAAAATACAGTGCACCATGACCACGTGGGGTTCATCCCAGGGATGAAAGTTTGGTTCAACATATGGAAATCAATAAATCTTATACATCACATCAATAGACTTAAAGAAAAGAATCATACAATTTTCTCTATAGATGCTGAAAAATATAGAATCATTTCATGTTCAAAACAATAGAAAATCTAGGAATACTAGGATCATACTTCAACATTGTAAAAGCTGTCTACACTAAGCCCAATGCCAGCATCACTCTAAATGGAGAGAAATTGGAAGCATTCCTCTAAAAACTGGAACTAGTCAGGGATGCCCTCTTTCACCACTTCTATTCAACATAATCATTGAAATTGTAGCCAGAGAAATCAGGTAAGCAAAAGAAATTAAATGGACACACATAGGAAAAGAAGAATTCAAACTATCACTATTTGCTGATGACATTTATAAGACCCAAAAAAAATTCCTCCAGAAAACTTTTATAACTAATAAATGAATTCAGCAAAGTATCAGGATACAAAATCAACACCCATAAATCAAATGCATTCCTATATATCAGCAATGAATCCACTGAAAAAGAAATTATGTAAAGGATTCCATTCACAATAGCCTCAAAAATTAAATATCTGGAAAAAAATCTATCAAAAAGCTAAAAAAGCTCTACAATAAAAAGTACAGAACCTAAATAAAGATATTGAAGAAAACCTCTGAAGATGGAAAGATGCTCCTCAATAGGCAGAATTAATATTGTTTAAATGGCCATACTACCAAAAACATCATACAGAAATAATGCAATTTCTATTAAAATCCTTATGACAGTCTTCATAGATATACAAATGGCAATTATTATATTTTTTTGGTAAAATAAGAGACCCAGAATAGTAAAAGCAATCTTTAGTGAGAAAACTGAAACAGGAGGCATCATAATACCAGAACTTAAACCATACTACAGAGCTATAGTAACAAAAATGGCATGGTATTGGCACCAAAATAGACATGTAGATCAATGGTATAAAATAGAGGACACAGAGACAAACCCACATAATTTAAATATGGTTATCTCATACTAGACAAAACATTCACTGGAAAAAAATAGCCTATTCTTTCAACGGATGGTGCTGGCGAAACTGGAAATCCACATGTAGCCAAATGAAATTAAACCTCCATCTTTCACCCTGCACAAAAATCAAATCAAAGAGGATCAAAGTTTTAGGCACTAGAACAGAGACTCTGCACCTAATAGAAAAAAAATATAAGCCCAAATCTTCACCACTTCGGCCTAGGATCTGACTTCCTTAACAAGACTCATAAAGTGCAAGAAGTAAAATCAAGAATAAATAAATGGGATGGGTTCCAATTAAAAAGCTTCTTCTCAGCAAAGGAAACAGTAAAGTGAGGAGATCACCTGCAGTCTGGGAGAAAATCTTTACCACATGCACCTCTGATAAAGTCCTCATCTCTAAGATATATTAAGAACTAAATAGACTTAGGACTATAAAAGCAAATAAACCAACGAATAAATGGGCTAAGGAACTGAACAGATACTTTATAGAAAAAGAAATACAATTGATCAATAAATACATGAAAAAAGTGTTCCAACACCTCTAGCAATTAGAGAAATACAAATGAAAACTACTCTAAGATTTCCTCTCACTCATGTCAGAATTGGAATCATCAAGAATACAGGCAACAATTAATATTTGTGAGGATGTGGTGAAAAAGCCACACTCATATATTGCTGGTGAAACTGAAAATTGGTGAAACCACTATGTAAAGCAGTATGGGGAGTCCTTGGAAAACTGGGAATGGAACCAGCGTTTGACCCAGCCATCCCACTCCTTAGTTTATATCAAAAGAACTTAAAATCAGCATACTATAGTTCCTGAATAGATGAATGGATAAATAAAATGTAATATATGTGTGTGTGTGTGTGTGTTTGTGTGTGTGTATGTGTGTTTCAATGGAATATTACTTAGCTTTAAAGAAGAGTGAGATTGTGGCATTTAGTAGTAATGACTGGAGTTGGAGAATATCATGCTAAGCGAAATAAGACAAACCTACATAACAAAAGGCTGAATGTTTTCTCTAATATTGGATGTTATTTCAAAATAAGATGGTGACACTAGGGAAGAATTGTATTACCTTAGATTAGATAGAGGGAAGTGATGGAAGGGGAGGGGAGGGGAGGGCATGTGAGCCTAGGAAAGAGAGTAGAATGAAACAGACATTATTACTGTAGGTATATATGTGATTACATGACCAATATAACTCTGCAACATGTACACTCAGAAAAATGAGAAATTATATCACATCTCTGTATGACATAGCAAAGTACATAACTGCATTCTAATGTCATATATAATTAAAATAAATAAAAAAACTCATTAAAATTGAAATAGATAAATGTAAGTCAAATAGTAAAAATACTCAACTAAAAATGATAATACATCGAAAATCACAGGAATGGACTCATAAGAGTTTACAGTAACAAAAGACAGAATAGCTTGAATGATAAAATGTATATAAATAGTGAATTATAATTCACAGAATGGAAAAAATGAGTACAAACTGATATGTAAACTGCTATAGGAGAGTTCTTCCTTACAGAATTCACATTAATGAATGAAATAAGGTAATTCTTTAAAAAATCACCATTACAATACTATAATAATTGGTGCAGGAAATGACCACAATGGGTGCTAAAAATAGTGGACAAAAGATTAAGGAAAATCAATATATTTGCATGGACTAAAATGAACATCAACCACAACAATTATTAATTAAAAAAGAAAATTATTAACTTTAAAGTGGAGAATCAGAGGGATAACCAATAAACCAGGCATGGTGGTGCATACTTATAACTTGAGAGTTTGAAGCAGGAGAATCACAAGTATGAGAGCAGTTTGATTAAATTAGTGAGAATCTCAGCAAGTAAGCAAGACCCAGCCTCAAATAATAAACAGGACTAAGGATGTAGCTTAGTGGTAAAGTGCTCCTGATTTCAATCTCAGTACTCAAAAGAAAGAAATCACCAGTATATGACTTATCAACATTATATATCCTCTAATATAATTCATTGAGAAGGGCACCATAATCACTATTATGTTATTTTCAGCAGAAACAAATATACTCAAAGTAGTCACAAAAATACCATAGAAATAAAAAATGAGTGACACAGTCAAAAATATCTGAGCAGGACTTTTTAACATAGCAAGTCATAAGAGAAAAAGAAAGGAGCCATTGTTGTGGCTCAGTTGTAGAATGCTTGACTAGTATGCATGAGGCATACTGGCACCACATAAAAAATAGAAACAAACAAAATAAGAATATTGTGTCCATCTACAACTAAAAAATCTTTAAAAAAGAAAAGACTTTTAGTCCTTCAACTAAAAGACTTTCATTGTTTCAAATTTTCACAGATTGGAGGAGGCTACAGACACATGGCTATTAAATGTAATGTGGAATTTTGAAACATAAATTGGACATTAGATAAAAAAACAAGAGCAATAAAACAAATTATTAAGTTAAAATAATTGTAACAATATTAATTTCTTGATTTTTACCATTATTTGTTAATATTAGGACAAGCTCAGTGCAGGATATATGAGAACCTTCTACTGGTTTTACAGTTTTGCTGTAAATCTAAAGTTCACTCAAAATGAAAAGTAAATTAAAGATATTAGTGATACATTAGAATTCCTTTTGAAATGATTACAAATGCATGGGGTATAATTTGCTCCAGTTCTGTACTAAATTTTTACCCTCATCCTCTCCTCTTCCTGCTCCTTTTCCTTTAATGATTTTTCTGCTAGTTACTTACATTTATTTTTCTTAATTACTGTCTTGTGGATACACATATGGATATACACTGTATTATTGTGGATATACACTGTACTATATTAATATTAGACTTTTGAATGAAAATGTAAGAACTTTCAAAATAAAAAATATATATTTTCCTATGGCATTACTGTTTCACAAAGCTCTAATATGACAACCTTTAGTGATACACTAAGTAGAAAGTGATATGAATTTAAGGTCTTCAGATAAAAAAAAAAGAAAGTCAGAAAATGGGCAAGTAGAGTCATAATATATCTAGTATAAATAGTTAGATGCTTTAAAAACAAATGACAACTTAAAATTAGTCAAACATTTTCAAATTTATTTTCTCCAATGAAAATAAGAGCAGATTCAGTTTGTGATAAATGTCTAATTACATCTACTTTCTATCTAATTTTTAAGCGTATAAAATAATCTCAAGTAATGTAGCATTAAGTAAATTACAGAGAAAATAGAACTGATAAAAAAGTATAAAGAATTTCTGTTTAAGATTTTTTCCACCATAACTTTAATTAATTAATTTATTTATATATGGCACTGAGTATTGAACCCAGGGCCTCATGTATACTAGGCAAGCATTCTATCACTGAGCCATAACCCCAACCCATATTAGGAATTTTCTGATATGGAAAAGCACTCAAAAATTATTAATTATAACACATACTAAAATCAAAAGAAATAATTCAAATCCTCTTACCAATTTCAGCAGGTCTGATTTTGTTCCCTCAAATGCCACGTTTTCTGAGTCTTGACAGGTTTCTTATGTCCTTTTCTACATTAGTTATATGATTAAAGCGAAGGTAGAGAGTGGTGAGAGAATCTAACCTACACACCACTGAAGGAATTTCTCTCAGTTTATTATGCTGTAAATCAAGCAACTGCAGCTTCTTCAAGTTATCAAGAGAGTCAGGCAGACTGGTAAGTTAATTTTTACTTAGAGACAGTATCATGAGATTTACTAGACAGCCCACCGCTGATGGGAGAGACTGCAGTTTGTTACTGTATATGTAAAGTTCTGTTAATTGAGTCAAGTGTTTGATTGATGCTGGCCATATGTGCATAGACCTCTTGGATAAGTCCAAACACACTGAATTCTCTTCCAGGCATATATTGCTCTTTAGTCACTTCTGCATTACTGGATTTTTTTCCTAGTCCCACATGCAGGACTTGACCACTTGATTGTATTGTCAACTTAAAAAGCCATCCCTAGTTGGGCAACATTGGAGACTTTTTTCCATCTTTGTCATCTTTCCCTTTGGTTTTAGATACTTTTTCATGGCTTTCTGTCCCTAAATCTCCAAAGGCCTTTGACACCTTTTCTCTTTCCTTGACTGATGGTACTTTGGGCTCTTTCTTTTTAGGGTGTTTTATTTTCCTAAACTACTAACTCATGGTGACTTAAACTTGGAAAAAAAAACACAAACTTTTACATTGTTTGCTAGCAATCAAATTCAAAGATAAACAGACACCTTACACAACACCTGTCTGTCACATGTTAGATCTAAAAGCACTATTACCATTTCTGACAACTCATTCCAACTGGTAAAATGGTGCTGGTCAATCAATGATTTATTAGAATTTCTGAAATATAATAGAGAATATTAAATTACCTTCTGTTAAAATTTACATTAAGTAAATAGCCTCAGGAAAACAATCTTAAAGTTAAGGTTGCTGTGGAGAGCAGTGACAGAGAATGGGAGAGCTGTGTTTGAGATTGAGGTCTCTGATAACCTCATGGCTGTGGCATACCTGTTACCTGGGAATGTTTCTGTGCAAAGGTGCCAGAGTCCCAGTGGCTATACACTGCATGAGGAGACTGTCCTAGAGACTTACCAGCCTCAATCTTGATATCAGACACACAGCTACTGGAAACAGAGAAACTCTCTTGATAGAAAACCACAATTGTTCACTAGTCTGCTGCAACTGAACCTGTGCACCTTACAGTAACTTCAGCCAATGGGCTTTATTGAGAGCTACACAAAGCTCCTAACATTGCACACTGCAATTGTGGAATGCAACTGGGAATAGTTGCATGATGTTGCTAGCCATATAAATATATGAGTACAAAGAAAGATGCTGATGAGGCATATATAAAAAAAGATTGCTGAAAGATTTCTTTAGACCTGCTTCTCCATCAGAGAGGAGCATTCCACCTGACCCCAGCTTTATCTTCAAAAACATTTGTCTGTGTGTGAGTTTTTATTTTTCTTATCCTCCTTTTCCCCTTGCCGAAACCTGCTACTTTGAACACAATGGTCACGGAATTTTGCCACCATCCTATTACTTGATACACTATTTACTGAACACTTTATTATGTAAAATCCATTAAAAATTAATAGATCAGGCCCGCCCTTCAAGAAATTTGTAATCTAATAGAGGATTTGTAAATTAATATGCATATTTATATGAATATATATAAAAACATCACTATGATATATATATATATATATATATATATATATATATATAAAACATTACTATGACAATGAAGCATAGAAGTATTTTTAGATAGCTAGTTTTTTTATCTTGTAAAAGAAAAAAAACTTTAAAAATTTTAAAAATGAACAGCATATATCCACAGCCTATATTCCTAACCAGCACCCAAAAATTGCTCTATCTTCAACTAACTATAGCTTTAGAAAACAGGGAGGAGAGGGTCATTATAATACAAAATACTTGTATGAAGATGTGAATTTGGTGTTAACATACTCTATATACAAACAGAGATATGATAAATGGTGGTATAAAGATGAATTAAGAATTGTATGCAAAAATTAAGAGAAAATAGGAAAGGTTTCAAAGTTGATAAAAGAATGGACCAGCAGTGTGACAAAAGAACAAATGGAACAAAATGATATGAATGGAAAAAAGTAAATAATTCAGGTAAAAGAGTATTAAAGTATGCCATTTAATAAACACTCTAATTGATTCTCATACAGGTATATTGGAGGGCTCACTCCTGACCAACCATGACAGAGCAATCTCCAATGATGTCTGTATTCTAGGAAACAGGAGAAAGATCAATAACAGGAAAATTATAAAAAGTTCACTGGTGAAGAAAAGTTAAGTAAAACCTTTGTGAAGGGCATCAGTCCCCCCTAAGCATTTTTAAATTTAAAATAAATTATTCTTATTTTTAACTCTTGTTAACTCTAACTGATAAAACCGCTTGGTCGGCATGCATCATTCCTGTTTGATCACAGGAATGGGAAAAATTATTGTAGGCTATGGCCTGTCTCCCACACAAGACTGCAGTTTAGACTGTCAGAAGAATTATGACAACTAACTAGGTAACATAGTATATTAATTCCTCTTAGAGTGAAACAAGCTATAGAATTTTTAATACAATCATTATCAGTGAAAACAGCTGAGAGGATCTTAGGTGAACTGGTGCTTTATTAACTGGGTAGAGTTCAAACAAGGAGAGGTAGGTGGTACACCATGAAGGGGAACACTAAGGGACTACAGACCATATGAGGTTTGGGAAGGAACACCAAGGCACTACAGACCATATGAGGACATCTGTGGATATATGCTGTTCATTTTAAATTTTTCAAATGTATTTTTCTTTTACAAGATAAAAAAACTAGTTATCTAAAAATACTTCTGTGCTTCATTGTCATAGTACTGTTATATATATATATATATATATATATATATGTGTGTGTGTGTGTGTGTGTGTGTGTGTGTGTGTGTGTATCATAGTACTGTTTATATATATTTATATAAAATTAATATGCATATTAATTTACAAATCCTCTATTAGATTACAAATTTCTTGAAGGGAAAGCCTGCTCTATTAATTTTAATGGATTTTACATAATAAAGGGTTTAGTAAATAGTGTAACCCTCTCTGTATTACCTTCCCCACTGTCTAGACAGCATCTACACAGACTGCATGTGGATGGGCAGCCACACAACATACAGCCATCCTAAATACTAGCAGTGGGGTCACAGGGGCAGTGTGCAGGATGACTCACAGGTTTACAGTCTAGCATCTGACATGTACATTAAGAGCAAAGATCTGTGTGGCTTTAGCCCCAACTTCTTTCTCTCTTTCACCTTCCCATGGATCAGAGCAGCAGGACTCCTGGCTACTGGAGTGAGGATCTGACCTCAATGCTGGAGCATTATGCAGGAGCAACCCAAAGGGGCTGGGGTGGGGTAGATGAAGACTGTTTTGGAATATTCTAGCACTTTGTCTTTCTCCATTATGAGTGCAGATCCTTTAGGAAACCACTGTTATCTCCAAAACAAAGTGGTCAAGTGATCTGCACCACAGCTGTCAGTTTCCATGATCCACAGAGAATGTCCCCAGCAAAATCATGTACATTTATGAAGCCTCAGTACAGGAACACAAGACCTGGGTGATATCAAAGGAAGCTGCTGGTCCTGAGAGGCCAGGGACCCCATGGCTCCCATCCCAAACACAACACTAGAAGTGGGAAGAATCCCAAAGACAAGACCCATTTCCAGACTTCAAACACATACACTGTTCTGGTCCCAAAAAGAACACCAAATGCTACATGGCCTCATGCCTGGACCAGAGTGGGAAGGCCTCCCCTCCTGGTTTCCCAAGGGGAAGGTAACAGGAGCATTGTCCCTAAATTCACATCCTAGTCCTGAGTACACTAGCACAAAAGACACGAAAAATTCCAATGTATTTAACAAGTAGTAAAAAGTCAGTTGAATATCTACATATTAACCCCCATCTACCACTTGTAAAAACACTAGTTTGGAAATAAATGAAGACTTTCTAGAAAGAAAAATTAATTACCAAGTTTTACTCCTTGTCACCTAGTCTAGTCATTCCAACTTTTCTGGAGGTGCAAGAGGTGGGCAACTCACTGGATGGCAGGAGTCTGGGGTGCTGCAGCCCCTGTGCTGGCAGGAGGTGGCAGGTAGGAAGAGCCAGCTCCTGGCTTTGGGGAAAAGTTATCCAGCAGGTGTGGGCAAATGGTGAGAGCCTGCAGTCCCACACATTGGGCATGGGAGGATAATTAGCAATGGGAGTCCACAGACCTGCTGGCTGAAGATATTTTCTACATGGAGAACCTACTGGCTGGGAGATGGGTAGCAGACATTCTGAGGTGGGGATACAGGAGTCCAGATTGCACTCAGTAGCTGAGTGTGGAGTTTTCCCACTTCAGCTGCTCATGCTGGTTGGAGTTCTGACTGTCCCCAGGGCCAACCTCTTTCTCCTTGAAGCTTTCCCACTTGTCAGTAGTGATGTCTTCCTCCTCCTCCTCTCAAAACTCATGCTGCTCTTCCTCTTCCTCCTCCTCACCACTGTGCTGGTCCTGGTAGGTCTGCAAAGAGAAGGATGTGTGAGTCCAGCTCATGGCCAAGTCATCCAGTGTCCACCTTCCTGGAGCATCAGCAGAAGGGCGATATCCCCCAGTGAAGGAGACTGTCCAAGGAAAGGGGCCTAGGCCTCACTGGAAGTGGCCTCTCCATGGAGTCCAGGCATGCAGAGAGCTCCTGGATAGGGATGCTCAGTTCCCTCCTTGGAGCACTGTCTCTGCATAGAGTGGGAGGAGCACCATCCTGAAGCCAGCTCATCTCTGCACTTACACTTACTGGGTTGTATGAACTTCAATAAGGCCTCACTGAGCCTCAGTTTACCCCCCGCTGGATTTGAGGATCCTGGCTCTCTGAGTTTTGTGCTTATAAGGCACAGGCACATGAACATGGAGGAGCCTGGCCTGAAGTGTTCTGCAGCCTGGGGCCATGTCTGCTCCTACCTCCCTGGAGCTCATGGATATGGTCAAGGCAGAGTCATTGCCATTCATATCATTCTCCTTCCCTGTGTCCTGGTCCCACATGATTCACTGATGTGCAGCCCAGATCTGAAACACCCCCAGGATGATCATAATCATCATGAAGTAGATGCAAACAACAATCACCATGGTGGCAGTAATCAGGAAGACTGTCAAGGGAGCAAAAGGACAAAGAGGACTGCAGAGACGTCACCCAGATAGACGCTTCCCACTGGTCCTTGGCTATCCTAGGTTTGCATACTCCACCTGATCTACCGAGAGTAGAAAGCACCAGGAACAGCTTTGCATGGTCTCAAACTTGCTGGGTCACTGTGGCTGTGGGCAGGCAATCATTTCCTTGTGTGTGATTGGGAGTGGGAACTGTGCTGCAGTGTTCCTAGCCAGGTGGGACAGGGACATCTGCCTAAGACCTATAGTGTTTCCACTTAGATGCCTCCCGTGACATTCCTGCAAATGGTTGAGGACTGAGCAGGTTGTGGCCTGACAGGTAAACAAAAAAGCAGTGCTTAGGGTGAACAAACTGTGGCTGGGCAGCCATGTGGCTGGCATGTTCCAGAAGATTGGTGGCAAGGATCTTGTTCACCTGCAGTGGACAGGATGAAAGGACTACTAGGGATGAGCTCTTCTCTGCATGGTCATTGGCAGAGTGGCGACCCCTGAGCTGTTGGGCTGGCTGCGACCCTGGTGCTGACTCACGGGGCCCTGTGTTGCAGCCAAGACCCTTGTTGGTGGCTGCAGATGTTGGGCAAGGCTGGTGCTCCAGCACCACCTATTCCAGGGCAAGGTAGGTGGCAATGGAGATGGCGCCTGGCGGGGTGCGGGCCTGCTCTGGGCCCAGATAGGGCAGTCTCAGCTGGGCACAGGCATGGGGTGCCTCCTTATTGGGCTTGGATGGGCACAGAAGGGATGCTGCAAGGGTGGCCTAGGTTGGGCACAGGTTGGGGTGCTGCTGGCCTGGCCTAGGGTGATCGCAGGTCCAGGTGCTGCCAGGATGGCCTAGGGTGGGTGCAGGCTAGGATACTCTGTGGAGCAGGGAGGGGCCACATGGTGAGCTTTAATTGAGTGAGATTCTGGTCCCCAGGCATTAGCAGGTAGAGTTCTCTTGCCCTTTCTGCAGTGCCTCATTCTGTGGGTGATAAGTTGTTCACAGTATTGTGCTGTTCCACTTTTCTTTGAACAGTTGTACATAGGGATAGTTTCGTGTTTGTCCACCTTTCTGGAAGTACGATTGTTGTAGCAAAGGCCTGCAGTCTTTTCAATATGAAATCCCTGAGACAAAATAATTTATCCTTGGTTTTTATTTTACCAATACAATTTACCTTTATTCTTCTTGTAAGAATTGCTGTAGAGTGCAGACTTAATTCTCACCCAGAACATTTACTGACCTTGATAACTGACACTTGAATATTTTACAGTGTTTAGCACTGTAGTTAACAATTAAATTCCATAATGGGAAACTCTAAATACAAGAGGTATGTGCCCATTCCAAATGATCTTTTATCTTCAACTGAAAATCTTAACATTGATGTGAGTACTCAATGTGTTTAGATTTTCACAAAAGGGAAAACAGGTCCTCAGCCACTTAAGGAAGAGTGCCTTCCTGCCTTCCACAACCACTTGCTGGTCTGCACGCCTGCACATGGCCTTCTAAATTATCCCTTTCCTTACTTTTTTTTAATGAGAGTAGTTGCAAGGATTGGCTTAAATAATGTAAAAACCCAACCACACTGTTACTGGTTATTGTTTACTCTTATTCTGTTATCATCTTTCCTTTGCTTACAACTTTTCTCCCTTTGAAGGATCAAGAAGATGCTTTCTCCTTCACAGGTTTTCACTATTTCACCCAGCTAGAATAAATTCTAATGTCTTATAGCATTTTTTCTAAATCTTTGATGTAGTACTTGGAAGCTTCTGTCTAGTGTTAAACATAAATAAACTCCTTCAGACCACAGATTGTCTTTCTTAGAGACTTCAGGACATTGCATGCTCAACCAGTTAGAGCTGAGCTTTTTGAGTGAATTAATGTGTAAGATGACATTAACTAGCCAAGTTTGATTTTTCCTTTTCTGCCACACATGTGTAGATGTTCTCCAGGTTTCCACCTGTGACCTTTTCTACCTTGTAATTTCATCAGTTCTTTGGCGCTATCTTTACTAAACAAATGGATTCACCAGTATTCCCATATTTAACCTTGGGTCTGATTCAACCTACCATAACTCAAATGCAATATTCCACAACTAAAGTCATCATTACATTATCTAGAGCTGCACCTGACCTAGGGAAATGCTTTTTTGACTGTTTTTTTGTTTTGTTTTGTTTTGTTTTTTCGTGCTAGGGATTGAACCCAGAGTTGATTATACACTGAGCCACCTCACCAGCCCTTTTTACAGTTTTTTCTTTAGAGACAGGGTCTCACTAAGTTGCTGAGGCTCATTTTGAGCTTGTAATCTGCCTGACTCAGCTTCCTAGGCTACTGGAATTACAGGTGTGTGCCATTGTGCCTAGCCTGGGGCTAGTAGTTTTTGGTTTTGGAGTAAGTACATAAATGTTTGAAGAGTTTTTTATCTATATTTTTATCTTACTTTTAAGGTGATGTTACTCAGACCCTTTTGAAAGCACTTGTCTGATCCATTGTTTTTACATGGGAAAAAATCTTCCTTTGTGAAAATAATATCTTCAGCAGAGGCTGTGTCCTATAGAGGGAAGGCTGTCTACTAGAGAGGGGAGACACAGGGCAAAACACCTGACATGCAGAGGGGTGTTTTGAGTATTAAATTGACAATGCCCTTTCCAAACATGTAAGGAGGACTTTCAAATGACAATCAGTATAAGAGTGAATCTTTATGGAAGATAAGAATGAGGTTTAACGTTTAAGATACAGAGGAAGAGGTATAACATCAGTACAGGGAAAAATAAAGTCTGAACTAGAAGGCAAGATAAATAATTATGTCATTTCTGCATTTAGGGGAAAAGGAGATTTCAAAAGCACCTGTTGTAACTAGTTATGTGTGTGAGTAATAGAGTGCCTACCTAGTATGTGCAAAATCCTGTATTAAATCCCCAGTACTGCAAAAACAAAATGTTGGTTCACACTATTAAGTACTGCATAGAGGTCAAGGAGTGTAAGGCCCAGAAGGCAGTCAAAATCACTTTTTAGTCTTAGAAGTTGAAATTTATTTACCTTTGGAGTGAAAAGCAATCAGTTTAAGTTTAATTATAAGAAATTGGAAACTTTCTTAAAATGCTTTACTTCTTATAATATTTTTAATTGAATTAGTTGTAAAATTTGGAGCCTGGACTTATCCTTTGACTTTTCTTCCCATTTACAATTCATATGTTTTGCTAATTGAAAATTCTAATATTGAGTAATATGTGACATTTGTTAGCTCAGAGATCCTGTTGCAAACCTCGGATGAGTTATGTATCTGTGATTCTTCTCAGTGGAACTTAAATGCAATAGACATGTTGCCATGAAGTGAAAAATGTGCTAATGTTCACCTGGAAAAACTGTGTTTTAATGCAGTACATTCTCTTGTTCACACTGATTCTTCTCATTTTTATTGCATACTTTATATCTTTATATGCTGACATTGCAGCTGCTCCTTCTCATCCATGTTTTGTATATTCTAGCACATATTCTCATTCCTGAGATTCTACACAATGGAATGTCATTTGGCTATGTTTAAATATATGCAAATATTTCTGTTCTTGGAGTGGTCACTCTCAAATATTTAGCACACATAATTGACTTTACAGAGTCTAACATTAACCAACGTATACTGAACTGAACCTACATCCTTTTTGTGGTGCAGTACATCTGTAATCCCAGTGACTGAGAAGGCTGAGCTAGGTTCAGAGCCAACATGAACAGCATAGTGAGGCCATATCACAAAATAAAAATTATAATGTAACAATAAGGCACAAGGGGGATTCATCTGTTATCTCCTTCACATGATAGACTTTTGTTTTGTTTTTGTACCAGGGATTCAACACGCTGGAACCTATCCACAGAGCGAGTACCCAGACCAAGCAGGCTGCAGTATCCGTCGCAGGTCCACAGGGGTCGCAGCCAGCGCGGGAGACCGCAAAATTGCAGGCAGGCGGGCCTGGTGAGTTTGAAAATAGCCTTGCACCAGGGGGCGGGTCCAGCGCTAAGCCACTTCTCTCTGCTAATCCTCCTCAGGCAGGCGAGGAGGCTTCACCAGATGGCAGGTGTGTGGGCAGGCGATCTTTCTTTTCAGCCTAAGGTGAGAGCAGCTACCAGTGCAGTACAGAGATTAAGATAGGCAGTGTTAAAAGATGAAACTGAAAGGTACTGAGAATTATGCACAAAGAATTAACATAACTTTTGGCCATTAGGAGATTCCTGGTATTGCCAGAAGAGGAAAATGAAAGACAAACTGGCAGGATTATGAATGAACCTTCTTCATGAATACAGGTGGTTCTATGACTTATATTATGTGTGTGTATGTGTGTATAATCTAAATGTACAACTTTCCATAAGATAAGAGTAGAAAAATGTTTATTAGCATTTAAAAAAAAAGACAACTTTATGGAGAAACCTACCAAGTATTTAAGAAACAGATAATTCCAGTAATTTTTAAGTTTTTAAAGAGTATTTAAAAAGAAGTAAAACATCCATTTTTTCAAAACAGATATTACAATGATTATAAATCCTGCCAGGATTGGATTATAAAAATCAGATCAGACAAATATATTACATAGTGTGTATGGTAGGTGTCCCAAAATGATTTTTGAGTGAGTTAAAATATTAACTTCAAGAAGGCTGAAATGAGATAACATAGTTGACTTCAAGCATTTGAAGGGTTTCCACATGGAAGACACTTGTTCTCTTTACTTCATTAGGTAGTATTAGGATCTTTAATGTCTGGAGTTGTTCAGATTTAGACAACTACCTCATGAAGCACTGACCCTTTCTTGTTTCTTTTTGTAGCACTAGGGATGGAACCCAGGACCTTGAGCATGCTAGGCACGTAATCGATTACAGAGCTATATGCCCAGCCCCTTCTTGCTCTATAATAATTTAAAGCAGAATATGAACATATTGTAGGATGCTATAAAAATATTGTGGAATTGAGTTTTCAAATGACTTTTAGGCTGTAATCCTTACAGGATTTTATTATGGTTTGATCTCCATTGTCCTTCACAAGTGTCATATACTAAAGGCTTGGTCCCAGCTGATGGCACTACTTCTAGGAGGTGGACAATGTAGGATGTAGGGCCTAGTTGAAGGAAGTGAAGTCATTGGGTTTGTGCCCTTGAAGATTATACTTGGACTCAACTCCAAACCATCCCTTTCTGTCTCTTTCCTGGCAGCCATGAAGTGAGCAGTTGGTTCTACTACATTCTCTTTGCCATGATATTCTGTCTTGCCACAAGCCCCAAACAACAGATCCAAGCCACCATGGGCTGAAACCAGGCAGAAACAAATCTTTTCTCCTTTAAGGTGATTTTTCTCGGAAAGTCTGATTAATATAGATTCTAAAGAATCACTTCAGAATTAGGAGAGGGGTGAAAGTAAAGGAATAGAAAAGCTAATCAAATAAATTTTTAATCCCCATTTTTTCGTCTGTAATAATAGTTTTAACATTCTGGTATTTCTGCTACAGTATAGAATCAATAAAGATTCTTTCAGGGCTGGGGATGTGGCTCAAGCAGTAGCATGCTGGTCTGGCATGCACAGTGTGCTTGGTTCAATCCTCAGCACCACATACAAATAAAATAAAAATATTGTGTCCACCGTAAACTAAAAAATAAATATTAAATCTCTCTCTCTCTCTCTCTCTCTCTCTCTCTCTCTCTCTCTCTCTCTCTCTCTCTCTTAAAAAAATTTCAAAAAGAGTCTTTTACATTTAGATTTGATGAGGACATACATAGCATGTGTGCTTGCTCTCTCTCATGCTCTTTCCTTCACTCTCTGTCTCTCTCCCTGTGCACACACACACTCACACATTGCTTGCTTCAACCTTGGACAGTAACAGCTGTGTCTCTGCACCACACCTTCCATGGTGGTGCCACTCCCAACCCCTGAGGGGAGAGAAGGGTGTGACTGCAGGATGGACCCCCTGTCCCAAAAATCCTGTGAGACTCCAGGCCCAGAGGGCAGAGGCAGAAGCAACAGGGCTAGATCAGAGTCCCTGAGCCTTCCCATTGTCCAAGTCCACTCTGGCCTGGAGGATACTGAAGATTGGCAGCTGCCAGGTGCAAGGGATGTGTCAGAATTGATTTGAGGAGGGGCCTAGAAGAACACTGCTCAGCCACAGGAGGAGGTTTCTCTTATTCTGTGCCCTTGCCCTTGTCTGGGACCATTCTCTTTGGACTGCATCAGGGCCACAGTGTGCATGCCCTGGAGGGAAAGGGAGGGCAGGCCAGAAAAGCAGCCCAGGTGTGAGAGAGTGGCAAATGGGTTAAAATACTAGTGCAGGCTCTCAAAGGCTCAGGGTCCTTCATTTCTTTGGGCTCTAGGATTTAATGCTGTCCCTGCCAAGTACCCAGGCTATGCCAGTAGGGCAGAGAATTGCCACAGCCACCTCCAACAAAGCATTTTTGGGTTTCCATGCCTGTGGGGCTCCTCTACTTCCAGTGACTATGAGAGCAGATGAGATTTGGGGAAGAAATAGTGCCTTAAACTAAGTCAAACTGCAAATGTGTTCCATTTTAAGGAAATGGGAAGGAAGAAGCAGGGCTGCTGCCAGAGGCCTCTGCACTGGAGCCATGTGAAAGAGCAGGGGCAGCATCCATCTGGGTTCACAGGTGCAGGGTGAGAGTCTGCGCAGACACTTTGGGGAGGTGGCAGGAGTATCTTCAGGGCAGCTTGGGGTGGCTGGATAAACCAAGATCAGTCTGGGAGGCCAGGAGCCCATCTTCTGGCATCACCCTCCACAGCCTTGTTAGGCAGATATCCTTTTGGAATCCTTGAAGCTGTCTTAGGACAGGACATCTGCTGATGAGGGTTTGTTTGTCCTGATTCTGTGTTGCCCCCTGTGAGTGGCCTCCTGTGTCTGAATGTCAGCTTCCAAACACTTGGGGTCACTGGGCTGTGGGGATTTCCTGGCTGCTGGGCCAGTGACCTGGTTGTAGAGCAGAGGGTATATCACTACCCTGGGATTATCAGGCCTTCTTTCTGCACATGAAGCCTGGGTTGGACAACCAGGAGGGGATCCTACAACCACCTCTATCCCCTACCTCCCACAGAGGGAGCTGCCAGGCCTCCCACAGTCTTCCTTGTTGGGATTCAGGAGTGGGCCACCTGTTAAGGTTTTGAGGCTGTGGAGGTAGGCAGCAGGTGTCTTCCATAGTTAGGGACTCTGTTCCATGCTTTCCTAAGGAGGGCCTGATTCAGCTGCATGTCCTCTGTGGGTTCCTGGGCCCTCTTTGTGGGTGGATGTTATGCAACAGTTTCCCAAGTGGAGAAGAGCCAAGATGAGGTTTTGCATTTCTGCTAAAGAGGAGAAGCTGATTGCTTCTCCTGGACAGTTGCAGGTGACAGGTCATTGAGTAATATGTATCCCCCTTCATATTTGGGGATAGGCCCTTTGTCCCTAAGGTAATGCTGAGGTGAGTGAAGGTGTTCTAGTGCAGCAGACATGGTCAGGATAACCAGTATATCTTATGTTGGACACTATTGGTTGGAGGAGCCATAATTCCAACCTTGGAATGTTCCTGCTTTGGTTTCTGAAACAGTTGTCAAGGCCACTTGGCACACATTGACTCTTATCCTGGATCCTGCAGAAGTTGCTATGTGTAACATGGAGTCACTTTGAGTAACTCATGGTAGCCTGAATCTTGGCTAGTCACCACCTGTGGCAAGTGACAGAACTGCCACCTACATAGAGGAGACAAGTCAAGTCTGGTGTTTCTTTGGCCCTGTACCATGTTGATTTCACACTCTGAGCACAGCCAGGCTGATGGTGTCTGAAGAAGACAGCCAATGAAAGATAGAAAACCAACATTGTGTCTGTCTTTGGACACTGTATCAATGAGACTCTGGCTGTTTGTTTATGATTGATTGATTGATTTCTTTTCTCCTTTCTATGTGAGACACCTCAGAACTTGGGCAAAACTGCTGGGCCTTATTAGGACCCCAGAAAAATGTTTTGACTGGAAGTCGAGGTTCCCTGATGAGTGATTTCTCTCTCCCATCTCTCTGGGTTGCTGTAGGTCCTTCTCACTCCCCCTACCATGGATATGCATCTCTTTGACTACACAGAGCCAGGAAACTTCTCTGACATTAACTGGCCATGAAACAGCAGCAACTGCATCCTGATTGATACAGTGCACTGCCCAACCATGCCCCACAAAAGCATCCTACTCTACACACTTTCCTTCATTTACATTTTCATCTTCGTGATTGGCATGATTGCCAACTCTGTGGTGGTCTGGGTGAACATCCAGGCCAAGAACACAGGCTATGACACCCACTGCTACATCTTGAACCTTGCCATCACGGACTTGTGGGTGGTCATCACCATCCCCATCTGGGTGGTCAGCCTGGTGCAGGACAACCAGTGGCAAATGGGTGAGCTAACCTGCAAGGTCACGCACCTCACCTTCTCTGTCAACCTCGTTGGCAGCATCTTCTTCCTCACATGCATGAGCATCGACTGCTACCTCTTCATCACCTACTTCACCAGCACCTCCAGCCGCAGGAAGAAGATGGTGTGCCACATCGTGTGCGTTCTGGTGTGGCTGCTGGCCTTGTGCTTGTCTCTGCCCAACACCAACTACCTGAAGACTGTGGTGTCTGCTTCCAACAATGAGACCTACTGCTGGTCGTTCTACCCTGAGCACCGCATCAAGGAGTGGCTGATCGGCATGGAGCTTGTCTCTTTTGTCTTGGACTTCATTGTCCCCTTCTCCATCATCACTGTCTTCTACTTCCTACTCTCCAGGGCCATCTCAGCCTCTGGTGATCAGGAGAATCAGAGTATCCGGAAGGTCATCTTTTCCTATGTGGAGGTCTTCCTTGTGTGCTGGCTCCCCTATCACGTGGCAGTGCTGCTGGACATCTTCTCCATCCTGCACAACCTCCCCTTCACCTGCCAGCTGGAGAACACGCTCCTCACAGCACTATATGTCACACAGAGCCTGTCCCTGGTGCACTGCTGCATCAATCCTGTGCTCTACAGCTTCATCAACCACAAGTACAGGTACAAGCTGATGAAGGCCTTCACCTTCCAGTATTCTGCCCAAATAGGCCTCACCCAGCTCACCAACATCACCAGAGTGTCAGAGACAGAGTACTTAGTGCTGGAGCAAAACTCCAAATGACCTGCTGTGCAGAGGCCACGTCATGGAGCTTGTGAACATGGCTTATGGTCTTCATAAGAGAGCAAGGGAGCTTTGGGCCTTGATGCCCAAGTGACATGAAGAGGAGAAGGCGTGACATTGTGCATCTTACTCTCTATCCAGTGCTGTCTGTCAAAGTCAGCTTCAGGAAACACTTGACTGGACATCTATACAACAGAACCTTCTGCTCTTCCTGAAATTTTTATATGTTGAATTGTATTTAAGTCTTCATTTTCTCACTATTGGCATACTGCATAAAAAGTATTGGAAAGTTAAATGTATTTTAAATATTGCATGGGAGGTATAATCCTACTCAGATTGCTGTAGTTTTAAGATTAGTTTGACTTTAGTTTTACTAAGGGTGTCATTTTTAACTAATTTAAAGTTATGTATTTATATACATGTATATGCATATATATAAATGTACACCATTCTTCACTGAAATGTGTTCTTTATAAAAGTTTTATATCTCTGTGGTAGGTTGTATTTGCACAGGATATGGAACAAAAATGGCTTCATAATGCTGTTTGGGATGTTAATAGTTTTGCAGAGTTACATTTAAAACAAAAGAAGACTATTACAGGCTACAAACCTATGCATAGAATGAACAGAGTTCTCTTAGTCTGTAAGTTATTTCTTTAATAAAGAACTTTGTTTCCTAAAAGTGCATTCCTGAAAGTGTGAAAGTGTGCCAGCATTGAGGTAGCATTCATGATGTTGCTATGTGGACACACCTGGCACACACATTCAAGCTGAGCAAGAATAAAGAGAGAACTGCCACAGAGCAAACTGGAGGGTTAGTGTGGGTGAGTGGCATGAAAGGCACATCATTCAAAGTGCTGAGTGTGTTTTAGAAGCTCTTCAGGTGGTGTTGGGGAGGGAGGTGGTGGGCAGATGTCTGGAGATGGAAATGCAGGAAATGTGAGCCTGGATCAGCCAGGGCTCCTCTGCTCCCAGCACCAGTGTGACATCCCCTCCCACAATCCCTGTTGAAGGTTGAAGGCAGCGCTGCTTTTACATTCTTAGCAGACCTAAGAAAAAGCTGCACAGGAAATGCATACTTTCTACTTACCATAGACCAACTAATTACATTTCTCCCCTGTCATCTGCACCAGATATAACCCAAGATCTCCTGAAACCTGGAAAGTACCTGACTCATTATGTATATTTTATGTATTTACTACACATTCTCCTAGACATACACATTTACCGTACAGTTTAATTTATAAAGTAGACATAGAGATCAACAATTTTGAAAATTAGAATGACTATATAATTTTCTGTAATAAAAGTTATTTAAAACTTAGGAATTATGTATTTCTAGAGTATCCCATTTAGCCTTTTGGGGGGCTGCAAGTAACTGAACTGCAGAAAGTGAGCCTGTAACAAATAGAAGGCTATTGACTGTGCTTGAGGCAGTAACCAAACTCTGGCTTCTGCATTTCCACATGAACCTTCACTGGGAGGACTCCTTGGAGGAGCACTATCAGAGCCACAGGAGCCACAGCCTTCTACAGACCTGGCTTTTGGGTAGGAGCTCAGGGAAGTGTCCTTCCCATCTTAGCACAGGTGAGGCCATACACAGGTGGGTCTTTTTGAGATCCAGGGGCTACTGCCCTTTTGGAATGTCCCTGAACATATGGGCTCACCAAGACTCACAGCCCAGGGGTCCCTTGGGGTTACAGATAGCACCATTTGCAAAGGCTGCCCAATCTGAGTTCTGAGGCCAGGCATTGTGGCATGCTGACTCCAATATGCTTGACACATGTTCACAGGTTCATGCATACTGTCATGAATGCTATAATAACAGCAGATCAATAAGTGAAAATGCAAGAGAAAGGAAAAATAACACAAGGAACACACAAAGTTGGGGGAAATCATAACATGATAAACACTTATTACCATTAAAATGGGGTCATGTTTACCCTGAGGCTTCTAGAGGTCAAGTTCAAACAGGAAACTCCCAACCAGTGAATTGAGGAGGAGAATGGAGAACAGAAAAGCTGAACTTACGTTGAGTGTTCAGGCCCCTCCCACTCAGTGTGGACCCCTCCTAGCCCAGGAGTTCAGGCATATAGATGCATAGTGCTGGGTTTAGGTGGGTTTCCTTATCCATTCACAGAAGTCTCCTGTGCCACCCAACTTTAGTGACTCCTATTGCCCTTGCTTAGTGGGACCATGGACTACTTTCTTACCACTCTGTAGAGCCGGGTGACCACTCGGTAGCTTTCACCCACTCTAAGGTGCAGAGCAGTTAGGAGGTTTGTGGAGAGCAGGCTGTGCTGGCTCCAAGCCATTCCACACTATGCAGAAGAACACTGCCCATACCTGAGCTACCCTGTTTTATAAAGCAGCAGATTTTCCTGGGCTACACACTTCTGAGTCCAAGTGATGAGGCAGAATGACTCATGCCTTGTCAGACCAAGTGGATAACCACCAGATGCTGGGTATACAAAATTTACTGGAAAGAATTAACCCAACTGGGCACAATGGTGCATGTCTGTAATCCTAGACTCACAGAAAGCTGAGGCAGGAGGATCACTGGTGTCAGGCTAGCCTAGGCAACTTAGTGAGTTCCCATCTCAAAATAAAAAATAAAACTCTGACAGGTAGCTCAGTGGAAACATGCCATGCTATGAGGTTCAATCCCCAGAACAACACACAAAGAAATAAGAAAGAAGGCAATGACCCAGCTGTGCAGCAGCAGCATAAGGCACAAATAGATACATAAGTGAATCAGGTTAGTAAAAAAATTACTCCCTGTGCATTCACTAAATTAAATCAGAGACACATGGACTCCTGGGCACATCAGAACCTCATCCAGAAAACCAGGACCATGAGCTTACCAGACACTGCAGACTCATCACTGGAACACCAGGAGAGGCACGTGGGACTGTGGCAGTGGCATTTCCTTCTTCATCTTGTGTTTTAGTAATCTGACTTTTTTCTCGTTCTTCCTTCATTAGCATGGACAGAGGTTTATCTATTTTATTTTTCAAAGAACATCTTTTTGTCTTGTCATTTATTTCACTTGTTTCTTTTGTTTGAATTTCATTGGTTTCAGCTCTGATTTTTTATTTATTTCCTGTCTTTACTGCTTTGGGTGTTGATTTGTTCTTTTTCTGGGGCTTTGAGATGTAGTGTTAGAGATTTTTACATGTTGTATAAGTGTTCCCATTTACCTCTAAGAATTTTTTTGTATTTCACCCTTGATTTCTTCAACTGTCCATTCACCAATCAATAGTGTATTATTTAGTCTCAATTTGTTAGATATTTTACTTTATCATTGATATCTAATTTCATTCCATTGTGATCTGAGAGAATGCAGAGTATTATCTGTTATTTTGTATTTATTAGGACTTCCTTTGTTGTGTAAGTTATAGTCTATTTTAGACAATCAGCCTTGCTGTGGAGAAAAAAAGTATATTTGTTCATTGATTGATGAAATATTATCTATATCTATATCTATATCTATCTATCATATATATATATATATATATATATATATATATATATATATAAATATCTTTCAATTATAAATTACTGATTATATTTTTTTGTTCTATGGTATATTTAATTAGATTTTTTGGGAAAAAGACTCTACTAAGTGGAAAAAAGATGAGCAACTGAATGGGAAAAATATTTAGAAAGGTCATACCTGACATATTATTTGTATCTGGAATGTATAAATGCATATAGACATGTATACACAATTAAAATTATTGAGGTGTACGTGTGTGTGTGTGTGTGTGTGTGTGTGTGTGAGTTTGTGGATAAAATTTTATTTTCAAAATTAACCTTTAAATTATGTTTAATTGCAGGTGAATATTTATATTGTTTGAAACTTTTTGATTGTTTTGTTGTCCTGGTAGTTGTACACAGGGACATGTGTGTTCTTGGCAAGAACAACAGCACTTACATCACATCCCAAGCCTTTTCATGTTTGAGACAGGATGTGTATATATTCCCTGGCTACATGGATAACATCAGCCTGCCTCAGCATCCCAAAGATCTGCAAATACAGATGTGGCCCTCTTCAACCAGGGCATATTGAGTCATTTGGGGAGTAATTGGATGGAACCAATACTTCAGAGACACTAGAAGTTATCATGGACAATGCATATGGAAATTTTTCTGCTGAAGGAAATATTAAAATTACAATGGAAACAAGGAACTTCACACAGTGTACTATGTCATGTTGTAATAGTAATTTTCCAAGGAACACTGCACATCATTTTTTGTGTTCACACACACACTCCCACACACACACACACACACACAAAGAAATCACACATATACTTTTACCAGTGAGCTCCATTCTCCTTTAATTTCCTTCCTCTTCAGTTTTTGTATTGGGATGCACACTGTTTTTTGAAGCCTCCCTCCTTGTGCCTATTATACCTGACATATATTGTCTTTGCTTCCCTGGTGCTACCTCAGATATTGATCTGCTTTTGTACTGGGCAGTAACTTCTTTCCCTGTAACTTATGCCTTTCCCTCTCTAGTCCCCTAGGGTATAGACTTCAGAGGGCTGCTTTTCCATCACAATGCTGTCAACAGTTTATATATTTCCACTCAAAATTGGGTGTGAGGTAAGAGTCTGATCCAGTATCAGGTGCCATGGAGGGTGACAGTTCTAGACAGGGATGTACAGAGACTTGATGAGTGATGGGATCAGCCAGAGGCAGGGAATGTTGAAAGTGCAAAAGGCTCAATCATAACACAGAGACAAGGATTAACTCTATATATTTGTCTGATGGTAATACAGGTATGATGTTGCTCATGGCTGGCCTGTTGAACCACGTCCCCAGCCTTCCTTACCATGTAAATATTCTTGGAAGGAAACATGGACCATTTTGGGTCAGCACCTCATCTATCTTCTGGTTCCTTTCATGTTTTCTGGAACCTAGTCTGAAGCTTAATGCAGCTTTGTCTGAGCAGATATTAACAGTGGTCAAAGGGATTAGGGAACAAAAAAATACAAAAAAAAAAAAAAACAAGAATGTCCACGAATCACCCCAAACTGACCTGATCACACTGGGCCATTATTTAATAATACAAAGAATGTATTTGTTCTTTAAGTCATTGTTCTATTGGATTCCTTGCTATAAGAGCTTGGTTCTTACCCTAAAACATGCACTCCATATGCTATTCATAAAAGGAAGTTGTATTTATTAGCATTCTGCTGAAAAAAAATGAGAGCAATAATGGAGTTTAACTGTATAATAAAGAACTAGATGGCATATAACTTGAAATAGAATATGTGCATATTTGTGTGACATACACATCAGTTAATTATTCTTCTAATAATATCCTTTAACCAGAACTTCCATGGGGTACTTTTCATTGATATTCTTTACTTAGCCCACAGTCCCCTTAATAAATGATAACCTCCTTCCCAAGTTCAATACTGTATTGCTAATATTCTGTGTCTCATTATAGTGTGTGACCCAGTGTCAAACTTTTCTTTATGAGAAATTTCATTCTCAACTATCAGTTTGCCTTTTAAGTACATAACAGTTACTTTTCTTGCCTTTCTAGCTAGCTACCTTTTCAAAGAGAATCTTTCTTAGAGTCAATTTTTTAATTTATCCTTTTTGTGTTACATAATTTCCCTGGTGGTTCATGTTCATTTTCCCATTCCTCAGATTATGAGTTATATGAGGATGGTTCTCATTTCTATGTCTAACTTTTATGACTTGCATTTCCAACTGCGTAACATATATTTTCAATAAGTGTTCAGCCAGAAAAGCAAACATAGATATTCATATATTGGAAAGATTTTTAAGTCACTTAGTAGCAGACACTGTGCTAGTTATTATAATGACCAGTAAAAAGCATAAAGCCTCTGCCCCATGAAGCTTATATGCTATGGGTCAGGAATTACCTAAAGGCCCTATGGGAAGGGGAACAGAAAGTCCAAGGCAGTAAAGATCAGGATCTTTCTAGCTGAAGGGGGAAGTAATGAAACACAGAAGAAGCAGGCACAGGATAGATTTGCATGTCTTGTAAGCCAGAAATGTTTAAGCAAGCTTGGTCATCTTTGCCTTGAAAAGATTACTGTGGATCTGGGAATGTATCACATGTTTGGAGAGCAAAGGTGAGTTAAAGATAAAGGTTATTTGGAATTTTTGTAGGCAAAATGGACAGGATTGGATTATAAGTGAATATAGAGTGGCAGGTAAGAGATGACATGAATCATTTCAAAGCTTCTTGGCATGGACCACTGGAAGGATTGTGGTACCATTCACTGAGGTGGGGACTGTTGGACAAGGACAAGGGGTAAAAGCTAAGATAGGTGCTAAATAGGCAGCTGGATATCTTGACTGATACTTTATAGTATCTGGTGTGGAGATATGATTTTTAAGTTTTATATGATGATGATAACAAGGCTTGGGTGTGATTTCCTAGGAAAAGAATATATAGTGAAAAGGAGCAAAGTCAAGACACAAACTCCAGAAACAAAGCCCTAAGTGTTAGAGATTGTGCCAGAAGATATGGCTGAGAAGGAGGGGCCAGAGTAGCAGGAGAAAAACCAGTGGTGGAAGACAATGTTTTCAGAAGGAGGAAATACTCAACATTGTACATGAAGCTCAATGAATTAAGGAAGAATTCCAAAATAGTCAAAGGACCTAGTGGAGTAGAGGCCTTGAGACATTAATACTACAGATGGAATGATGGGTGGAAGCCAGTTCAGAGATACCTGAAAGGGAGGGAGAGATAATAAAAGGAGAGGGCCAGCATATGTAGCTCTGGAAGGAAGATGAGATAGGAAAGATTCGAGGAGGAGACATGGGATCCATGGTGATGTGTCTTAATGGGAGCTTCTGGGACACATTTAAATGTGCATGGGAAAGGTCCAGTTAGGAGAAAAATGGAGATTCATAAGTTTTCTGAGATGATTTTGCTTCAAATTCCTAACTCTCTACTTTTCCATAGTCCTCTTAGATTACCCCAAATGGAGATTTCTATTCCAGTACAAGTGTGAATAGAGTTGTAATCAATATTTTAATTTAATTCTTTCCGATTTACCCAAATAGAAATTGAAGGTGTTTACTGAGAGTGATAAAAATTCTGTGAGTGTTTATGTGTGAATATGTGCACATTCAGGCGTGTTTGGGAAGGGGTGTTTGTAAAAGTTTCAAGACTCTAGGGAAGTAGTGTAGTCATATGTCACTAATTTGAAGTTTTGAAAACAATTCCAAAATCAGCTTTATCATTCATTTATCTTTCACATAAAAAAGCGCACACTTTGAAAACCTTAAATTGTTATCACAACTTGAAGCAAAACAATTTGCAGGGAAAAAAGGAACTCTTTTCCATTTAAATCACTCTTGTTATTTGCAGGTAAGACATCAGATGTCATAAAACTCAAATATCTAAACTATTCTTTATCAAATGTAAATACAAATATACTTAAGGAAAGCGGCTTACATCAAAGAAGAGGTCTATAGCATACTGTCACCCATACTTAATAGTCCACATGGGGAATTCCTTCTTAACAGGGACTTGGAAGAAGGTATGTGAAAGAATGCTAAGGAAAGCCATCTACCCTCAGGGGTAGATGGGGTTTAGTCATGGTCCACCATTCTGTCCTGCCACACCGAAGTTTGTTTCCACAATGCTGACAGGTTGCCTCTAGAGCAAGACTGGCACAGAGTCAAACAAAGAATTGCTGAGAATACTGGATCATGAAGAAATTTTACTGTGACCAGAATCTGAAAAATTATATACAGTACCACTGGGAGCCAAAGGATGACCTGCATGAGAAATAAAACAACATAAGTTAGACATTCTAGGTTCACAACATCAGAATGAAGTCCACCAAATACAAGCAACAAAGAAAGTAGCCATGGATTAGCATCATTGAAGTAGGGTTTCATTAACAAAGTGAATACAACATTAAAGTAAGTGTTTAATCTGATGGAGCTAAATCATGTAATTAAATATTAAAAAGGAACACATACATCTGTATTTATTTTTTTTTTTGTGTGTGTGTATGTATACTGCCCTAAGTGTATTTATACTGTCATAAAGCTATGAAATGATGCAGAAACCACAGCATAACTTGAGTATTTTTAGCTCCCTTGGCTTTGAGTTACACTACTATTATAACCCATAAAGGGACACTGGGTCTGGGGGCAATTACACACACCTGCAATCCCAGCAGCTCTGAAGGCTGAAGCATGAGGATCATGAGTTCAAAGCCAGCCCCAGCAAAAGTGATGTGCTAAACCACTCAGTGAATCTCTAAATAAAATAGCACATTGTACTGTGGATGTGACTCAGTGGTTGAAATCCCCTGAGTTCAATCCACATCACCCTCCCTACCAAAAGTAGAAATTGGGCTGGAGACAATTTACAGTAGTGCTTGCCTAGCATATAACCATGGCCTCGGTTTGAATTCCAATATTGGGAAAAAATAAAAACAACTGAGTAGACTTGAAAGTGAGATTTTTGGGGTGGCGGCGGGGGCGCGCCTGTGGGGAGAGGCGGCGGCTGCGGCTGTGGCTGCGAGTGGGGGGTAGGGGGGAAGAACCAGGGAAGGGGGCAGGGCGAGCGGAGAGCAGTGTTCCTGAGGCGGCAGCGGCGTCTCGGACGGAGGAGGAGGAGGGCGGGGAAGGAGGATGGAGCAAGCTGGGGGTTGGGGTTGGCGCTAGCCACAGCGGCTGGCCTCATACTGTGGGAGAACGACTGGCTGCTCCTGGAAGTTGTGGTGTCGGGAGCCGGGCAGGTGCCGCCACAGCCGCCACCTGGGCGGAGGGGAGAAGGAGGGAGCGGCAGGGTTGGCGGGGTCCGGAGGGAGGGACGGGCAGGGGGAGCGAGCTGGGGAAGACGGAGCTGGCTCTGCGGCGGGGGGGGGGGGGGGGGGGGGGGGGGGGGGCAGCGACCGCAGCCTGGGGGACGCGGGAGGATGGAGCAAGTGGAAATCCTGAGGAAATTCATCCAGAGGGTCCAGGCCATGAAGAGTCCGGACCACAATGGGGAGGACAACTTCGCCCGGGACTTCATGCGATTAAGAAGATTATCTACCAAATATAGAACAGAAAAGATTTATCCCACAGCCACTGGAGAAAAAGAAGAAAATGTTAAAAAGAACAGATATAAGGACATACTGCCATTTGATCACAGCCGAGTTAAGTTGACCTTAAAGACTCCTTCTCAAGATTCAGACTATATCAATGCAAATTTTATTAAGGGTGTCTATGGGCCAAAAGCATATGTGGCGACCCAAGGACCTTTAGCAAATACAGTAATCGATTTTTGGAGGATGATATGGGAGTACAACGTTGTAATCATTGTAATGGCCTGTCGAGAATTTGAGATGGGAAGGAAAAAATGTGAGCGCTACTGGCCTTTGTGTGGTGAAGACCCTATAACATTTGCAGCATTCAAAATTTCTTGTAAAGATGAACAAGCAAGGACAGACTACTTCATTAGGACACTGTTACTTGAATTTCAAAATGAATCTCGTAGGCTCTATCAGTTTCATTATGTGAACTGGCCAGACCATGATGTTCCTTCATCATTTGATTCTATTCTGGATATGATAAGCTTAATGAGGAAACACCAAGAACCTGAAGATGTTCCTATATGTATTCATTGCAGTGCAGGCTGTGGAAGAACAGGTGCCATTTGTGCCATAGATTATACGTGGAATTTACTAAAAGCTGGGAAAATACCAGAAGAATTTAATGTATTTAATTTAATACAAGAAATGAGAACTCAAAGGCACTCTGCAGTGCAAACAAAGGAGCAATATGAGCTTGTTCATAGAGCTATCGCCCAACTGTTTGAAAAACAGCTACAGTTGTATGAAATTCATGGAACCCAGAAAATTGCTGATGAAGGGAATGAAATTAGCACTGAAAGTTTGGTCAGCTCCATAGATACAGAAAAACAAGATTCTCCTTCTCCAAAACCACCAAGGACTCGAAGTTGCCTTGTAGAAGGGGATGCTAAGGAAGAAATATTGCAACCACCAGAACCTCATCCAGTGCCGCCCATCTTGACACCTTCTCCCCCTTCAGCTTTTCCAACAGTCACTACTGTGTGGCAGGACAATGACAGATACCACCCAAAGCCAGTATTGCACGTGGTTTCTTCAGAACAGCATTCAACAGACCTCAACAGAAACTATAATAAGTAAACAGATCCTCCAGGGAAAAATGAATCAACTATTGAACAAATAGATAAAAAATTGGAGCGAAATTTAATTTTTGAGATTAAGAAAGTCCCTCTCCAAAAGGGACCAAAAAGTTTCGATGGGAACGCACTCTTGAATAGGGGACATGCAATTAAAATTAAATCTACTTCATCTTGTATAATTGATAAAATGTCTAAGCCACAGGAAGTAAATTCAGGGGATCTAAAAGTTGATGACATATCACAGAATTCTTGTGTGGACTGTAGTGCAGCACAGTCAAATAAAGCTCCTATTACTGCACCAGAATAATCACAGAAGAATTCAGACACATCTCCAAGGCCAGATTGCTTGCCTCTTGATAAAAAAGGGCATGTAATGTGGTCATTTCATGGACCTGAAAATGCAATACCTGATTCATCTGAAGGCAAATCCTCAGATATTCACTGTCAAACTATGAAAACTGAGTTTAACACCAATTCCTACAGCACAAGTTGAAACCTTTGTGGATCATCAAAATAGTTCACCTCTATTCAGAGCACCCCTTAGCTTTACTAATCCTCTTCACTCTGAGGACTTGAATTCAGATGAAAGGAACTCTGATGGTGCTGTGACCAAGAATAAAACTAATATTTCAACAGCAAGTGCCACGGTTTCTGCTGCCACTAGTACTGAAAGCATTTCTACTAGGAAAGTATTGCCAATGTCCATTGCTAGACATGATATGGCAGAAACAATACTTTTGGGTGCTGAAAAAGATGGTGATGTTAGTGAAGATTCACCACCGCCCCTACCTGAAAGAATTCCTGAATCTTTTGTATTGGCAAGTGAACATAATATACCTATAAGATCAGAATGGAATGAACTCCAAAGTCAGGAATGGTCTGAACAAATAGAATCTAAAGGCTTGAAAACCTCTGGAAATGGAAAATGTGATCATCCAGCAGGAGATATTCACACAGAGACTTGTACAGAATGTCCATCTACTTCCAGTGAGAAGAAAGATCAAATAGCATAGAGTCCAACAGAAGCCACAGATATTGGTTTTGGTAATTGCTGTGGAAAACCCAAAGGACCAAGAGATCCACCTTCAGAATGAACATGATTCAGGGAGCTAAAAGACACTTTAAATTTACTGGAAAATCCAAGTGGCACTGAAAGCCAGATTTACAGTATTCCATCTTTAAAATGTGGGACTAACAGCAGTGTAGATTGTTACCATGATATTACTTTGCTGGGACCATCTACCTGCCTTAGGAAAAAGTATTAAATATGGTTTATTTTGTAACTTCAAGTATTATTGAATTAATTTCTCTTAACCCTGTTACATGCTGCTTGTAGATATGTTAATATAGTAATACTTTTATGATAAATTGAGTTTAAGGACTACTCTTTTTGCTGTTTTATCATGTATGCATTATTTTGTATATGTACAGGGCAAGTAGGTATATAATTTGATAAAGTTGCAGTCATAAAATATTATTAACAGAAGATGTAAGAAATTTCTGCATGGTCTAAATCTTTGTGTACCTTATTTGTAAATTATTTGCCCTGAAGTTTTAGAAAATAGTTTTTGAATTTTAAAATTGCTGGATTCATGCAGCCAGCATTGCAGGTTATCAGAGATCAAAGATTGTAATAATAATACATTTTGTAAATTGTAAGCAAAAAGTTATTTTTATATTATATACTGTCTAATCGTCATCCTAATTGTTCTTGTTTTCATCTAGTCATGGAGATTCAGTAAGTGCCTTGGAACAATATTGAATTCTCTTAGCTTGTGTGTGTTACTTTAATATTTGAACTCAACTGGGATTAGAAAACTATCAAAATATATGTTATGTTTCAGGATATTTGACCTGCCATTAAAAAACAAAACCAATTTTACAGTGCCAAAAAAAAAGAAAGTGAGATTTTTTCCAAACTTCAAAGTCATTAATCTTGTTTTCAATTTTTAGAGTGATAAGTGCAGCAGAAAAAAATTCAACTGAAGATTGTCTTCAAAAAACAATGAGAAATAACACCTGAAGAGTGTCTCTTTGGAATTTTGCTACTCATTTTTCAACATTAAGAATGTATTAGCAGGATGGGGTTGTGGCTCAGTGGTAGAGTGCTCACCTAGCACATGTTAGTCCCTGGGTTCGAGCCTCAGCACAAATAAAAATAAATAAATAAAAGAAATGTATTGTTTCCAATCACAACCAAATAAAGAAATACATAAATAAGTGAAGAATGTGTTAGCTGAATCACATAAAAAGCTAATTGTTTAGGATACAATGTGTACTTTCCCCAAGACCATCATTGTAAAATGCCTCAACACATCTCCATTTCCTGTCCTAAACAGATCATATAACATTAATGCAGAAGAGCTCTTTGAAAATATAAAACATGCTGATACTCCAGATTTATTTTTTTCATTATATTAATATGAATCTTGATTATCTTTTTGTTGTATTTTTAAAGAGACTACATTTTAGGCAATCAAAATCTTTTCCTTCTATGGATTCATTCTTATATTAAAAATAGTTAATTTTCTTCCACATAATTCTCCAGGTTCACCATATCCTTAAATTTCCTTTGTTCCTAAAATATTTCTGAAAATATCAAGGAAGAGGCTTGTCTTGATAAGTTTAATAGAAAAGAAAAGCAAACCTTCTCAGGATTTACTTTTTTCTTTTCTATAATGTATTAAGGACACCACAGTAGATATATATTCTAAATATATTATTTTATGTATAAATATTTAGAATATATATATGTATTGTAAGGGCTCCTAACCGAAGTATGTTTCCAACTATATAATAGTCAGGTATTTACTCATTTAGAGTTTACACCTGGGTTTAAAGATTTAACATATTCTTATATGAAATATCTTTTATAAACAAAAACTACAAATTCTAATAAGAAAGATTTAAATTTCTCCCTGAAATTTTGCTAAAAAATCCCAAACCCAAACCCAAACCAAAAGCAAAACAAAAAAAACAATAAGAAAGAAAACACTGCTTAGAAAAATCATCACTCAGATGGAGCACCTGACATTGGAGGAATTCTCCCATTTCCTTCATCTATTGAGATGAAGCAAAACTGGGGTGGGAAAGAGAGGAATCATCCCATGGATCAGTGGTGCCTTGGTTTTCTAATTACTGTTTTCACTCTCAAGAGAAATGGAGGTACTGGTTAATACCCAGAGCCAGAACATCTTAGCTGACTTCCACTACCACCTAACAACCAGATGAGAAATGAATTGAGACATATCCACCATTTAACAAGGGCCTAGAACAGACAACCACACAAAATGCACAGATGCCTGAAATGTATACAAAAAGAGCAGTCATTTGTTGAGTGAGTGAAATCTAATAATTGATTAACCTTTTAGATCTTCCTTGAAAGAAAACTAATTCTTAGCTCTTTTACTAATGATTGACACCCACCCTTTTAATTAAAGGGCAGGAGAAGGAAGGAACTTGGAGAGTTATGGGGAAGAGAATTATCATCTATTTTAACATAAGAAAGTATCCATATAAGAGAATATTTATATTGCCTAAAACACAAGACCCATATTAACACAGTGGAAATATAAATCAGGAACATCAGTATTTTTTTGTTTCCAAAGAGCTTTTTTTCTGTATTAATGTTTTTCGATCAAAATTAGTTATAAGGAATTTTCACATAAACAGTATCTTTTATACACAGGGCCAATATAAACCTTAAATTTTAGAATGATTTTATATTTATTAATTTAATTCTATCAAGTATAAGAATAATATTAAAAAGAAATTTAAAAATTCCAAGTCTATTCATGGAGGGCAAAAACTCCATTGAACATCATAAAAGAGATAATTAAAAATTATTATAATATTAAAATTCTATAATATGATACAATATAATAATTCAAGAATTTACTAAAACTGAAAAGTATAAATTTTGATAAAGGAAAAGAACAACTCATTTTGTTCTACCTTTCCTTGGAGAACTCTGTGGGGAAGTCGGAGGAGGAGACAGCTGAGAAGATGCCTTTGTATTTTATCATCAGCTGGATTCTTGTGACATTCCAAAGTTCCTTCCTCAGTTAGGGAAAGAATTTTCTTTAAAGCTTCTGGAGAGCCAATGCCTATAAAAAAAATAACTTAGGTTATGCATTTTGAAGACAAAAATAAATAGTAATGACTAAATACATTTTTGTGTTAAGATTTACTTTTACAGTCTGATTCATCTTACCTACAATCTAAATGTTCTTTGTGTTACTACTAATGGTACAAACAGATCACCAAAGGCACAAGATACCTGGATTTTTTTCATAAACATGTAGTTTTACTTGTATGTGTACACAATATCTTTATTTTATTTTCACGTGGTGCTGAGGATTGAACCCATTGCCTCACGCACACCAGGTGAGTGTTCTACCTTTGAACCACAACCCCAGTCCTGAGGTTTTAGTTTTGACTGGTATCTACAAGACTACTACAGATTGTTTTTGATATTTTACTTTGTATTTCAAACCTGAAAGTTGTCACTTTTATTCAACAATGAAGAATAAACATACAATTATAAAACATCTGAATTTAGGATGACAATGTCACAGCCAATTTCAACTCCAGTTGTTTCAGCTTTAGGATGGAAACACATTGTAGTGTGGCTGGAAATGTTAGCTGTGGAGAAGTGGAAATGATGGAGAAAAGCAAAGGGGCAAGGGTTAAGAGGAACTTTCTCAAACAGTGAATGAAAGAGCTGTAGGAATTCTGTGCCCTGATACTTAAACAAGCACATGAAAGAGGAGCAGGAGACACCATGTAAAAACACTGTGTCAGAGAGACTATGACAGAAGACCTCAGCAGAGGGGTAGGCCACTGCAGGATCCAGTAGCATGAGGATTTAAAGTGGCTCAACATTATTTTTCAGAAATAAAGAAGTCAAATTTTACTTTGAAATAAAATTATTTCATTAATTAGAATGGGGGAAAATCTCTCTTATTACCTTTAAGTTACTATTTTATATAACATTGATTTAAATATATTGTACTAAACATAATAAGATGTCAAGTAATATTTCAAGCACATGTAATTTCATAAATCCAAAATGAGCTCAAATATATTGAGATATTCTGTATAGAAAATGGGAGAGAGCTTCATATGTAGGCACACATGCATTATATAAAATATGGCTAAAAAGCTGTTTTTAGCTAAAAGGAAGACTGATCATCTTCCAAATAAAAATGTCAGCACAGGAGACAGAAGTCAGCCTGCAGGGAATTTAGGAATACATATCTGTTGAGAGCAACAGCAATCAAGACACGTGTAGTTTGATTTTTTCAGATAGGAAGAATGACACAAAATATTTAAAAGAGGACTGATGTCAAGTAAAGGTGTTCTTTTCTCACATTCCCATAAAACTCAACAAGACACTCGCTGGTCAAGAGGAACAGGGCAAGGATAGAGTCTGTGAGTGCTCCAACACATTAATAATGTCCAACTCACAGAATGCAGGAACTCCATTACTGCCAAATAAATTTATCTAAACAAACTCTTTGCTATCCATCCCCCTTTTAAAATTACTTTAGTTTTATTAGCATTGTTTCCTTCTACCTATATGTAGAAAAAGAGAGCCCATCCATTTCATAAAACTTATTTGTTTTACATTCATATAAAGGGCCTAAGTTAGTAGATAAGTTATTTTTTAACATTTTTTTAGTTTTAGGTGGACACAATATCTTTATTTTATTTATGTGGTGCTCAGGATTGAACCTAGCACCCAAACATGCTAGGTGAGTGCTCTACCCATGAGCCACAACCCCAGCCTTAGATGAGTTATTTTCAAAGGAAAAATTAAAAATGTTTTTTGCTGTTTAACATTCAGGCATTAGATGTATTCTCACTGCTCCCAAGTTTCAGAATCAGTGATTTAATAAAAAGAAGTCACCTTCATGCCTACCATGCACAAGGCCCAGAGTTCCATCCCCAGTACCATAGTAGAATAAAAAAGAAACATAATCACTTCCACACAGATCACATAGCTGAAAATATTGCGACTATATTTCTACAATTCATTGATTATAAGGCAAAACTAGTTGAAAAATCATATATGAACATAAACTCATTACTAGAAAAATTAAGTTACTAAATGTGTAACTTGTACATTTATTTCCTTATTTTGCCAAGACCAAAAAATGTTTTTTAATAATATATTATGTTTAGAAACTGTCTGATTACTGGTAAAAATAAAGTGTACCTTGCTGAGTATTTGTTTAGTTTGGAGATAATAGTCACAAAGAAATTCAAGCATGATAGACAAGTTAGTCCAGATAAACATTTTTTTAACTAATCTGAAAATCACAGCAAAACATAATACCAAAAAATAAAACAAAGTTGGAATGAACCCAACTACAGGGTGTAAGTATAAAAAAAACCCAAATTTTCAGAAACAATAATAAAACTCACTTTAAAGAAAAGAAAGGGGGGGGGAAATGAGTTTCATCACTTACCAAAAGGTGAGAGATCCTTGTCAGACACCTTGTTCCTTAAAGTATCGAGGACCACAGTGGGAACCTGCAGTCTGTGGTTGACCTTATGTGGTTGGGGATGTCCCTTCTGCTGTGACTATGTCCTAAGAGCCACTTGTGAGGTCTTGGATACAACAGGATTTTTGTTACCAGGATTCTTAGGCACTGGAAATTGTTTGGTTTGAAATTATTACAAAAAAATTAAAATATTAGTAGCTATGTAGAAGATAATTGTAGAACTACAAGAGTCTTTTCTGATGTCAGAATACTAAAATACCCATCTCTCCCAGCTGTTACTTATAAAGGCCAGAAATTGAGAGGGGGGGCCCTAGTTACAGAAAATGAGAGAGCACTGGCAGGATAAAAGTATTCAATTAAGGAAATTAGTAATTTTGAGGAAGATGACATAGGAAAACACCAAGTAAAAAAATAGAAAGGTGTATGGTTTGTGTCCCCTGAATGGGGTAAAAACTGCAACAGGAAAATCACCAGGAATAATTTTGTAAAATGACATCCAAAACTATTGGACACATCTGAGCTAACTTTTAATTTAATAAATTCTACAAACTATAACCTATTGACTATCAACTTCTTCTATAGAGAATCATATATGTAAGCAAATAATGAACAATTGCTTATGTATTACACTATGCAAAAAATTCCATGGTAGAAAAAAGGCAAACCAGTTTATTGGGACAATTAAATGTTGTGCATGTAGAATCTTAATATCTAAACAATTCAATGTCATGTTCTTCCCTCATGTGACACACTCAGAAGGTTGGGATAAGGAAAGAAAAGTAACTTTACCAAGGTCACATTGTTAGTCAGTGTTGTAAGCAGGATTTGAAATCAGAGCGCTCTCCCTGAATAGAACAAACTCTTCACCATGACATAAAGGTCCTAACTGTGAATCTTCTAAATTAATCTATTTAACATTTAAATTCTGTACAACATTATTTTTCACACGTTTACATACAAGGCACAAAATTGTTCTAAATGAAAAATGCCTTTGTTTAGTGTGCATTGATTGAGACTAGCCCAAGGAATTCTACAAGCTAGTCAAGCACTCTACCACTGAGCTATATTCTGAGGTCCTTCTTTTTTAAAAATATCTATTTTTTTTTTAGTTTTAGGTGGAAACAATATCTTTATTTTATTTATATGTGGTGTTGAGGATCAAACCCAGCACCCCGCACCAGGCGAGCATGCTACCACTTGAGCCACATCCCCAGCCCTGAGGTCCTTATTTTTATTTTTAAGGAATGCATCTCTCTTTGTTATCCAGACTGGCTTAGAACTCCTGGGCTTATGATCTTCTCCCCTAGTCCTCCTGTGTAGCCAGGACTAACTACACATGTGATCTATCAAGCCTGGCTCATCATTAGGCCAACCTTTTAAAATGCTGAGACCTACACCTCAGGCTAAGTTGTGGCCCACTCGGTGGTAGAATTATTGTTTTAAATAACAGCTGAATATGTGTCTGGGAACCATATAGGCTGTGGATATACATGACAGTACAACATCCAGTCCTGTGCCCCCTGACCTGTGAGGCCCCAACCCCTCAGGTTGCACATTGCTTTGTGAGTATTTTGGTAAGAAAACAAGCAATGCAAATTTGAACTGCATCTGCCCATGTGTCCTGTAAATGAGTACTGGCTGAAGTGGAATGAAACCAAACAACATGAGTATGTCCATCGTCTTGTCCTCCATACACTAACTCAGCTGGAAACAAAGGCTTCATCAAGGACAGGGGAAATGTTAGTGCACTTGAGAACTAGAAACCTACTTGTCTGTACTGGGCCTTATCCTGTTACCATGCACGTCACTGCACAGGAAACAAACACACATGGCAGTCAGAGTCTGCAACCATTTCCAGAAAAACTCATGTGTGTTGGTTGCTGGCTCACACTGCAGAGACATCACGTGAAGACTCTCCTCATCCATCTCCAGCTCCAGATTGGACAGGTACTGCTTCACTTTTAGAACTATCTGCCCATCTTCATAAAGCATTTTGGTGTTGATTAAGGAACTTCAGCATGCCCACATTTTAGGACCACCTTCTGAGCCACCTCCAGCACTGTTGCATTTGTTCTACCCTGGCTGAGAGACCTGAAGAATGGAAAGGTCCTTATGCAACTCACTTGAGCATGGGGTGATTTTATCTATTTGAAACTTCCAGAAACTATATATGTATTCTACATTTGAAAGGTCACATGTCTCATTCCCTAAGCAAACTGTTAAATGGATCAAAGAATACTGCAGATAATAAATCGTCTTTTTTGTTGTTTAAAAAGAATTACACACAATACATACAGAAAAATATGTTTGGCACTCATTCTGATTCAATTAGGAAATTCTAATATTTCCTCTACAGAGCATTCAAATGTTTATATAGAAGACAGTGAACAATTATATAATAAAGCTCATGCAAGAATTCAAGGCTATAATCATTAAGCCTTGTATTATCTTTACATCTCCTAAAAATGGTGTTTTAAAGATTCAAATAAAGTTAGCTCCACTATTCTCAATTTTTTTCATATTCCTTGGGTTGAATGAGATGAGTTTTTATAATAATATAATAAATCAGTTAATATAACAATCATGCAAATGTGATCATCTACACACATAAACTGTTTAGCACATGAATTATTAAAAATCATTTTTTAAAATATTGTTTTATATATAATGGAAACTGTATTTCATTAACCTGTAAACATATGATTTTAACTCTGTGGGCACCTGTTACTTTATTCATATGTACTAAAATATCTCTGCAGTAGTATTTAAATTGCACAATTTAAATATTTTCTAATATTCTTCTTCCCTTCCCCTCCTTTGGGCTCTCCTAATTTCAAGGCACAGATTATATTAATTTTTTTTCTGAGAGCCTGGAAATATGTCTGGCCATAGTTTCCCAAATAATCATCAAACATTTCACAGATCTCATGGATCATGACTTCAAAAGCACAGGCCCCAACAGATTAAATTTGAAGTCAGTTTGACATCTAAAATTCTGTTAGGGAAAGAGATTTCAAACAATGCAAATTGTCAAAAAATATACTAGGTAGGAAAATAATGCAATGAACTGAGCAAGAATTATGTGTGGCTATGCAAGTCCTCCACCACTTATCCCAAACCCTTCTCCCATTTCTTCTTCCTTTATATGTGAGCCATGGAGATTGAAGCACAGGTTCAGAAATAGACAAGGAGATCACATGTTCAGAAATAAAGGTCTAAACTTCTGCATAAGCCCTTTTACAAGTCCACAAATATTAAACTGCATAATCGTCCCACACACACCACCTTACTAGACACATTTTTTTCTGGTTGAAAAGACAAACATATATATTTTTATTCTAGAAAAAGATTGACTTATTTTGTCTCCTAGTCATTTTTTTACTAAGGTGACAACTAAATCTATCATGTGAATAAGGAGACAATACTGTTTGGGATATTTTCATATTTACAAGAAAGTGTTCTAAAAATAAGAAATAAATATCTATGATTCATGTTCACTTAAAAATAGTTGAAAGACAAACTTTTTATGAATAGTCAAAATTACACATGATGCCAAGTTAGACATCTACTCCAAATGAATTTTTGATTGTGATTCTTGGTACATCCTAATATAATGTCTGCAATTCTGCAGATATAAATATGTAAAATTTCTTCATTAGTATGAAAACTCTAAGCTTAAGCTCTCTAGTCCCATATGTGCCACTGGAGGTGAATCTCTCACTGAGTCCTGAACATGAGACCTGGGTCAACGTTAACTGAAGCCATTCAGCCAACTTGCCAGATCTCTTTTGCAATCATCCTTAGCTTCTCAAAGCTGACCAGCCTATTTAGGTTTGAATTACTTCCTGTAATTGGCAAAGAAGAAAATGGAAATCACATGGCATCTATTATATACTGCTACAAGTGAAGGTGGAACTCCCCTACCTTGCATTTACCTTCAGGAAGAAATGTGAAATCCTTCTTGATAACTGGGAATAGAGAAATTATGGGAGGTTGCAGGTTTTGACTTTTGAGGACATCACATTATTTTGCCATGTTCCTGGAAGGGTCAAATAGGTCTTGGAGATCCTGAAATAGCTTTTCATATTTATTGGGAAGTTTTTCCCAGGTTGATCCCAGTCTTGCCAGTGGTGCAAGGTTTAGGCCACTGAGAGAGGAAGAAAGAAAAGAGGGATGCATGTAAATGTTCTCTTCTGAAATGGATGAAGCAAAACACTGCACTGCTTATTTACTGAAAAATACATCTGTATGGATGCTTTTCATGGCTGGCAATGTATAGAGTCATGCAGAGTAAACTTGGGTAATGCTGGGTGATGAGAATGCCAGATAGAAGCAGAGTCAGGGCCAAGACTGTGGGTTGGATTCTTCTTCCCTTTATACTCCCCTGATCTGTTTATTATCTGCTAGAGTGTAGGTCCCATAAGTCCTCAAAGGGCTGTGAGTATGAGCTCAGCCCCTCCTCCATAGTGCTATCTGAAGTTGATAGAGGGTGTCTTTAAGAGGAGGGATTAGAGAGATGTCTTAGGTCACTGAAATATATCTAAAAGTTGATGCTGGGACCCTGAATTCTTTATCTCCTTTTCCTGTCCAAGGCATGAGGTAAGTAGCTTTATTCCACCACATGCACCTGTTTTCCCAACACAGGCTAAAAGGCAACAGAGGCAAATGACCACCACCTGAAACCTCCGAAACTGTGAGGCAATATAAACCTTTCCTCTGTATAAAAAGCTTCTTAGCAACATTGTTACAACAATAAAAGCTGAGTAGCAGACCATCAGCAAAACCTCTAGAATACAAGTTTTGTTGCTTTTCCTCCAATTAGAACAGTGTTTGGCTCACAGCAAGCACATTTAATAAAACAGAGTAGGAAAATGTTCTCCAGTAAGAAATTAAAACAAAATACACAATAGTCATGACACCGTGATCAAACTCCCATCAGATAAAAATGATTAACTTTACAGTCACATTTAATATTAAAATAACTATTTTTTTCATTTGAAATTTCTACTAGGTTTGATCTAAGCACTTAAAGAGGAGGAAAATTAACATTTATTGTCATGCAGCTCCATGCTCTCCAATGGAATTTCACATACATCATATCAAATAATCTTGATAATTCCTTGTGTTATTATAATTTTAAAAGGAGGTTAATTGATGTTCCCAGCAGCTCAAATAGTTTTCACACAGTCCAAGATAAAAAAAATAAAATGTGATGGATTTTAAATGTTCAATCTCCAAATCAACATATGGGAGGTTCTTGAAGGTAAGGATTAAGAATCAGATAAAATAACTGTTCACTGAGAGTCAATGACAATCTAGTTAGATTACCAGAATGGTATTAAAAACCTCAGTAATTTATAAACTACCATGTCTTATAAAATCATATGATATCCCTAGAGGGAGATGATTTCTAAACTGTAACATAAACGGAATCTGAAGACTGATATGTGCTCTTACTTGATGATTGCAAACATTGAGTTAAAATTCTTGCATTTCCTAAGGTGCAATGCTCTCTTGATAAAATTCTTAATGAGCTTCATCCTCTTCAGCTGGTTTGTCTCTCAAAGAATTTCAGATGCCACCCAAAATGTCTCCTGGTTAATGACTTCTACAAATTTCTTCAGGTTGTGACAGCTGGATTGTGACATAAGTTTAAATAAGTCCTCTATATATTCAGTAGGCTCAATGTTGCAGAAGAGTTCAAAACTCCACATGGAGAGCTGGGTGGCAACTTCTACAGTACTGAGCTGAAGAAGGGAAACTTGACCCTCTAGGAACAACTCCTGAGCATCCTCATCTGAACAAAGCACTTCTGTCTCCATGTTGTTTTTCAGATAATACCTGTGAAAGCAGAGTGTGTTAGATGTAGTCCAGCCTAAGCAGAAGCCCCATGATATCTGTAAAATGTAATCCTACTTTCTAGGGGAAGCTTGACAGAATACAGAATTGAAACCTGGAAGAGCTCTGTTTACCCATGATGGATAGTGCAGTTGCTGAATCCATTGGTAGAAAACAGAACCCATAAGTCAGAAAAGGACAAGAACAAATTACTTGGGATTTCATTATTACTGACTGAGATACTTTTTCAACATTCCTTTTCTGCTTTCTAAACCATTACATCCTTTCTTCTATGGATGAGAGAAAATAGTTATTTCTAAGTTTAACAAAAAGTACAGGCTCTATGTGTGAGCAGAAAAAGTCATATCAGGGACATTACTCCATTTTGCAAGAATAAAAAGAAAATCTGACCATTGAGGGGCCCAAATTAGATCAGTTCAAGATCATTTAATTTAAAAAATCCCCAAAAAACCTAACAGCTATTCCTTCGTGTGATCTTGTGACAACAACCCTAAAGCAGAACTCAGAGCTAGTCCATCTCATTTTAAGCAACTTATTGAAAACAGCATTTAGTTATTTGCTATTTCCTATTTTCTCCCTTCATCCCAGCCTACTTCCTTCCTTCATTCTTGGGAGGGCAGATGTTTTCTCTAATTAAAATTCTATAAATGAAGAAAGAGTGGAAGTCCCATTAAGCTGGACTTGTGCAAATTTCACAGAATATCTATGGCAGATAACAATGCATACTGGGCTTTTGACATTCACAGATAGAATGCTCTCCATTTTGATTACACATTAAGCCCATGACAGAGATCCACACATATATTTTTTGAATAATGAATGTGAATCATGAACTTGCAGCTCGATAGTGATCTGAAGAATTACACCATGATTACAAATATATTAGTGTACATTCAAATGATAATTGAGAAAAAACCAACTTCCTAAAATAAAGTTATTTACTACTGTTGAGGTTGGAAATAAAACTGAAGATTACGAACATTATAGTTGATAGCTATAAAACAAATTTTGAGCAACGTCAATGGTAGTTTAGATCTATAACAAGGAAAATTTGAGCACAACAGAACCGTTTAGAAGAAAAATGGAATAGTGTTATTTTTGTGAAAACTCAATTTTCAATCTGTATTGGATCTAGTAATTATTTGAGATCCAAGACCTAACTACTTCTTTCCAACTTCTAGTTAGTTGTGGTTTGAAAGTAAAATTACATATCCACAATAACAGAAATGTCACTGAAAAAAATGACAAAATCAGCACTGCCTTCTTCCATGTACCATGGGGCACAGGCACTTATACAACAATCAACCAAACTCTGTAGCAACTGGAATTTGGTTCCAGCATTCAGGGGTGTTTTCTGTAGTGTAATGCACAATGACTGACTGGACAGAGTTATTCTACCAAATACACTGTCGTAGATATCTCAGCCTAAAATAACGAAGTTCCTTGAAAATCAGGTCTGGGGGAGCATGATGATTGAAAATGATTAGAAGCACTGTTTGTGAATGCACACATATAAATAGGAGGAAGCAGCGGGCTCTACTCTGCGACTGCACCTCAAGTTCCTTCTGTTTTTTCAGCAGGTATTCTAGAGGGCAAGCCATGGGGGAGGTTACCAAATCACTCTCATGAACGGACACCAGAGGCTCTGGGGCAGTTTCACGAAGATGGAGGTGAAACCTCAAGGAAGCCCCTGCCACACATGTAGGGCCTCTGTGCTGCTGCTGCTGCTGCAGCTGCTGGTGCTGCTGCTATGGCATCTGCTGCACCAGGGCTGCTGCCTGTGGGCCTCCCTACATGTACCAGGGCACGTACCAGGGCTAGTGGGCAGGCACAGAGGGTTTGCTTGCTGTGCCCTTGTTGGTTCTGCTCTTGGTGAAGGCACTGAGCTCTTGTCACTGTCTCACGCGACCCTGATGTTGGCAAGGTGGGTTGCAGCACATAGAGTCCCCTCTCTACCCACATCAAGCTGTGGGACTCCTCTGAAAGGCAGCGAGGACCAGCCCTGGGCCTTCCACTGCATGAGTCCATCCAGCATCCAAGCACCCTGTACACCCTGAACTCAGGCCATCCTTCCCACTTCACTTTATTCCCTGTTTGCCTAATTCCTTCCAGGAAGGTCACCTCGCTGGATGATACTTCCTGTTAGAATTATAAACATATAATTATATTCCCAGAGAGACCGCTCCAGGGTCCTACTCAGCCAACACCTGTCAGGGTGCCAGTGGGTTCTGGAAGTACAAGGCCAAAGGGCAGGGTTATTCAAGTTGCTCAATGACCAAATTCCCCCAGTCAACACAGTAAACATCACATATTATATCTGTCAATGTTACAAAGTTAACAATTTCCATAACTGTCATGCAACTTTGTCTGTCAATGAGGATGATAGAATAAATAAGAACAAATATTTTTAGAGTCATTATATTGAACTCTTTATTCACCATTGGAGGTTCTCCTCATCTGCTCCTGTGGATGTGAGATTCGATCTGATGGGGTTTCTTACTCCTACAACAGCTTTGCTACTGCGTGCTCCCTTTGTGCTGTTGAATAATTTTTTTCCTTCTTTTTTTTTTCTTTTTGGCAACCTAGGGATTGAACCCAGGGGTGTTCTACCACTGAGCAACATCTCAGACCTTTCTATTTTTTTTTTTTTTGAGACAGGGTCTCCACTATGCTGCCAGGCCTGGCCTGGAATTTGCCATCCCACCTCAGTCTCCCAAATTGTTGTGATGACAGGCGTGCAAAACCTCACCCTGCTAATTACATTTTTGTATGTTGTAGGTTCAACAATACAATTATATATTGTTCTATGCAATTGCTTTTTTAAATAAATTAAGAGAAGAAAGGAAAATACACTTTTAGAGTGTCTTTTCTAATTACATAATTGCCTTTGTCAGATTCTTTTTTTCTGTGGACTTCAATTGCTGTGTTGGGTCACTTGCTTTCAGCTGGAGGGAATTTCTTTAGCAGCTCTTGTCAGGCAGGTCTGCCAGCCACACAACCTCTGGGTCTAGGATATTTGTGGATGGCCCACCTTCATTTGGCTGTGTCTCAGATGTGAAGCTGACCATGTTTCTATTTGAGCATGTCATTCACTGCCTCCTGGGAGTGAGAGCTTCTAGTTCTGGTGAATATGAGCAGCTTTTCTTCTGCTGGTTTCTGCTCTCTTCTTTGTTTTTCAGTGGTTTAATTCTGATAGGTCTGCTGGGGCTCTCTTTGCACAGGTCCTACTGGGTGTCATTGAGATGAATGGTTTTCCTCAAGTCTGGGAAGTTTTCTGCCATTATTTCTTCCAATATTTTTCCAGCTTCTTTCCCATTCTCCTTTCAGGCCCTCTTATCACGTGGTGCACTTAATGGTGTCCCCATTCTCTGACACTATTTCTTCTCTCTCTGGGAGATTATGTGAACTGTCAATTTGTGTTCAGATTCACAGATTCTTTCTTGTGCAAGTTCAAATCCACCATTGTGTCCCTACAATGATTTTTTTTTATTTTAGTTATTGTACTTCTTACAAATTTTCATTGGATTCATTTTTCCCCTTCCTGTCTCTCTTGGTATTCTCTCTTCAATGACACATTTTCTTCATACCTTCCCTTACTTCTTTAAGTGGAGTTTGCTTTAGTTACACATGTATAACACTGCTTCAGTCTTTGCTAATTTGACATCTGGGCCCTCTCATGAGCAGTTTCTGTCACCTGCTTCTAATACTGCTATGCATGGATGACACTCTCCTGCTTCTTTGACCCTCTTCTATGGTAGTTTCTTGTTAAAAATTGATCATGTTCATTTATATATCACAGTAACTCTAGATGCTGAGTCCCTTCATTCATTCTTCCCTGGGCCTCGATTTCCTGTTTATTTATTTTATAATTTAGCTGGACCATGGTAGTGGAAACAGTTTCTCTTAGTGTGCGGCCTCTGATGTTGATGCTCAGTAATTACAGCCTGGGGCACACAAACCACGCCTAGAAAAGACAGCAGGGCAGATCTCCAAACCCTGGTTCAAGCGATCCCCTGGGCTGAGCTTCCTCTGGACTCTCCTTGCTGAGTCTCTCTGCAGGTCTCACTTCCAACTGTTAATTCCTACTAATGGCCAGATGACTGCTCATCTGTTTTTGGCAATGCCCTGGAGCAATTAAATTCATGTGCCTCTGCAGGGTGGTTTTGAGACAAGTTTTTCAGGTGTGACACTAAGATGACCCTTTTGCTCTGGCTCTCCTGGTGAATACCTAACTGGACTGTGGTCTAGCCTGTTCTTGTGAAGTGATGAGTGTCCTCTTAATTGCTGGCTACCCAAATCTCCAAGCCTTCTCAGTGCCTGCAGACTTGACTCTCACCACACTCTTTCCTGATGAAGTCAGTTCCCTTGGGCAGAGCTTCAGAGACTTTGTTTTCCTGGCTTCTCTCCCCCTGGCCAGAATTCAGCATCACTACTGCCTGGGCTGGGCTGTGGTCCGGGTGGGGAGAAGTGCTGTGGCCTGCCCCTACCCTGGGAATGCAGCAGTCCTCAGCTGGAAGTCCAGGAAAAGATCTCTGTCTTGGCTGCACCCACCCAGAATGGAGCCCCTGTCACAATGCAGCAGGTGTCAGCAAGGAAGACAAGGGAGAATCAGGCTAAGGATGAATGCCAGAGTCTCATTGTTCTTATTATGCCTTAGTAGATTTTCTTGATTCAATGGTTTTTTTCATTCATTGTACATCTGAGGACAATTTCCAGATATTTCAAGTGGTTGTTTTAAATAATTTGCCACAGTTGCAGTAGCTTCACTAGGGAGAGGGTCCACAGCCATCCTGGAGGCTATCTTAGGTACACATTGTTTTCAGAGTTGCATAATTTTACATCCTTTTTTTTCACTTGGCTTAATGCTTTTCCACATTATTACAACCTCTAAAAATGTCATTTCTGATTATTGCACAACAGCCTACCAATGTGTGTTGGGCCATCCTTTCACAAACTTCAGTTTGGAAGAGTTTCATGTTTACAGCAAAGTTGAGGTAACAGTGCAGATTTTCAGTGTATCCTGCACCCAGTATTAGCTATTACTGACATCTTACATTAATCAACAGTTTGCTTTTACTTTTTTGCTTTGTTGGGTGTTGCTGTGATCATCTTGCTACATACATGGCTGTTTGTATTGTTGGCTCTTGGACTAGATTTTTTCAGAAATAAAATCACCCAATCAAAGCACTTTAGAATATATTTGACTATAACATCAAAGTCTTTTAACATAGGTCTATTGTCAAATTCTGCTAGTGTCTGAGTGCTCATTTAAGTTATAATTTCTAGCTGGATGCAGTACGCACACCTATGCATGGTCCCAGTTTCTCAGGAGGCTGAGGCTGGAGGAACATGGCGAGAGGCCAGCCCGGACAACTTAGCAAGATCATCTCTCATAATAAAAAGATTTTTAAAGTGCTGTAAAGTAGTTCATTGGTAGTGTGCCCCTGGGATCAATCCCCAGTACTTGAAAAACCAAAACAAAGCTGTGATTTCTAGATTTGCTCAGGTAAAAGGTGTGCCTCTTCAGAATGGCTTCTAGCAAAAGGACTGATTGTGGTCCTTGGTATGAGATGATCTTGACAGAGCAGGCCAACCTGTTCATGCCTAATCATGCTGTCGCGACCCCTCGCCTGCAAGGGAAACACGACACAGGATTCTTCTTTCAGCAGTTTACTCAGGACCTTTGAATCATGATGAGAAAACAGGAACAAGAGAGCGAGCGGTAGGTCTGCCCTAGCTTAAGTATCCAGCCCCACCAATGAACTAGCACCACGTGGAAAAGTCTAACAGGTACAGCGCAGCGGAAGCAGGCCAGAGCCCAGCCCCACAGCCTTACAAGGAGTTGTTTACTTCTAACAACCGCTAATGAAGCGGAAGCAGAGACCAGCGCCATATTCAGGGTGCGGTCCCTGGCTCCCAACATCATGCCAGTCACCCTCAGCGATGCAGCAATTCAGACTAAATATATTAAAGGGCATTTTCCAGTTCAACCACAGATAAAACGTCAAACAATTTTTATGCCAGTTCAACTCTCTGTGGTAGAATGTTCATCTACACCAATGAGTCTCGGGTATGATTCTCCGACCAGCAGAATTTCTGGCCTCAGGAGGTCAGAATGTCAGAGAGCAAGGGCTGATGCTAATGTGCAGGTGTGGAGGTCAAACCTCAAACCATAAAGCCTGACATGCTTAGGAGTCATATATAGCCCCAGAGCTTGTGTGTGTATGATGCCAACCTTTTACCTTTTCCCAATGGATAAGATAAAGAATGAAGAAAGGATGTGAGATTCACTTCATGAAAATCATTTGGGAGTGATCTGATATAAAAAAAAAGGATGTAATACATCATTAATGTTACAAACCCACTTTTTGATATTCAGGTCAGTCTGCTTTTGACTGCAGGGGGGTTGCTAGGGCTCATAGCACAGCGCAGGCAAGCTCGATGTACTCTTTGAACTGGGATCTGAGAGCAAGGTCTTGGTACTGCCTCTTAATCTCCTGTCAGGACCAACTCCCATGAAGTAGAGACAGACACGCTGGAAAGTCCCTGCCATTCATGTCTTAAACTGGAGACCAGAGTAGCCACTGGCCACAGCCCACAGTGGGTGACACTTTGGTGGCAAGGAACTGTGGTTACACATCTTTGAGATGGTGCCTTCCTCCACCCACCCCCCAGCAGTGATAAGACTACAAGGGTAACAGCTTAGCTTGCAGGCCCTCTTATAAGTGCCTGGAGTGCAGTGTAACTCCATGTATCTGTTACCTTCCATCTGGATGGCCGGTCCATTGCAGAAGGTAGGGTGTTGGAATCCACTGTTCTCACGTTGCTTTCACTTTCCCTTTAGATCTGTGAGTGTTTGCTTTATATGTTTAGGTGCTCTGATGTTGGGTGCAATGAGTACTTAAAATTGTCATATCCTGTGGCTGTACTGGCTCCTTTATGACTAGACAATGATCGTCTTTGTGTTTTTTTATAGCTGGTGAGTTAAAGTCTATTTTATCTTATGTAAGTGTGTTCCTCCTGCACTTTCCTGGTTTTCATTTGCATGAAATATGCTTCAAAGTGTAAGGGACCAAGCCTAATTCTAGCACCTAGGAGCTTCCTTAGAGTTCAAAACCTCTGCCTTCTCCCTCAAAACAGTCCCTTGAGAGGAGGGATGATGGTTGACCTGGGGCAGGCAGAACACACAGGGGGCTGAGCCTGAGCCCCCCAGGGAATCTTCCTCACCATCCTGAGCTAGAGGCTAAGGAGTGGGCAAGACAGGAGTTGGCCTGGATCTAAAGAGAGGAAATGGGAAGTGAGAAGGTAACATGACACTTGGAAGAGAAGCCTAGCAAGGCCAGAGAAGGGCCAGGCACCCTTTCCTGAAATAAACTGGAGCCAAATTTCTGATTGGTGGCTAAGGTGAAAGAGGGAAGAATATAGGTGTCTAGGAGAGCTCGTGCATGGGAACCTCACTCCTGAGTGAGGAGGAACCCCACTCCTGGGTTGGCAAAGCGAACAGAATAGCTTTAACAGGTATAGCATCCACCCCTGCCCCAGAATTTAACAATTACTAGGAACCACCCAAAAAGGGCTTGAAATTCTTATTGTAATCCGAAGTGCCTTTTAGTGCTTGCCAATCTGGGATAAAAAGGGTGCTTCATCAGCAGGTGATCTAGTGCCAAATCCCCCCTGTGTAGCCATCAGACTCCTGACCCCACAGTGCTCCTCTTCCCACTATGATTCCCTGGAGGGATCAGAAAGTCTTCCAGAGTGCCCTTCAAGGGAGCCTGATGCACTACCTGAGTCCTCCTCCAAAGTGAGTGCTCAGTCTTCCCTGCAAGCCAGAGACCCGACAGTCTCCACAGAGGGCCATCCACAAGCAAAACTCTTCTTGAACACCCTGTGGCTCCAGTAGAAGAAGCCAGTAGCCCTCTGTCATTGTTTTGCTTGATCTGGAGACCAGATGAAATTAAGATATTGAGGCAAAAGAGCACTCTGGAGTACAGACCCAGACAGGTCAGAATGTACTATGATCTTATAGACACAAATACACACCATGCAAACTGGCATTCCTAAAAATGGCCTTTGGTAAACAGCAGTGTGCTATGGTGCTCGAGGGGTTCATCGTGGCTTTAAAATTAAGACACATAATATAACTTGCACATGCAATTTTTCTATTTCTCCCCTTAGAGCTAATCTTCACAGATTGTCAGAAATGATAATGATTATTGTTCACTCTGGAAGCTTTTGCCTGGGAGAAGACAGCAGAAGGAAACTTCGGAATATAACATTGGCCCAGTACATGGATTCAGGAAGTGCTACCTATGACCTAGCTGGACCATGGTGCAGTGAAGGAAGTGGCTGGTGGAGGAGAGGGTGAGTGAGGAATAATTATTGAAGGGTTATGAGCAGGGCTAGGGAGCTACTCACATTCCTGGAAGATCAAAATGGATAAAGTCCCATGATGAAATCACTCTACATGGGTAGAGGGGGAGTCACTGGGAATTTAATCCAGGGGAGCTTTACTATATAGCTATATCCCAGCCCTTTTTATACATTTCTTTTTTTTTTTTGGCGGGAGGTGGGTGCTACTGGGGATTGAACTCAAGGGCACTCTACCTCTGAGCCATAACCTCAGCCCTATTTTGTATTTTATTTAGAGACGGGGTCTTACTGGGTTATTTAGTGCCTCATTGTTGCTGAGGCTGGCTTTGAACTTTCAATCCTCCTGCCTCAGCCTTCTGAGCCGCTAAGATTACAGGTGTGCATCACTGTGCCTGGTTCCTTTTTTTACTTTTTATTTTGAGACAGGATCTCACTAAGATGCTTATGGCCTTGCTGGGTTGCTGAGGCTGACCTTGAACTTGCAGTCCTCCTGTCTCAGCCTTTTGAGCCACTGGGATTACAGATGTGTGCCACCCACACCTGGATTACTTTACATTTTTTTAAACTTTATTGAAATTTATTTTTTGCTTAAAAAAATAAATGTTTAACAGGGCATGGTTGTGCACTCCTATAATCTCAGTGACTCAGGAGGCTGAGGCAGGAGGATCACAAGTTCAAAGCCAACCTCAGCAACTTAGCAAGGCCTTAAGAAACTCAGCAAGACCCTGTCTCTAAAAAAATATATAAAAGGGGGGCAGGGACTATGTCTCAGTGGTTAAGTGCCCCTGGATTCAATCTCTGGTACAAAAAATACATAAATAAATAAGTATTTAAGCAAGTCAAATAATGCACGGGCATATCACAGTCATTCCTTTTTTCCTTCAATATTGTCAGTGTTCTCCAGAGAAACAGAACCATTATGATGTATGTAGAGATGTATGGAAGAGGTCTGGGATGTAGCTCCAGGGTAGAGTGCTTGCCTGGCATGCTGGAGGCCTTGGGTTCAGTCCCTAGCACCTCAACAACAACAAAAACACATACATAAATAAAAGCTGCTATGGAAACTGACTGCACAAACACAGAGGCTGAAAAGTCCCACCATGCTCCAGCCACACTCCAGAGAACCAGTAGTGAGCAGTGTGATCCAGAGCCCAAATGCCTTCAAGTCAGAACTGGGACCCAAGGCCTGAGGACCAGGATGTCTGAGACAAGAGCAGATGGATGTCCCAGCTCAAGAAGCGAGAGTGAATTTGTCCTCCTCTGCTCTGTGGGCATGGGGATAGTGGCCCTCTGTGGATCATATGATGCCCAGCCACATGGGTGAAGGCAGATCTACTGAGTGAGCTGCTAATCTCTTCTATCAATATCCTCACAGACATACCCTAAAATAATGGTTTATCAACTATCTGGATATCTCTTGGCCTCATCAAGGACACGTACAATTAACCATTTTGAGTTTGCCATTTTCTCTGTTTTTATTTAAACATATCGAATAATATTTAGATAAATGGGAGTTTGTCCAAAAGACAGTTATGATCACTGGATACTGATATTTGTATCTCCAGGGCCAGGAAAGCAAACATACACCAGTCTTCAGGGCTGTGGCTAATCACAAAAGCTCTCATGTCATGCAATCCACTGTTCTCAGCAGCTTAACTGTTGCCTCATCCTTTCTGTGAGCAAACCCATGAGACTGGCATTATTATCATTCCCACTTTACAAAAGAGAAGACTGAGGCTGATAGCAGTTAAGTGGTTTGCCCTTTAACCATGAGATTTGGGAGGACAGAAACCCCGATGTTTTGTTCATCACAATATCCTCAGTGCCCAACACAGTGTCAGGCACAAGTTGATCTCAATAGATAAATTTTGGCTGTCCAGGTCCACATGGGGAGCAATCGTCAGGTCAGGTTGGAACCATGTTCTTCTGACCCTTTAGCTAACACACTGCATTGGCAGTGATACAGATTTTTGCATTGTGGGGGCTCCCCTTAGCCCATGGGAACCACACTGAAGTTGCTCTCTCTGAGCTTGTTCAGACAAGAGGCTGGTGTCTCCTAGGCAAGGCAGGTAGCCTTAGACCCAGGGTAGAGCTCCATCCTGGCAGAACTGCCACAGTTTCGTTCCCTCTAATATCCTTGTGAAAATGACTTTGTATTCAGCAAGTTTACAAAGGAAGACAGGCAGGAAGGCTTCCAGGAGCCTGGTCAAGGGTCAGTGCTTCATCTTGGCTGATTGAACAAATGGATGGAGGAGTGTTCCAAACACCCGTGGCCAGGACATTCACTGCAGCTCTCAGTTTACTCCCTGAACAATGGCAGGGTGACTGTAAGAGAAGACACTGAGGTTCAGAGGCACAGAGACTGTCCAGGGCCGAGCCTGTGTAGTCTGAATGCCAGACCAGAGCCTCTCCCTAGTCAGCACTCCATGAAATTCCTTCCCTCCATTTACCTACCCCAGCATGTGAGCCCACAGGGTCCCCAGGGCCATCTGTTTGCTGCTAACTCCAGCCCCCACCTCTTTACATCTCAACCTGAAGCAAAGGCAACCTAAAAAGATAGGAAAGATGCGTGCAGGAGCTGGTTTCCCAGAATGAGGTTGCTAACAATGACCCCCAAGTACACGTCTATCGGTATAATTTTTTGTAGCAAAAGTTTTGAGTAATATTGAAGTCACTGAGCTTAAAGGAGAAGAAAAGGCCTTGGCTGGGAGAAGGAGGAGCAGGTACACAGAAGAGCTCCATGACTGAGGACAAGGAGTGGAGACAGCTGAACACTGAAGGAAGAGAAAAAAGCTGTGTTCAGATGGGTTGGGGGCATGGAGGAAGAGTCCTCCCTGAAGGAGAAACTTAGGCACCGGAGGCTGCGCCACATGCAGAAATCTGCAGAGGCTCAACAGGAAGAGTACCTCGCAGAAAATGCAGGCGGCCCAGAATGCGAGACACAGGCAGTGCAGCCATGCAGGTTGCTCTCTGAGAAGTGGGTCGGGAGTGTAAGGTGGGCAGGTGACCATCTGAAACATTCTGAGTAGCAAGATCAGTTAGGAACTTCAGCAAGGGCAGTTATGGGGAAGGTGGCCTTTCCTGAGACAGGTTGGACAACAACAGTTTTACTATGTTCACATTGACTCACGCTCAGCTATTGCTGCAGGCAGAGGAGCCCAGCCAGAAGGGAAAAACACACCTTGTACTGTGGGATTCTTTTGTTTGTGTGCTTGTGTTCATTGTACATGCTGCCTGAAACCCACTCATTAAAAACAACCAACTTCTTTATAGCTGGATTTAACTGAGGGGCCATATTCACTTGTGAGACGACTGACTTTTTGAGACTTACTGTACCTTTTGGAAGCCAGACCTCTGACAGTTTCCCTCTTGCCCTTCCCTCACGCCTGCCTGCCCCTCTGGAGTGTACACTGGCACAAGCCTGCACATTCGCCCCAGGGTTGCACTGTCTCTTCAAGGCGCTTCTGTAGGCCCAGTCCACGCTGAGAGAACCCAGCCAGTCCTGCAGATGCTCCTCTGCTGCTCCTCCTCAGCAGAAATTAGGCTGCTGATTCTCAGGAGGCTTGCCTCTGAAAGCATGTATCACATCCCTGGTATTGTGATGCCGTTCTACGATTCTCCTGCTGCTGCTCTGAATAATCAGTATTAAAAAAAGAAAAAAGAAATGGTTAACCTCTTCACTGGTCTTCTACGCAGTGGCTCCAGTGAGCTGTCACAAATAGCAAATGAGATTGTGTCTCTCTTCATTATCCACCCTTTTCATCCACATACAGTAACAATATCGAGTCTTTCAGGGATCACACCAAGCAAATCCCAAGTTAGAGACGTTTAAATTCAAAAATCCACATTCAGTTGCACCTGTTCTTTCCCAGCTACCATGGTAAATTTGGGATTTGGATATAACTCCTGGAAAGTGCATTTTTAAAGTAATTGGGAGGCTTGTTTGAGATTGAAAAGTTATTTCAACATGTATCCCTGACAGCATGGCTGTGGATGGAGTCTAAACACAACAGGGACCCAACTTGAGATCTGTGTCTCTGTGCCACATTTTCAGAGCCATGATCTATGCTGAGCCTTGCCAAGTGGTGAGTCACTATGCTAGGAAGATTAAAGGATTATTTTTAATGCACTGGAAATCAAGCCACGGCCCCTCTATCAGTAACATTAATAACTATAATGGAATGAATTCTCCTACCTCTTTTCTTCAAGATTCTCCAAATGTTTTTGCCAAATGGAATGAACCAAATCACAGATTAATTTCTAGAGCTGGAAAGAGACTTAGCAATCAAACAGGCAAACTCCTTATTTAAATATGAATCTTGAAGACCAGAGAAGTTCAGTGATTTGGTCCAGGCCTCACAGCCACATACTGGCAAAGTAAAACTTGAACCCAGACCTCCACATTCTTAGCTTTGCACCCTTGTGCACAGCTGGGGAGCTTCCTGGCAAGGCACAGCTGCAGAATCAGACCTTGCATTTGAACAGAACCCTCAGTGTCCTTGTGGCCCTGAAAGCCCAAGAAGCCCTGATGTGCCCCTTATCACTGTCCCACAGTTCTGTGACCTTTGTGCCTCACATAGTAGCATTTCTGAACATGACCAAGGAAGTCTCACAAAGTAGGTACAATGATGGTGTAGGGGGCTGGGATGCAACCCGGCAGCACACACAGGTCCCAGATCATAAAGAAAAGAATAAACAAATAAGTAAAGGATTAATAGTGTGAGAAGAACACTCTCTGCTGAAAGAAGAATGCTATAGTACATCTGACTGTGGTTACCAAGGGCAAAGACACAAAAAGGTATGGTACTGTCTGCAGCTTTCATGGTGCACGGACACCATACATTTGGAAAAACAGGGTCCCTCCCCTGATTAAGCTTATATTCAGTTAGGAAAGAGAAATCTGGTAACCAGGGAACAAAAATAAACCATTAAATTATAAACTGGGCCAGTTGTGGTGACATGTGCCTGTCATCACAGCAGCTATGAGGCTGAGACAGGAGGATCACCAATTCAAAGCCAGCCTCATCAACTTAGCAAGGCCCTAAGCAACTGGGTGAGCCCCTGTCTCAAAATAGAAAATAAAAAGGGCTGGATGTGGTTCAGTGGTCAAGCACCCTGGGGTCAATTCCCAGTACCACATGCACATACATAAAAAAGATTAGAACAGAGACACACGCAGAGAGAAGGCCACAGGAACACATGGGGAGAAGGCAGCCACCTCAATCCAAGAAAGAGGCTCCTGAAGAAACAAACCCTATGACACTTGGATCTCTAGACTTCTCACGCTGAGAATTGTGAGAAAATAGATTTCTGTTGTTCGAGGCACCAACCTAGCACCCTAATACACACACCATGGAAGCACCCTCCAGATCCAGATTCAAAACACTTCCCTCCAGCACCCTGGCAGAGGGGAGTCTGACTGCAGTGAAAGCTGGAAGCCCTCTTGGCCCCTGAACAGGAGAGTGGCCAGGCAAGGCAGAGCCTGGAAAGACTGGCAAGGAGCCACATGGAGCAGCCAAGGAGGAGATGGCCATGGGGTGTGTTGTGTGAGCAGAGAAGCAACCTCAGGGTTCAGAAGCTCTTGCCAAAATCGAGGTCAGGTAGTGGCGAGAGCACTGTGGTGAAGGGGGCTGAAAATGTATTTAGGAGGAAATAGAAAGGCAACAGGGTAAACAAAGTGAAGAAAAGCAAAGCTGACTCCAAGTTTTTATCCAGGAGATGGCTATCTTTGGAACATGGTTTGCCCCTCCAAAACTCATGGTGAACTTCAATTCCCAGCATAAGGGTGCTGATGGGTGGTGGGGATTCTGAGAGGGGATTTGGTCCTGAAGAGGGGTTGAGTCGAGGAAGCTCTCAGAAGCAGGCTTAATTCCCTCGAGGGGAGGAAAGCTCACTTGCTGAGTTTGGACTCACAAAGAGAACAGGTGGTGTAAAGCATGGCCACCTGACGAGCTTTCTCTTAGCTTATTCCTGCTTACATGTCCCCTTTCTGCCCTGCTCACCCGCTGAGTTTGGACTCACAAAGAGAGCAGGTGGTGTAAAGCATGGCCAACTCACAAGCTTTCTCCTAGCTTACTCTTGCTTACATGTCCCCTTTCTGACCTGCTCACCCGCTGAGTTTGGACTCACAAAGAGAGCAGGTGGTGTAAAGCATGGCACTCACAAGCTTTCTCCTAGCTTACTCCTGTTTACATGTCTCCTTTCTGCCCTGTGCTGAAGGAGCACAAGGCCTTCACCAATCTACAGCCACCCAATGTTAGATTTTTCAAAAATCATGAGCCAAAATAAAACTTCTTTCTTTATAAATTACCTAGTCTCATGCATTTTGTTATAGCATCAGAAAATGGACAATGATAGGGACCAAACTGACTTAAGGTTGATAATGAATTTTGGGTTATCGGAAGAAAAGGTTCATCAGGGATGGGACATGGTGACTGCTATTTGAGACATGATAGGTTTGAGGGGATGACATCGTGTTCAAGTGCATATGACATGACCAGAATATGGGAATTCAGTCATGCACCACATAATAAATTTGGACAAGGACAAACCACAGATACAACAGTGATTCTACAAAACTATATTTGCCTAGCAACAAAATTATCTTGTTTTCTGTATATACACTCTATGATGTTCACTCAATGACAAAATAACCTAACATGGCAGAATTTATCCCTGTTGTTAAATTATGTATGACCAGCTAGTGTACTGTGGTGCACACCTATAATCCCAGCTACTCAAAAGGCTGGGACAGGAGGATCCCACCCTGGAGGCCAGCCTGAGCAGCTTAGTGAGATCCTGTCTCAAAACATAATGATAAAAATGTGAAAGGCTGGGGATGTAGCTTGCTAGTAGTGTGCCCAGCATTTAACCCCTGTACCTCTCCACCCCACATGACAAAATGATGTCTGACCATTGAGTGGCCAGATTTTCAGGAGGAACCTGGAGAATGCCATTCCATGAAAGAGAGAGGAAGACGTTTTCAAGAACAAAGAAATTGCTATTTGAGTCCAGTACCGCTGAGAGGTTAAATAACAAAGAATTGAAAGTAAACCCATTGAATTGAAGGACACACAGGCCACTGGTGACCTGACAAGTGGAAGCCAGATGGCCTTGGGTTGAAGAGGTAGAGGGGGAGGTGACCTGGAGACTGAAGCAGACAGCAGTTTGGTTTTGAAGCACACTTGGATTCTAAGCACATGTAACCAAAGAGCATAGAGTGGACCCTTGGTGTCTGAGGGGCATTGGCTCAAGGACACCCCATGGACACCAGGCTCAGAGGTGTTCAAGTCTCTCACATGCAATGCATAGAGCCTACTCACACCCTCCCATTTACTTTAAATCGTATCTCGGTTCCTTGCAATACCTAATACAACTTTAAATGCTATGTAAACAGCTGTCACACTGTATATTTTAGGGAATGATGACGAGGAAAAAAAATCTGTCCATGTTTTGTACAGCTGTGTTTTTTCCAAATATTATTGATCTGCAGTCATTTGAACCCTGGGATATGGAGCCCACAGATATAGAGGGCAGACTGTCATATAGAGAATAATAAAATTCAAAGGCCAATTTTTCCTTGGAATGAGAAAATATGCAAGAGGAAAAATCTATCTCACTTTGTGTTTTATCTCACCTTCCCCTTCTGTGCCCACTCTACTAGCCCTCTAGGTGGACTCCAGGTTCTCTGCTCTCTGGCACTCCATGGCTACTCAGTGTTCAGTACCCTGACTGCTTTCAGGGAGCTGTCCTGCTGGGAAAGGACCTGATGAACCAATAATCACTACCTTGAAAATGAATGGGTTTAGAATTTGCTTTGTCACTGGAGGTGGTCCCTTACCCAGTTAGAGGCACCAAGGACATGTTGGGAAGGGCAGGTGTGAAGTAGGGAACACTGTGGGATGGAAACAGCATTAGCTTCCTGGGTGCTCAGAGGACTCTTTTCACCTTGCTGGGACCCCTCTTTTTCATGTATCAAACAGGGTCAGAACTTGGATCTGCTCTTCAGGCCTTCCCAGCTCTGGCACTGAGGGTCTCTGTAGCAAACCTGGACCAGTGGATGGCACAGGACCTTGGAAGGAGAATAAACGAGAGAAGGATGCAGAGAGAGATGAGAGAAACAGGCATTTTTCTTGCCTTCAGCAAGATAGTTAAAAGTTAGGTTAAACTAGAATAAATCGGTTGAGGTGTGTAAATCAGATCACGTTGCAAGTACTTGGAGAAGCTGCTACTTAAAAAAGAAAAGAGGTGGGGGAAGAACTCCTGGAGGCTATCTTCAGAAGAGTCCTTTTGTAGAGGAAGCAAATGCCTCCGGACTCATCCTTTCTTAACCATCTAAATGTCCATTTCTCAGGTTTCCATAAAGCATAAGGTACAAGTATGCATGTGATACAGAAATGGTCGAGATGCTCAGATAAGGATGAATGCTTGACTTCCTCTCCATTCTCTGGCTGACTGTATTGCCTTTGAAAAGCACTTTTCTCTCTGCACTCCAGCTTCTGAAATCACCCTGATGAAGTCACGCTAGGTAGCAGACAGCAAAGATCTGGGCAGGAGATGATGGGCCTCCAAAAGAATGTATCTAATTAGGAACCCTGGTCTGGAAACCCAGGGGTGAGTTGGAAATGGTGAGCAGCTCCTGTCTGAGCTCCATCTTAAGGAGAGCATTCCAGGAAGCCAGCAGGGACCTCCCTCAGGATGATGCTCCTGTTGTTACCCACCCCACCCACCTCCCATTTCCAGTCACCCTTCCTGCACTCCGAGAAGAAAAGCCATCCAAGTTGATCCACTAGTTGGCCTTCTGCCCTAACACATGGTGCCCCATGCTTCATTGGTATGGACAAGGTGTTCCTGCCACTGTGTCCCTGCATAGACCATATTGTGGTAGCAGCCCCAAACAAAGGACTTCATGCTCTTCACCTTTCCTCCCTCCATCCACGGCCTCTCTTCACTCAACAAATCTGGACAAAGCCTCTGATCTCCTGCCAGCAACCACTTGTGAGATGATTAATACTTACATCTCACTCCATGCCATGCCAAACTGAGCAGGTTTGTCTCCTTCTGTGTTTCCTGCCTGTTCTAAAGAGCAAGAGCTGGATGGTTGGCCTCAAGCTACTGGCAAGTTGAAAGACTTATGAGTTTTGTGATCCCTGGGTGCATAGGATTGTAGCTGAATCCATAGTTAAAGCATCACCCACCAAAGTCCTTTAGAGCAGGGCCTGTTCACACTTGCACCACCATTCCATCACGGGTATGCTGGTGTTAAATTGTTTTCCTGCTGCTTTCTTGAGAAGGAAGCTGAGTTTTATTTTGACTAAAGCAATTTTGATGCATCTGTGAGAATCAAAAAGCTCTAATAGCACACATCAGCTTTTCTATGACAACACACTGCTTCATTACCATCCCATGACCAAAGAGCAACACAGTGACCCATGCAATAAAAATTCTCACTCAAGCTGGGTTGCAGGATGCAGGCCTATAATCCCAGCTACTCCAGAGATAAGGCTGGAGGATCACAAGTTGGAGGTCAGCCTGGACAATTTAGTGAATTCTTTCCTCAAAATATAAATATAAAGGGCTGGGGATGCAGCTCAATGTAGAGCTCTTACCTATTCCCAGTACCCCACCTCCAAAAAGTCTCTCTCAGTCATTTACTATTTAGTGAAAGACTAGAGGAAGTAAAATCAGGCCTAGGTTCATTTCAACACTCAGTTCATCAAAGCGATATGAGCAAATATGAGTGTTTCCATTCACTTACAGGGGTGGATGTCTAAGGCAGCCCACACCTGTATGTCCTGCCTCTGTCAGGCAGGCTAGCAGAAAATGTGCCCTGTGCTTCATCAGTCTCTGGTACCCCTTCTAAGGCAATGATTGACAGGGCACTTCATGCAGCAAATTCCATGACTCAACACTTTGGAGTTATGTTTCACAGTGAAACTAAGCAGGGAGAGGGAAGCCCTTTGTATGTGGGTGAAGGAACAGGCCACAAGGATTTTAGCAGAGCTGGAATCTTATAAATAAGTCATATTGCAATAAGTAAAATGTCCTGAACATCCTGAACATCCTGAATAGATAAATTCAAAGTTAAAGACAAGTATTCTGATTTATAGGCTGTTGTGGGACTCAATTGGCAAGATATGAAAGTATCCATTGGGCTGGGGCTGTAGCCCAGGGGCAGAGCACTTGCTGAGCATATGTGAGGCACTGGGTTCTATCCTTAGTACTGCATAAAAAACTAAACAAATGGCACGCTGTCCATCTATAACTATAAAATTTTTTTAAAAATTAATATAAAAGTATCCATTATCAGAGACACTTCATTACCAAGGCTATGTGTTTGCTTGCTTGCTTTGATGCTATAGATTTGAACCCAAAGGAACTTAATCACTGAACCACTGACCTACATCCCTAGCACTTTTTATATTTTATTTTGATGCAGAGCCTCACTAAGCTGTCCAAACTGGCCTTGAACTTTCGATCCTCATGCCTCAGCCTCCTAAGTCACTAGGATCATAGGTGTGTGCCACCATGCCCAGTCATGGCTGTGTTCTTTATAGATAAATCACGGGCCATCACCCAAAGCATCTTGGCCATAATATTAGAGATAAGAGGTCCAAAGACCTAAATTAACATTAAACCTTATATCTTAAATATCTTTGGTAAATCATTTCACCATTTTTTTCCAGTGCTAGGGTCAAACCCAGAGCTTCACACAAGCTCAGCACCCACCCTACCCCTGAGCTGCATCCTCAGTCCCTATTTCACCTTCTAATCCTTATCTACAAAATCAAGATAATAAAATCTACTTAACATAGTTACTACAGTGATTAAATTTTATAATTAATCTGGTTATCTAAAAATTTTAATGTGCACTTAAAACATGCCAGGCACAAAAGATCTAAGTAGACATCTCTCCAAAGACCTACAAATGGCCAACAAGCCCAGGAAAAAGTGTTCAACATCATTAGCCTTCAGTGAAATGCAAATCAAAATCACAGTCAGTCTGGGAGGTAGCTCAGTGGTGGAGCACCTGCTTAGCATATGTGATGCCCTGAGTTGGATTTCCAGGAGTGAAAGAAAGGAAGGAAAGAAGGAAGGAAGGAAAGAAGGAAGGAAGGAAGGAAGAAAGGAAGGAAGGGCGGATGAACAGACAACACAATCCACAATCAAACACCATTCCACATATCCTGGAATGGCTTTAAAGAAAAATACAATGAAAGGTGTCAGTAAAAATGTGGAGAAATCAGAGTCCTCATAAACTACTTGGGGGAATATAAATGCAGCCACTTGGGAGAAGTCTGACCCTTCCTCAAAAGAGCGAATATGAATATTCCTCATACCGTTCCTCATAATTGCTGGAAGGTGGAAATGATTGAAAGTCCATCATTTGATGAAAAGGCAAGTGAAATGTGGTCTATCTCTACCATGAAACATTATTTGGCAATAAAAAGAAATGAAATACCGATTCTTGCTGCAACATGGAAGAACCTTGAAAGCAAATTATCATTATTTGCAGATGACATGATTCTATACCTAGCAGACCCAAAAGGGTCTACAAAGAAACTATTAGAGCTAATAAATGAATTCAGCAAAGTGGCAGAATATAAAATCACGCATAAATCAAAAGCATTCCTGTATGTCAGCGACAAATCCTCTAAAATGAAAATGAGGACAACCACTCCATTCACAATATCCTCAAAAAAATAAAAATAAAATAAAATACTTGGGAATCAACCTAACAAAAGAGGTGAAAGCCTTATACAATGAAAACTACAGAACCCTAAAGAGAGAAATAGAAGAAGATCTTAGAAGATGGAAAAATATACCCTGTTCATGGATAGGCAGAACTAACATCATCAAAATGGTGATATTACCAAAAGTTCTCTATAGGTTTAATGCAATGCCAATCAAAATCCCAATGGCATTTCTTGTAGAAATAGATAAAGCAATCATGAAATTCATATGGAAAAATAAAAGACCCAGAATAGCAAAAACAATTCTAAGCAGTAAGTGTGAGTCAGGCGGTATAGCGATACCAGACTTCAAACTATACTACAGAGCAATAGTAACAAAAACAGCATGGTACTGGTACCAAAACAGGCTGGTGGACAAATGGTACAGAATAGAGGACACAAAAAACAATCCACAATATTACAACTATCTTATATTTGATAAAGTGGATAAAAGCATAGCATGTTCAACAAACGGTGCTGGGAAAACTGGAAATCCATATGCATCTAAATGAAACTGAATCCCTTTCTCTTGCCATGCACAAAAGTTAACTCAAAATGGATCAAGGAGCTTGATATCAAATCAGAGACATGGCTTGTGATAGAAGAAAAAGTTGGCTACAATCTACATGCTGTGTGGACGGGCTCCAAATTTCTCAATAGGACACCCATTGCACAAGAGTTAATAACTAGAATCAACAAATGGGACTTACTCAAACTAAAAAGTTTTTTTCTCAGCAAAAGAAACAATAAGAGAGGTAAATAGGGAGCCTACATCTTGGGAACAAGTCTTTACTCCTCACACTTCAGATAGAGCCCTAATATCCAGAGTATACAAAGAACTCAAAAAATTAAACAATAAGAAAACAAATAACCCAATCAACAAATGAGCCAAGGACCTGAACAGACACTTCTCAGAGGAGGACATACAATCAATCAACAAGTACATGAAAAATGCTCACCATCTCTAGCAGTCAGAGAAATGCAAATCAAAACCACCCTAAGATACCATCTCATGCCAGTAAAATTGGCAGCCATTATGAAATCAAACAACAACAAGTGCTTGCGAGGATGTGGGGAAAAGGGTACACTTGTACATTGCTGGTGGGACTTCAAATTTGTGCAGCCAATTTGGAAAGCAGTATGGAGATTTCTTGGAAAGCTGGGAATGGAACTACCATTTGACCCAGCTATTTTCCTTCTCGGTCTATTTCCTAAAGACCTAAAAAGAGCATACTACAGGGACACTGCTACATCGATGTTCATAGCAGCACAATTCACAATAGCAAGACTGTAGAACCAACCTAGATGCCCTTCAATAGACGAATGGATTAAAAAAAATGTGGCATTTATACACTATGGAATATTACTCTGCATTAAAAAATGACAAAATCATGGAATTTGCAGGGAAAAGGATGGCATTAGAGCAGATTATGCTAAGTGAATCTAGCCAATCCCTAAAAAACAATTGCCAAATGTCTTCTTTGATATAAGGAGAGTAACTAAGCACAGAGTAGGGAGGAAGAGCATGAGAAGAAGATTAACATTAAACAGGGATGAGAGGTGGGAGGGAAAGGGAGAGAGAAGGGAAATTTCATGGAAATGGAAGGAGCCCCTCATGGTTATACAAAATTACATACAATAGGAAGTGAGGGGAAATGGAAAAAAAACAAGAGGGAGAAATGAATTATAGTAGATGGGGTAGAGAGAGAAGAGGGGAGGGGAGGGGAGGGGAGGGGGGAGAGTAGAGGATTGGAAAGGCAGCAGAATACAACAGACATTAGTATGGTAATATGTAAATCAGTGGATGTGTAACCGATGTGATTCTGCAATCTGTATACGGGGTAAAAATGGGAGTTCATAACCCACTTGAATCAAAATGTGAAATATGATATATCAAGAACTATGTAATATTTTGAACAACCAACAATAAAAATTATAAAAAAATATATTTAAAAAAAATAAATGGAGGGCAGAGCATTTGCTTAGAATAAGCAAGGTCCTGGGTTTCTTCTTCAGCATAAAAAATTAATTAATTCATTTCTAAAAAGAGAAGGAAAAGAGAAGTCACTGTGTGGAGAAGCATCAACAACATATAGAGTTAAGGTTAGTGATAAGCAAGGAAGGGAGAGAGAGAGGGAACATAGAACAGTGAAAGACTATGACAGAGTCTGTCCATGCATTTAAAAATCTGCCAGAAGGCTGGGGTTGTGGGTCAGTGGTTGAGGGTTGCCTAGCACTAGTGAGGCACTGACCCATCCTCAGCACCACATATAAATAAGTAAAATAAAGGCAGCGTGTCCATCTACAATTAAATTAAAAAAAAAATCTGTCAGAAAGAGAAATGTTAACTTTAAGCACCAAAGAACAAAAAGAACCCTCTTTGGTGGATGCATTTCTAAGTGAGATGGTGGCAGAAGACGCTAAAATATATTAAAGATTAATATATGTTGAGCAGAAAAAAATAAGGTGCTTAGCAGAGGACAAAGATGACATGTCAGAGCACTAAAGAGATAATGAGTGGACATAAAATTATTCATATTGATATAACAAGGGGATTGGACTTGTGTGGCCAGGGCAAGGATAGATGTGCAGCTTCGGCAACAGGGGAAGGCAGAAGGGAACAATGTAATAACAGCTGAGGCCAAAACTGACTGTACAGTGACTCTGAGAAACTTAAATCAGCCTCAATGAAAGAGTGAGATGAAGAGAAACAGACACGATACATGCCCAAATAGAAGCAAATTTAAATGAAATTCCAGAGCATTTACTGAAGAGATCACATGAGTCCAAAGAAATGTAAAGCATAAATATTTAGTTGAGGAGAGCAAGAGCTTTAAAATAGAATGCAAATTCTAAGTCTGGAAAGCAAAACACAAAAGCGAGTTCACAATTGACAATTAAATTGTGTTCCTCCTTTTCATTCACTAATTGTTTTCTTCGGGCTGCTTTGTAATAGAGAAATATTTTCCCACAGATAACTGGTGGATAAGTTCCAAAAGAGACCCACAAACATCTCTTGAGTTATTAAAATCCTACCTTAACAGTGCTCCACTAGTCTCAGCCTGAGTTCAGGGTCCTGGGCGTGAGGAGTGTGTTGTCAGCTTTGCGTTACTGACAATGATCCGAGATGATCAACTTATAAGAGGTTCTGGTCCATGACCAGGACATGCTGCTCTTTGGGCTCTGGTCGTGGGCAGCTCATGGTGGCAGAAACCCAAGGCAGCACAGAGCCACTAACTTCATAGGAGAGATGTGGAAGGAGGAGAGAAAGGAGGGGCTGGAGTCCCACTGAGCCCTTCAAGGCCACTCCCCCAGTGACTGGAGACCTTCCCCCAGGTGCCACCTCTTAACAGTTCCACCACCTTCCAAAGCTTGAGACCAAGTCTTTTTTTTAGTTGTCAATAAATCTTTATTTATTTATATGCAGTACTGAGAATTGATACCTGTGCCCACACATGCTAGGCAAGCTCTCTACCACAGAGCCACAACCCCAGCCCTGGAGACCAAGTTTTTAACACACAGGGCTTTGGGGAACATTCCAGATCTAAACTATAGAAAAGAGTAACAAAATGCCTGAGAGGACAAGAGGAGAAAAGGAAAGGAAAGGATGAGAAATAAGAGAAAGGTGAAGGAAGGTTTCTTCCTTCCCAAACACTGGGTTTCAGAGCCCTGGCTTCAGTCTCCGCAGTTCTGCTCAAGGTTAGAAGTCGCCTAATTCATAGCAAGCTCTAAGCATCCGTGATCATTGTCCATTAGACTTCCTACCAAGGGTCCTTGCTGTTTTATTTTTATTTTTTAAGACAGGGTCTCATTTGTTACCATGCCTGGTCTTGAACTATAAGGATGAAGAGGTCCTCTTGCCTCAATCCCCAGTAGCTGGGAACATGCGTGCACCACAACACCCAGCTGTTGATTTGGAATTTAGCAAGAATGTTCCAGGACAAGTCTCCCAACCATTCCTACTTCCCAGCCTCATCTTTCCTTTGTTCCTCTGAAGCATCCAGGGTTTTGACTTGGGGTTCTGAAGGTTATAGATATAGAGGGTTGGATAAATGTGTTTAGCAGATACAAAGTGTCTATGCAGAAGGTGATTTCTTTAACTGTACCTAGAGAAGTGATATTACAGATTGTAGGTGAAGTATACAGACTGTTTAAATCTTTTAACATGGGGAAGTATGCCATCACATAAAGCATGTCAAAACTCTGAATCAGCGGGCAAAGACTGTGTGATTACTCAGAGAGCCATAAGGGAAAGCAACAATTTAGAGAAATAAATGGATGACAGATAATTCAGGAAAACATGGAAAGGCAACTTGGAAAAACAAGGTTGGAAAGAGAAAGGAGTCAAGTGATTGGAAAGATAGAAAAGGGATATGGCAAGGAGTCATGAGATTCACATCAGCAAGGACACAAGTAACCAAACACCAGTAGTCAAAGGTGAAAGGCAAGTCACCTCCAGAACAGAAAGAAAGTGCAAAGGGTTTACAGAGTTCCCATTGATGAGATGTTTGGAAGAACAGTTATCAAAGAGGACTAGGACAGGAGGAAATCTTCAGTAGGACAGGAAAATGCCTGAACTATAGAGCTATGTTCCACACTGGCAGGGTGTGTAAATACATCTATGAAAGGATTATTATTAGGGGAGGAGATTTTTTTAAATGTGTATTTCCAATAAAGTGTCTTCTTACAGTTAATATTTGGGGATGGGCTCTCTCAAGGACAATGAAGGGCACATTGTGATTGTGGGTTGGCTTTTTGTTGTCGTTGTTATTATGTGTTTTTTAGTGTACTGCCTCTACCTGGGCCAATATGCCTCTAAATTGCACAAATAAAGAAAATATCAAAAAGAAAGAAAGAAAATATCGAGGGGCTACGGTTGTAGCTCAGTGGCAGAACACTTGCCTAGCATGTGTAAGGGACTGGGCTTAATCCTAAGCACCACATAAGGATCAATAAATAAAATATTTAAAAAAAGAATGCTATGTAAAAAAAAAAGAAAGAAAGAAAAGAAAATATCTATACACAACAGCTTTGGCTTTATATTGTTCCTTCATTTTTGCCCATGCAGAAGTTATTTTTATTCACCTCATTTCCCAAGAAACTGAAAAATTTTGTGACTTATCATCAACAATACTCCTTTGAACACTCTGCATGTTATTGTTAGATGTTGGCATCTGGAAAACAGAGCTGAGAATACAGAATCAGGGCAACCTAGTTTAAGCCCCAGTCTGTCCCTTACGAATAACCAAGAGAAGTCATCAAACTTTCCTTCTGTCATCTTGTTATGAAAGCCTTGGATGAAAAGAACTTACTGGATCTTGTAGTCCCCTTGTAGTCATGGTATTAGTCCAAAAGATAATCTATGGTAGTTATTATTGTAAGTTTTTCTTCAAGATGGCTTTATAAAATTTATTGATAGCCTGAAATAATAAAAAATTTACAGATATATAATAGGTAAGAGGAGAAAGAATAAGTAGATTATGTCTTCAAAGGTAATATTTCTGTCATTATGTAGAGAAAATATTTGGGTATCATTAAAAATTTTAAATCTGTAACTAGCATGCAGTTATTGATATGCAAGCATGTTAACCATTAATATAACCTATTAATATATATAGCTATTTAAAACACGAATTAGTGCCTCATTTTGCTGAGGCTGACTTTGAATCTGTGATCCTCCTACCTCAGCCTCCTGAGCTGCTGGGATTATAGGCCTGCACTCCTGTTCCCGGCTGCAATTCTAATCATTTTGAATTTCTTTCTAGTTCATTGTTTACATTTTCCTAGTCTGTAAAATGAGACAAGTAATAACTGCTGCACCAATCTCTCAGAAAAGCTGATGTAAAAACACACTGATCACATAGCATACTCACCTTGAAATATATGGTTTGTGACCTCACATCTGATGTCACTGTGTTGGGAACATTCATAAAGAAAATGTTTCTTTCATCCTCTACAGAGAGAAATGGAAGATTGTTTGAGTGGCAGAGGTTCTACTGAGCAGGAGTCAGGATGTTGACTTCCACTGGTTTAGTCTAGTATTCAAAGTGTTTTTCATCAGTCAGTAGTAATCTTATTTCAACCTTATAATTTGGGAAGCTGCTTGGATATGTAGAGAATCCTTCTTTGAAGTTCTAGTGAGATGACAATCTTCTCAAATTCATTGAGCTTCTGTTTCTTCATCTGTCAAATGAGGGTAAAATCTACCTTGTCTACTTGACAGAATTCTTTTGAGGATTCAGAGAGGTCTTTCCATTCATTTTATTCATTCAGTAAATATTTATCGTGTGCTTATCACTTATGCTGGAGGATGGGAATGTAATGTTCATCAAAGCAGACAGGTTCCACACCTTCCTATAGACTTCAGTTAAGTGGCATATACAATGTGTGTGAGGCACCTACAATGGTGCCTGGCATGTTTGTAAATGCCAGTAAACATTAGCTTTCTACCTGTGATGTTTAATTGTATGTGTCAACTTGACTGGGCTATGGAATACCCAGATATTTGGCTAAACATTATTTCTAGGAATGTCTGTGAGGCTGCTGCTGGATGAGATTTAGCATTTGAAGCTGTGGGTTCAGTAAAGCAAAATGCCTTCCTTAGTATGGTGGGCCTGCTTCAATCCACTGAGGGCGTGAATGGAAAGGCAGAAAAAGGAGGAATTCTCTTTCTTGACCTGCCTGCTTGAGATAGGAAATGGCCTTCTCCTGCCCTCAGACTAAAACTCACACCATATATTTTCTTGTCTCTAAGGCTCTTGGATTTGGATCTGAGTCTCCAATTTACAGACAGCAGATTGTGGCACTAATATGCTAACCCTTGAGGTAAGCATCCTCAAAATGACTTGTGGGTATCCAACTCAGTGTTGTGGAATCAGGAAGCTGGATCTCAGTTGCAAACTGATTCCCTTACTCGTCGGGTCATGTTGTTCATATTCACAATCCTAAGCTACTGCTACCCATACTGTAAAGAGTCATTCTTCTCCATATAATATGAAATGAGGTGAGGGGCGGGAGAGGGAGAGAGCGCTCTCACAGGTCATTCAATTTATCTTCCCTCCAGAGCTGGTAAATGTGATTTTATGTCCAGAAAATAGAGGATTCAAAAGTTTGCCAAAGTCCTGGGAACTTAAAGTGAAGGCAGGGATAGTATTGCTGTTCATCACTGTCTACTTATTTTCTATTTAAAGAGTTCTATTTTCCTAGTAGAAGGGATTGGTTTAATACAGTGTTCAGTGAATGTATTGATTGAATGTATGATGATAAATGTAGCCAACTTACCTCCTAATCTTCCTCTGAGTTTACCCAGCTGAGGGTGAATGAACTTATTATTTATTAAATTTTTTTAGTTGTAGATGGGCACATTACCTTTATTTTATTTATTATTATGTGGTGCTGAGGATCGAACCCAGTGCCTCAAATATGTGAGGCAAGCACTCTGCCACTGAGCCACACTCACCACCCGAAATAATTTTAGTACAGCCATGAAGGTCTTTTTTCTTTGCCTTCGGACTGTGGTACCATATATTATTATTATTATTATTTTCATTTTTTAGTATATATATATTTAGTTGCCAATGGACCTTTGTTCATATGCAGTGCTGAGAATTGAACCCAGTGCCTCACACATGGTAGGCAAGTGCTCTACCACCACGCTACAATCCCAGCCTAATATTATTATTATTTTTCTTTTGCAAAGAGTAAGAATTTGGGGCCTGGGGATGTGGCTTAAGTGGTAGTGTGCTCGCCTAGCATGTGTGAGGCACTGGGTTTGATTCTCAGCACCACATAAAAATTTTTAAAAAAAGATATTGTGTCCACCTTAAAAAAACTAAAAAAAATAAATATTAAAAAGTGTAAGAATTTGTAGATTGGCATCAGGTGTAAGATATTTTCATATGTGGCACTATATGCCTGAATATGAAGTTTTAACATTTCAGCTAGGAACAATTAAGTTATGCCAGGATAATACATAAGGAAGAAAATGAAGAATACATACACTGTTCACATGTCAAAAATGTGTCCACATTCTACCAGAGAAGATGGCTATAATACCTGATCCAGAAAAGGGAAGGAAATTTATTAGCAAGGGAGATAAAAGGTTTCTAATGCTTTACATATTGCATGCAAAACCAAAGCAACCTGGGTGCATAGAAAGAATGAGTTTGTTTAACAAAGCACATTAATTTTAGTTTTAAGACTCTATTCTCTAATATGCAATATTTCTAAAAAAATAGTTGTATTAAATGTAGCTTTTTTGTTGTACATCTCTCTTTGGCTTGCTCAAGACAAATGCAATGCTAAAAAGTTTTTTTTTTTCTGATGATCTAACAAGAAGTGTACTTCTGTCACATCCAGAGTGACTGATAATGCTCAGGCCTATCCATTACTCCATTCAAATAATAGGGTTTACTTGCTTTTAAGGTCACTTGGGCTATAATGTTGTTATTATAACTGTAGTCTCATTTTCATGCTGTGCTGTAGTCTCATTTTCATGGAGGACTGGTAGAAGAGGTATTGGACAGCACTCTTCACAGACATAATGTCACTGTTAGACCTCTTTGCCTGCAGTCCTGAATTTCCTTGCATACAACAGGGGTTTTAGTGGCATAAGAAACTTGAGTTTCACTATGGATTCAACAATGCAACAACAGAAATCATTCTTGAATATTATTTGTCTTCAAGTTAGAAAGTAGGATGAAAATATTTAACAGTTTGAATCTCAAGAATGCTTTGTGGTGCTTAAAATAAACAAAGCATATATTTGAGGCTGGAGGTATAGCTCAGTGGTAGATATTTGCCTAGTATGTGCAAGACCTTGATTAGATCAACAGCAGAATAAATAAATAAACTCGTATACTAAGCAGAGTGGTAGGAGGAAAAGGCTTTTAGGTCAGAATTTAACTAAATTACAGATCATTTGAAGTTCCATTAAATAGCAAACCACATCTTGAACATTATAGTCAAAAACATTCACTCGCATTTTAAATGAGGTCTCATTTTTCTGTAGTGGATATAGACTAATCTGAATTATTGTCTTGTTGTTTTTATAAAAGGATATACACAACCTCATACTTTTCTCCCTATTTATGTAATTTCCTATTATAGGCTTGACTTTATTAACTTCCAAAAATCTTACATGTTTCAGGTTTTGCTTTGTAGTCTCATTTTTCATAGAGGATTGGTAGAAAAAGAGAGAGGAATTGGTAGCACTCGTTCATGCAAAAAGTCTAAACTTTTTATTAAACTGAAATAGCTCAGGAAATTTTAGATTGTTGTTTTGTAGAAATAATTGTACATGAGGAAGCCTCAAATGTTAATAGAACACAGGACTCCTGGTTTTGAAATCCAGCTCTATTGTTATGTTGTGTGACATGGGGTGAGACATTCCTCTCTGAGCCTCTGTTTGTACTACAGCATCTCTGATGTCATATTTAACTAAATAAATATATGCAATCTTTCCCATGTCTGCAGGGAAATGGTTCCAGGACCTTCTATTGATACCAGAATCTGAGGATGCTCAGGTTCCTTATGTAAAACAGCATAGTGTTTGCATGGAATCTTCACACATCCTCCCATATGCTTTAAGTTCTTTCTGGACCACTTATATCTAATACAATGTAAATGTCTCGTAAATAATTTTATACTGGATTTTTTTAGGGAATAATGACTAGAAGAAATCTGTACATGTTCAGTAAACACAGTTCTTTTTTGGGGGGGGGTTACTATTTTTTATCTGAGGTTCATTGTGGATGGAGAGATAGTACCTGTCATGAAATTTCGAGTCTACATAGCAATGTTTGTTGTATACCTGGTGCTGAGCCTGCTCCCTTTGCTCCACAAACTTGGAGACCTCTGTGTTTTCTCAAAGCAAAGCATGTTTCCTTAATGTAAATAATTAAACCCAGGACTTCTTTCCCTAAGAAAT